>NW_020664613.1:1002314-1013355 GCF_002925995.2 Terrapene triunguis | reverse complement strand
TTCTGAGCAATTTAACTTTTATTAGAGGTGAGACCAAGCTGGTGCCACTAAGAACTTCTGTAGTGCCTTTAGCCCTGTGATATGTGTGTGATATTTATATTATCATTGCAATAAAATACCTTTGCAGTGGGCAATAAAAACACGGAGCCTATTTAACATTATTGTCTAGAAAGCAATTTCAGAGCAGGAGTTAATTCTCTAGAGGGTTCACAGTTTGAAAAGTTGGTGTGTTTGAGGCTGCCACTGTACTGCTACATTTCACAGGGCAGGGACAGGAGGCAGTGTGTCTAATGGTTAGAGGAGAATTTGGTGCTATTTTCCATTCTGCTTTGGGCTCACCGTGTGACCTTGAACCAGCACTCACATCTCTTTCTGTCTCTGTTTAGCAATCTCCTTAATGGGCCCATCCAAACACCTGGCTCTGCGCAACTTAGAATGGTCATGAGCTCAGCATTCAGATCCAGATGTTGCAGTTGGGCAGGTTCCTATGTGGTCATATGAGAAATTGATACATTAAAAATGGCTCTGAATAAGCTTTACCTTTCTGAGCGTGGATCAGCTTTGTTGACATCAGATGCTAAAACTTTGAATTCACTGATCCGGATCTTCTCCGCTTTCTTCTTGTCCATGTACGAATAATAGATGTAAAATTTTCTGTTGTGTCTGTGCTTGGGGTGAAAAGCCATCCCTAGGAAACCCCTCTCATCCCCTATCCATGGGCTAGCCAGCACTATTTTCTTAATATCTAGAAAGGGCTCCTCCAATCGGCTCCCATCAGGCAAGTAGACCCAGATGATCCCCACCTGTTCAGCTACGAACATGCGATGGGTGTTGTCATTAGCATGGAGCATCAGTACCGGATTCCTCAGCCCATTAGCAACCTCTGTCAGGCACAGCTGAAGGCAGCCCTTGGGGTCCTCCACTACTGACCCCAGGTTGCGATTGAGGTCTGTGTTTTTTAGCACATTGGGGTAGCAATAGTCTTGGTCCTGTATGTTAAGGAGGTTACAGAAGCGGGTTTTGTTCCTCTCACAGCATTCTTGAATGTGTTTATCATTAGTCAGCAGTGTGATAGCAGAGCGGCAATTGAAATGGAACTCAGAGCAGTAGTCAAAGCAAAGTCCTGGGAGGTTCCTAAGAGGTGTCTGGGGGTTTTCTGCATCATAGAGATGTGCCGCATATGGGGAGCACTCCTATGAAAATAAATACAAACTAATTACATGTCTGTCTGTGTGTACAGATCCCTGATGCACTGAGTAGCCTTCATCCAAGCAAACTGGTCAGTAACATGCAAATCATTAATAAGATAAATAGCCCCAATTAAACAATCTTGGAATAACATTGCCACTGCATTTTTCAGATCTCTTTAAGGTCTTGATTCAACAGAGCATTTAAGCACATACCTAGCTTTGAGCATGTGTGGAGTCCCATTGAAGTCAATGCATAACTTTGAATTATGATCCAATTGAGCTTGGACTGAGATTTAAAACTCTTGCGTTGTATTCCTGGATCCCCCACTGACTCTCTGTGTGACCTCGGATAAATCACGGAGGTCAACATTTTCACAACATTTAAGTGCCTAAAGTTCTGCACCTTAAATCAAATGTTTAGCTGTGCAAGATTTAGGTTAAGTGCCTAACATTAGGCACCCAAGTTTGAACATTTGGGTGCACACAGCTCTGTGCCTCAGTTTCCCCATCTGTGTAATGGGGATATTAACACTTACCTACCCAATTTCACAAAATTCCACTAGCCTTTCACCCAGCTGGGTTTCTGTGTTGGACCCTTCAGAAAATAATGTTTCTATTAATACTTGACCTGTATATTTGTTGGTGCAAGCTCTATAGAAACGAAAACACAATCAGTTAAATCCTGATGCTCCTCTCACCCTGGTGTCATTCCATTGGCTTCAGGAGTTCTCTATGTGAGGTGTTCAGGAGACTAAGAACTATGGCAACTGCTATAGCATCCAAATGTGCTTGCATGTGAGGGAGAAATGCATTTCTCATTGAAGCAAGAAGCAACCTCAGCACCTCTAACCTTAATGAACTCCCTCCAGCCTCTACTCCTTATCACTGTGGTGCTAGGTCTTCTACAGTTTAAAGTATTGAACAAAGCGTGCCCTCTAAGCAGGGGACATTCTTTTCCAGCCATTCACTTAGTAGCCATCTGTGCTGTTTCTAAACTATTCACATTTCCAACTCATTGTCTGTGTTGCAAGGAATGCAGACAACCGCCATTGTTTTGGCTAAATGTCTGAGGTGAAGGCATTCCTTAGGGTCTATGTAAAACCACCAGGATTAAGCAGTCTCACACTACTCACTGGTCATTTCCCTCCTCTGTGGAGGAAGGGGACAGTGGGGTATGGGGAGAGGGAATGGATTATTATTTCAACTAATTAATAGAGCTGAAGAAATACGAAGATCCTCAGAATCCTTAAAGGTGGCAATTTTGCAACAGAAAAGCTTCAAAAACAGACTCCAATGAGAAACTGCTGAACTTGAATTAATATGCAAACTATATACCATTAATTTAGGCTTGAATAGAGCCTGGGAATGGCTGAGTTATTACACAGATTGAATCTATTTCCCCATGTTAAGTATCCTCATACCTCTTGTCAACTGTCTGTAATGGGCCATCTTGATTATCATTACAAAAGCTTTTTTTTTCTCCTGCTGATAATACCTCATCTTAATTAATTAGCCTCTTAGAGTTGATATGGCTACTTCCACCTTTTCATGTTCTGTATGTATATATATTTTCTTTCTATATGTTCCATTCTATGCATCTGAAGAAGTGGGCTGTAGCCCACAAAAGCTTATGCTCAAATAAATTTGTTAGTCTCTAAGGTGCCACAAGTACTCCTGTTCTTTTTGCGGATACAGACTAACACAGCAGCTACTCTGAAACCTGTCAGATCCAGATGTCACTTGTCTGTCATCTTCAAGACAAATGACCGATTTCTCACTAAGTGTAACCAATTGCAATTGTGAGCATAACACAATGAAATGAATTGTGACAAATCTGGGGCCTTTTAGCATGTCACAGTTGTCTCATTCATGTCACACAGACCTTCCTGGAGACAGTGGGGCTAGAACGCTAATGCTTCTGCTTCAAAAAGCACAGGCCCCTACCACTTGAACTAAAGGAGAATCTCCATTAACTCTTAACAGACAGGCCCTGTGACACTCAGTTCTCATTCACAGTATTTGCTAACCCCACTCGTTCAGAAATCATGAGTCAGCCCCCACCCCAATCATGATACTGGCTTACGGGTTGGAGGGGATTTGGGGGAGGGTGGTTACAAAAAGAATAAATATTGTGTCCTTTTTATTTGTATTCTGGTTTTTGAGCCTTTAGGATTCCCCCTAGCACATGCCAAGTTACAGGCAGTGTGCCTGATCTATACCAGAGTCTTAAAACATGCCAATTACGACGTTAGCTAGCACATGCTAATATCACACCTTTCAATCCTAGTCTAAACAAGGTTTAATTCACGTTCCCCCTGCACCAGCCAGCTGAACAGGGAAACCTTACATCCTCTCAAAGGCTGACGAAGCTGCCATTCTAGTGTGTGCTACCAGGGATTGCCTCCTAGGGCATCAGCTGCCATCAGTGCTCTTTCTAAAGGACATCAAGGGCAGGTCTTGACCAGGGCTTCACCTGGACTGTATGGACCAGATCCTCAGCTGGCATATCTCAGACTAGCTACTCTTTAACAGCCTCTGAGGATCTGGCCTTTCTAGCCCTAGATGTTTTCAATCAGTCAATCAAATAATTAGCAAATACGGCCCGACTGTCAGCGGGTGTAAATCAGAGCAGCTCCACTGATGTCAGTGGAGTCATGTCACTTTACGCAATCTGATGAGTTGATCTTTTGCTTTCACTTCAGCTAAAATTATAAAGAGAAATGCAGGAGATCTAGGCTGTGACAGAGGCAAAGCTGTTAAAAATACTTTCTAAACCACTCGTTACAAGAGTGCTCTCTGTCTGTATATATGTAAATAGATATCGATAAGGTGACAGGAGATGGCACTCAGGAATGTGTAGCATGGCTCCTGGGTTTTGTAGGCCCAATAAAAGTTGTTGTGCACTACAAATAGCTTCCTCTTTGCAGCACATTACATCAGCTCTTAACACCAACTTGCTACCATACCAGGAAGACTATCAAAAGCAGGCCTGTTTGCTCTCCACTATTTCTTGCATAGAATGGATGCATTGGCTTCCACGCACCTGTCTGAAAGGGCTTTGGCCACGTCTCTACTACAAGTGATACAGTGGTGGCATAGCTAGGATGCCATAGCTGTGATGCTATAACCCCATCGTGTAGATGCAGACTATAGTGATACAAACATTTTTTCTATCGCTGTAGGAACTTCACCTTGGGGAGGCAGAAGCAGTCTTTCATCAACTTATCATAGAATCATAGAGTATCAGGGTTGGAAGGGACCTCAGGAGGTCATCTAGTCCAACCCCCTGCTCAAAGCAGGACCAATTCCCAACTAAATCATCATTATACTGACATTATAGTTCAGGCTTTTAAAATACAATAGGGGGCCGAGGCAAAGCAGGGGTCTGACCTGTGGGGTGACCAGAGAGGAATGGTCACAACCTAGGGACTCCATTTTCCCCTCCACTTGTAGACGTGGTTGGCACTGAGGCAGGGAGCACAGAAGAGAGGGAGTAGGCAGCACATATGCAGCATGCTCCCATGCCCAAGTGCCCCTTTGTGCAGCATGGTCTCCCAGCAGGTTCCCAACTGGAAACCTTAACTTAGCTGTGTGCAAGATTGGATCCTCACACTGTGAGTTTCTCAGAGTCTGTTTTGTATCATGTGCAGTACTCATCACATGTGTCAACATTTAACAATCATTACTAATTATTAATATGTCCTTGATTTGGTGGAATGATGATCTGTCCTTACTACTTATTGGATCAAAGAGCTACAGCTGACTTCACTTGAGGGGAAAAAAGCATTATGCAGTAGAACCTTGCTGACTGTGCTAATCCAATAAACAATTGAATCTCACCAAGTAACCTAGCCTGTTCCCAGTGTGTTGACATTAACATCAATAGGAGCAGAAGCAAGTCATTAAAAACTAGCAGTCACTAACCACTTCTCATCAAAGAGTTAATAGATAAGTCATTATTATAGAATCTCTAAGGTTACTAAGACAATTATTTTTAAAAATATACACCAGTATTTTTATAATATGATTACAATTAATTCAAACTAAGCTAGGACTTATGTCAGGACTTATGATCAAGGTATAAAGATGCAACAGTCTTAATTGTTATTATTAATGTGTGTGCTTATTTTCTAGCCGTCACATATAGGAAATCCTCCATAGGCCGCTCAATCATTAAACATTAGTGTGAATTATGTTCTGCCATGGCCACATTAATTTTTTTCTTAGTTTATTGGCTGTAAGTGACTGATGAAATGTTGATGTTGTTTTTCTGAAAGTGGTTTCTCCAAGGTGACTCCAGACTCTGACCAATGAGACTATAAAAGTGGAAGTATTTAGTAAACATGGATAATATTTGAGAGCTAAGAAGGATTAGCTGGAAGAATTTTATACCTATGTGATAAGCAAAAATATGTTTTTTTGGCTGCTTTGTGTTGGCATACAGTAAATCATGACCAGCATGATTAGCATACCTGTTAAAAAGTAGGTCCTTTCTACTCACAAATCATTGTGCAGGCAGGAACCCAGGAAGAGCTTTTACTACTGAACTGTCTGCTTCCATGAGCCAGATGGGCAGTGGGAAGAAAGCACAGGGGAAATGCAACAGCTGAAACTTCAGGATCTTTCAGCTGCATGAATCTTCTGGCTGTTTCTTAATGTTGTTCTACTTTAATAACCACAGCGTTTGCAGTGTACTAGGCAGGAGCACAATCTAAACACATTCGTCATGAGACCTGGGAATGCAAACACTGTGCTTCATGTCCTGTATAATCTGCCATCCAAGTCACCCTGTATTTATGAGCAGAATGAAAAATAAATATTGATCTTTTTAATCCTCCCTTAGTTTCAAAGGGGCTAGTATTGTCCCCCTCCTAACAGCAGGATACACTCCTTCATTTCATCAGCACTACAGCTATCAAAAAATAGCAATTCATTATTAACTATAGTTACTGATGCTGTTACATGCATTTATAGGACATCTATCCCTGTGGTACCTGGCCACACTTTGAACCCAATGCAAACTATGCAATAACCGTTATCCAGTAACATTACCCCCACTGTCCCCCCTCCCCCAAATCCACACATCCCCACAGCATCACAAATGTAAAAGGGATGACAGGGAGAAATCACCTTTTAATAAAAACCTATAGCACATGAGCGTGCACACAAACAAATGCACAAACGTAGTGTAAACTACAGGTTGAAACCCTCTGCCCTACCTGACACAGGATATCCTTGATATACCCTCCACACAGCTCGTGGCCCTGGGGATCAATGTAATCCATGATCTCCCAGTATTTAGCTGCAATGCTGTTGTCCTTATCCTGGTCACAGCAGCCAAAGGTCTCATAGGCAGAGCAGAACTCCAGGTGGAAAGGGGGCTGGAAAGGGGGTCCGTAGTCCAGGCACTGGGGGTGCCCCCAGAGCATGCCTGCTTGGCCGAGCAAGGCAACAGAGAGGCAAAAGAAAAAGTTTGGGGACAAGTTGCTAACTCCAGACCTGCTGCTGTGTGGCCAAACATTAACCTTCTTCACTGGAGGTTTCCTGAGGTCAGGTGTATAGGAATCCTGGCCATCTTTAAGATAAGGCCCATTCATCCTCTGAGCTTTACAAATTGCCAGCTGCAGAACTCACTGTTTGCTCAGGTTTGCTTGCTCGCTGGGGCTCTCCCCGCGCTCGCTCTCTCTCTCTCTCCCTCTGAAGTTTACTATTTGTGGGCTGGGGAGAAACCCTGCAGGCTGCTTCTTTGGTATTTCACACGTCACATTGCAAGAAGCCTCCCTCCCCTCTGCACATTTCTCATGCCCCCAAGAGCACTCACACATCTAGTCCCTACAACTTACTTTAAACAGGTTCCAAAATCATTCATTGAATATGTATAACAGGTAAACAGTACAATGCGTGTGATCCAAATATATCCAACCTGATCTGCTTTCCCTATTTACAATGCAAAGCATGCTGCAGCTGTGAAAATATCAGGGAAGGAAAATGAATGAATCACTTTCAATCAGTACCTACCCTCTATTTAATTTTCAAGAGCTGGGTCAAACTTGGATCAGATTCTACAGGGATGGAAGCAGGGAGTCCTCCACCCTGTTTAAGATTCACTTAATAATCCCATTTTAAATAAATGTTGAGTGTATGTGAGGATAAAAATCTTTACAGGGATGCTATTGCCAAACGAGGTATTCTACAAATTCAGAGCTAGAGTTAAACTTAAAAGAAATCCAAACATGTGAAGGTAGGAAATGTAAATTAAGGCACACAAACAACTTTAACTCTACCCTGTAATGATGCCATGCAACAACCACACTTTTAGGACTAATGTGTGAGCTCAGATTAGTTTAAATTGTTTTTTAAAGACCCATTAGATTTTTGCATTTTTCCTTCCCAGTGTGCACTGCTAGACAGTGGCCTTTTGAGACTCTACTTCTTAGCAAACTAGTTCTCATATCCACCGAGGATGTGCTAGGTTCTGTGTGTGCTGTGCTCACTGCTGACGACTCAAGTCATTTGTCCTGGACTCCAGTGCATGAGCAAACATGGCAAGCAGATCGAGGCTACCTCAACCACACTCCAGCTTTGTCACAGCTTCTCCTGCAAAGTTTTCCTTGCTCATTTGCTGCCAATCAGAAAATGGTACAGTAATATTCATGCAGCGTATGTGGTTTATAAGACTAACAAATCCATGGCCACTCAGAACTTGACAATTGCCATTATGCTACACGCCACAGGCCACTCAGAACATCAGACGAACACCATGCAAACTTGCTGTTTCAAACTACAGGCCCCTATCACTTGAGGTAAAGGAGAATCTCTGTTAACCTATTAGCAGTGTAGGGCCAATGACACAGGGCTGAGTAGTTCTGATTCCACGCCAGACAGTGGTGTGCACATGTATGTCCACACCCACCCACCAGTTCATTACAATGCAAAGCTGGTTGAAAAAAATCAACATTTGTGGAAAATGTTTACAGTTGTTTCCATATCCTATCACATAACATGGGGAAGTGTTAGTAGGGAGCAGGAGAGTTCCCATATCTCAGCCTGGGACAGTTTTTTTAGAGATGATGCTAGCTGAAATGAGACCTCCCTTCCAAGGAGTCCACTGAAGTTGGTAAAGCGCTTTGAGCTTCTTGGGTAGAAGATGCTGATGGAGGACAGAGTATTATCACCAGAGCAGGTCGACATTTTTGTGATCAGAATTTTTTTTTGATGAAAAATGGCTTTTAAATGCTAACGTCTTGTAGAAGATTTTCATATAGTTTAAGATGCTTTGATTTTTCTTCAAAATTAAAAATTTAATTTCAAATTGAAATGAAAAATTGAACTGATTCTTTGGGTAAACCCTCAAATATCTATATCCCGGAACAAATGTTTGGGAAGCGTCCAGATTAGCTTTTACAAAGGGATTAACTCCCTCAAGTCCATTGGCAACCAACCAACTCAAGTGAAAATCTCTTGTAATCAGAATTCATGGCCCCAGTTGGTCTTCTACATAGAAAAACTTGTGCAGGGGACAGGAAACTCCACAAAGTTCCCCTGAGAAGTGTGTTTCCAACAGATCATCTTTTGGGAGGCAATTTATGCCCTGCAGAATAGGCAGGAGTTCAGACCCCCACAGATCTTGGGGAATCCACCACAGCTTCCTGTGTTAAGGTCTTTGGTTCTGTGCTGCCCCGACCCACTGAAGCTCTCCCACAATTTGCTGTGACTTACCCTGAGCCCCAACTGACCTCTGCCTCTCTATGAAAGAAGAGTTCTTGGTCCCTGCCCTTGGGATATCTTGCCTCCTCCCTTTAGAAAACCCCATTTACTATCTACTTCCACAATCTATTTTCGTGTGTCTCACCCTGAGAATATTGAAACTCTGGCCCTACAGCCAAAGTTCATTGTCTGCACAGTACCTCTGCAAAGTGACAAATTTTAAGTACCAGATGAAACAATGCACAGCTGCACTATGATGGTCACTGATACCATAATCCGTACTAGGAAACTATTCCTATGTTAAATAGTGGCAAACTTTTGTTGCTGCCACAGCTTGGAGAGTTTTGACTGCGTCAGCCGACTGCTCAGTACCCACAATCTACCAGCTTTGGTTAGACTGCCAACACATTGCAAATACAGCACAACCAGAAGATTCAATGCTAGCATGGACTAAAGTACCTTGAACAGATTTAAATACTCAGGGCCCAGTTTTCAGCCAGGCTTCGCCCTGGCCTGCCTTCCCTAACATATCTATTATCTTTGCATAGCACCAGTCACTGCAACATCTCGTTGTTGCTTTTGCATCTACAAATAATTGCACCCTCATTTTTGCATCCACAATGAACTGCGGGTATAAATATTAATAGACACCTAATTACTCAATTTGCAGGTGCAAATATAGGCTCTGTCTGAAAATCAGGCCCTACAAGGGGTTTTCTGTGGCTTTTGTTCTTTTAGTGCTACTGGGTTCTTCTATGTGCAATATCCTTCCTGCTGATGCACTCTCCTTTTTCTAAGTGGCAAGAGCATTTCAATTCAAGCCCATCTCTGCCCTTGTGCAAGAAGTGCTGCCTCCAGCCTCACAAATTCAAATGCTACAGAATCAGCCGTGTAGAAAATTGCAACTACTGAGTTACTTGATATCTCTATTTGTAGACAAGAGCCTTCCCTGTCTCTCCTTTGAGTAGGAAAAAGCTAGTGTGGCTTTATGCAAGTCTGGGCTGAGAGAATGAGAATGTTGGGTGCTCAGAGACTACATAATACACCACAGAGAATACTATTAAGCAAATCCTCACCCCCATGGCCCAGCCACCAAACACTTTTTAAACTAGGCTTTTTTTCTTAACCAAAAAAAGGCAAATGTTGTCTGAAGGCAACAAAACAGGACCAAAAGTAAATGCACCAACTGTTTATATTATGAAAATGAGGCTCTGGTAATGAAAAGCATTAAAAGGAAAACCGCAGCTGTGGAATCAGTACTTAGCTGAGATCTCCAGATTTATTGAGTATCATTATTTGTTTAGTGCTCACAGTGTGCTGAGGGCTGCACCAGATGTCAAAAATAAAGACAAGCTCTGCCTTAGACCATTTACAATGTGACAGATGGACACTCAGAAGATGGCTACACTGACGCCCCATCTACACTGGCAAGTTTCTGTGCAGTAAAGCAGCTTTCTGCACTGAAACTCCCGAGGTGTACACACTGCCAAGCCACTTAGTGCGCAGAAGCTGTGCAGTTGTAACACTCTAAAACAGGGGTCGGCAACCTACGGCATGCGTGCCAAACACGGCACGCGAGCCGATTCTGAGTGGCACGCAGCTCCCTGCCGCGGTCCCGGCCGCACTCAGCCCCCCCGCCCACCGCTCTCCCCTGCGGGGGTAGGAGGCAGAAGCTTGGTTCTGTGGCAGCCAAGCTTCCCCCCTCCCCCGCTTCTTCCCCCAGCGTGGTGCTTTCCTGCCCCTCCTCCTCTCCGTCCCTGTGCCAATCAGCTGATGGCCCTAGCGAGGGGGAGGGGGAAGAGCGGCAGCATGCACACAGCTCCGGAGAGGAGGCAGAGAGAGGTAGGGACGGAGCCTGGGGGAAGGGGGTCGAACAGGGCATATCCCTTCCAGCCCCCTGCCATGAGCCGCTCAGGGAAGGGGGCTGGGAGCACCCCCACGAGCCGAGCACCCCCACGAGCGGAGCACCCCAGCCTTCTGCCCTGAACCTCCCCACCCCAACACACACCCAGCCTTCTGCCCTGCACCCCCACAGCCCCATCCCTCTGCTCTGAACCCTCCACACACACTCAGCCTTCTGCCCTGCACCCCCCAAACCCTCAGTCCTCTGCCCTGACCCTTGAACCCCCCCCACACACCCAGCC
>NW_020664613.1:1001980-1002214 GCF_002925995.2 Terrapene triunguis | reverse complement strand
GCCCACCGCTCTCCCCTGCGGGGGTAGGAGGCAGAAGCTTGGTTCTGTGGCAGCCAAGCTTCCCCCCTCCCCCGCTTCTTCCCCCAGCGTGGTGCTTTCCTGCCCCTCCTCCTCTCCGTCCCTGTGCCAATCAGCTGATGGCCCTAGCGAGGGGGAGGGGGAAGAGCGGCAGCATGCACACAGCTCCGGAGAGGAGGCAGAGAGAGGTAGGGACGGAGCCTGGGGGAAGGGGGT
>NW_020664613.1:880648-1001580 GCF_002925995.2 Terrapene triunguis | reverse complement strand
CCCCCCCCCCAGCCTTCTGCCCTGAACCCCCTCCCCCAGCCCTCTGCCCTGACCCCTGAAACACCACCCCCCCAGGTCTGGGGTCCCGGCCATAGGCCCTGCTCAGCCCGCTGCCGGCCTAGGTGAACAGAACCCCAGGCTGGCAGCGAGCTGAGCAGGCTGGTGGCGTAAGATCAGCATTTTAATTTAATTTTAAATGACGCTTCTTAAACATTTTGAAAACCTTGTTTACTTTACATACAATAGTTTAGTTATATAATATAGACTTATAGAAAGAGACCTTCTAAAAACGTTAAAATGTATTACCGGCACGCGAAACCTTAAATTAGAGTGAATAAATGAAGACTCGGCACACCACTTCTGAAAGGTTGTCTACCCCTGCTCTAAAACAACCACCCCGATGAGAGGCGTACAGCTTTCTGCGCCGGGGCTACAGCGCTGCGGTGTCAGTGTAGACACTGTGGTCGATTACAGTGCTGCAATTGGCCTCCAGGAGGTGTCCCACAATGCCTGTTCTCACTTATCTGGTCATCGGTTTGAACTCTACTGCCCTGCCCTCAGGTGACCAACCATCATCCCCACCCCATACATTCCTTTGCAAATTTGAAAGTCCGCTTCCCGTTTGCTCGCTGCTGCGTGCAGTGGTCTCAGCGCATCTTTCCAGGTGGCCATGCCTGCTCTATGCACCAGGCGATCCCCTGCTTGGAGCGATGCCGAGCTGCTGGACCTCATCGGCATTAGGGGAGAGGAAGCTGTCCAGTCCTAGCTGCGCTCCAGCCGTAGGAATTATACCTACGGACAGATTTCATGATGCATGATAGAAAGGGACCATGACCAGGACACATTGCAGTGTAGGGTAAAAGTGAAGGAGCTGCAGAATGCCTACCATAAGGCGCGGGAGGCAAACAGCCGCTCTGGTGCTGTGCTCACGAGCTGCCGGTTCTACAAAGAGCTGGACGCGATACTCAGTGACGACCCCACCTCCACTGTGAAGGCCCCTGTGGATACTTTGTTGGCTCACGTGCCAGTCAAGAGTGGACCAAGCCAGGAGGAGGAAATCTTGGACGAAGAGGGGGCGGGGACCCAGAGGCAGAGATGCATGCAGTCAGGAGCTCTTTTCTACCCTGGAGGAGCCTAGCCAGTCACAGCAGTTGGATGTTGGTGAAGCACAAACAGGAGAGGAGGCCCCTGGTAAGTGGATCTGATTTTGGGAATTGCTGAAGCGATTTGTTGGGGGCAGGAGGGTTGCAGAAAGCAGGGTTGTCTCCCACTGCATGCCTATTCTGAGCGGCGGAACAGGATGTTGATAGACTCCCTCACTTCACGGGAATCTCCCTCAGAGATCTCCAGGAAACTCTCGTGGAGATACTGGGTAATCCGCTATCACATGTTCCTCGGCAGAGCTGCTTTGTTTCTTGCCCCATTAACGGTAACTTTCACGCGCCACTGTGCTGTCGGGGGGAGGAGGGGGACCATTGCTGCACACAGGCGAGCCACATAGAGGCCAGGGCAGAAGATGCAGGCCTGGAGAAGACCCTTCCTTGATTCCCTGCTCACCCTCAGCAGCGAGATATCTTCCATAATGATATCACATCCTGTGGAAAGTGTGGGGACAGGAATAATTATCAGGCCCCCCCTACAGTGCTGGCTCTCCACAAGAGCCACATGCCCAGTGTACAGCAGGGTCCAGGAACAGTGATTTACCCTGCCCCTGAGGCTACTCACCATTTTGAGGGTCTTGTGGCTCATGTGTGCTTGCCTGGGGTCAGCCAGTTAGTGACAGGTGTGTGAGTACTGACTGTGTTTTAAAGTAGTGAATCGGTGTTGTCTGTGTTGCAAACAATACTGCTTCTGTAAAATGTTGCATTTAAACTTTACAGAGATGACCTTGGGAGGCCAGCCTCTCTTATCGGTGGCAGAATGGCTGAGCAGAATTAGAAAGTGTCCAAGAAGAACTAAGGAGGACTTTATGTGTGAGGTTATGATGCGCTCCGCCGCTGAGAAACAGAAATTGAAGGAGTGGCGAGACTGCAAAAAGAGGGACTGAAAGGAGAATGCGGCACGCCAAAATAAAGCCACAGAGCGGCTCTTAAACGTTATGGAGCGCCAAGTGGACACGCTCCAGGCAATACTAGCTCTTCAAACCGAGCGGCTTCACACCCGCCCTTCCCTGCAGTCACTTTCACAAAACTCTTGCCCATGCGCCCCCGCACACACACACACACCACTAGGGTGACCAGATGCTAAGTGGAAAATATCGGGACCGCCGCAGGGGGGGTGCCTTTTTAACTGTTACAGTCACCCGTCCGGGTCTTCGACGGCAATTCGTCGGAGGGTCCTTCAGTCGCTGATGGTCTTCGGCGGCATTTCGGCGGCGGGTGCTTCCTTTGGTGGCAAGGTTTATTACCCACCGCCGAAATGCCGCCAAAGACCTGGACGGGTGAGTTAAAAAAAAAAAAATGCACGAAACAAAATATTAGGACAAATGGCGTCCCGACCGCACTTCGGTTGGGACGCGGGACAAACTCCTCAAAATCAGGACAGTCCCGATTTTATCGGGACGTCTGGTCATCCTACACACCACCAACACACTCTTATCAACTTCTTGGCTCCAGTTTCTACCCGCAGCATTCCACTCCTCCCTCCTCACAGTCCAGCACTGTGGACTCCCAATACCCACTGCACTCAACACCCATCCCTCTGCAGTTTGGCCCTGCTGAAGTACATCACCCGCTGCATTGTACTCCAAAGGAGAAGGTTGGATATGATCCCTGGACATACACGTATCTGTAGCGATCCTGGGACCCCTCCTCCTCTGGAGACCTTCCCTTTCCCCATTCCCCTCCCTGCTGATGTATTTTTGTCATTTGACTCTCTCCTCCGGTTGTTATCTTTTAATAAAAGAATTGTGTTGGTTTGAAAGCAATCTTTATTCTATTAAGTGAAAGCAAAAAGAGCACAGCAAAGCAACATACAATTATGTTAAGGCCCCTTCTTGCATCATGTGAACCATCACCTCCTAGCATTACAAGCACTGCAATCCCAAGCATAGCAACAAATATTAGTGGCTTTCAGCCTCAAATTGCTGCCTCAAGGCATCCCTGATCCTTATGGCCCCACGCTGTGCCCCGCTAATAGCCCTGATCTCTGACTGTTCAAACTCAGCCTCCAGGCGCTGAGCCTCTGTGGTCCAGCCCTGAGTGAATCTTTCACCCTTCCCTACAGAAATACTATGGAGCAGGGCCGGCTTTAGCAAGTGCGGGGCCCGATTCGTGGGGCTTGTACTCACTGGGCGGCGCTCCGAGTCTTCAGCGGCACTTTGGATTGCCGCGCTCCGGCCGGGGTTGTAGGGCCACGGGGTTGCTGGGCTCCGGACGGCGCTCTGACCGGGGAGTGGCGCCACGGGACTTGCAGGGCTCGGGCTGGCGCTCCGGCTGGGGGAGCGGGGCCACGGGGCTTGTCTAGCTCGGGCCGGCACTCCGGCCGGCGCTCCGGCTGGGGGAGCGGGGCCGCGGGGCTTGCCTGGCTCGGGCCGGCGCTCCGGCCCGGGGAGCGGGGCCGCGGGGCTTGCCGGGCTCGGACCGGCGCTCCGGCCGGGGGAGCGGGGCCGCGGGGCTTGCCGGGCTCGGGCCGGCGCTCCGGCCGGGGGAGCGGGGCCGCGGGGCTTGCCACGCTCTGGCCGGGGGAGCGGGGCCCTCTTAGGCGCGGGGCCCGATTCCGGGGAATTGGCCTAAAGCCGGCCCTGCTATGGAGCATACAGCATGCGGCTATAAGCATAGCAATATTGTCATCAACCATGTCCAACTTCCCATACAGGCATCGCCAGCAGGCTTTTAAACGGCCAAATGCACACTCAACAGTCATTCTGCACTTGCTCAGCCTGTTGTTGAACCGTTCCTTGCTGTTGTCAAGTTGCCCCATGTACGGCTTCATAAGCCACGGCATTAAAGGGTAGGCGGGGTCTCCCGGGATCACAATGGGCATTTTGACTTCCCCTACGGTGATCTTCTGGTCTGGGAAGAAAGTCCCTGCTTGCAGCTTCTTGAAGAGGCCAGTGTTCTGAAAGATGCGTGCGTCATGCACCTTTCCGGACCAGCCTGCATTAATGTCCATGAAACGCCCATGGTGATCCACAAACGCCTGGAGAACCATAGAGAAATACCCCTTGCAATTAATGTACTCGGTGGCTAGGTGGTCTGGTGCCAGAATTGGAATGTGCGTGCCATCTATTGCCCCTCTGCAGTTAGGGAAGCCCATTTGTGCAAAGCCATCCCCAATAGCACGTACATTGCTCAGAGTCACGGTCTTTCGAAATAGGATGCGATTAATGGCCCTGCACGCTTCCATCAACACAAGTTCAATGGTCAACTTTCCCACTCCGAACTGATTAGCGACCGATAGGTAGCAGTCTGGAGTAGCCAGCTTCCACAGTTCAATTGCCACACGCTTCTCCAATGACAGGGCAGCTCTCATTCTCATGTCCTTGCGCCGCAGGGCTGGGGCGAGCTCATCACACAGTCCCATGAATGTGGCTTTCCTCATGCGAAAGTTCTGCAGCCACTGCTCGTCGTCCCAGACGTGCATGACGATGTGATCCCACCACTCAGTGCTTGTTTCCAGAGCCCAAAAGCGGCGTTTCACTGTGGTCAGCACCTCCGTGAAAGCCACAAGCAATCTCGTGTTGTAGCTACTACGTGTGGCGAGATAAATGTTGCACTCCTCTTGACTTTGTAGTTTAAGGAATAACTCCACTGCCACTCGTGACGTGTTGGTCAGAGTGAGCAGCATTGTCGTCAGCAGTTCGGGATCCATTCCTGCAGCCTGAAAGAGGCAGGATGCGCAGTACACAAACCATTGAAAGATGGTGCCAAATGTGGATGGAAGCACAGGGATTGCTGGGATGTGAAGCAATGCATCACGGGGCACTGGGACTGCACCCAGGATGCCCCGCGACCTCCTCCGCCTTCCCACAACTCTTAGCAGCAAAAGAGAAAGAGGTGCTCTGTGGGATAGCTGCCCAGAGTGCACCGCTCCAAGTAGCGCTGCAAGTGCCGCAAGTGTGAACACGCTATTGTGCAGGCAGCTGTCAGTGTGAACACACAACAGCGGTTTTCCTTCTGTGCTCTCTGAGCAGCGCTGTAACTTTGCCGGTGTAGACGTGCCCTTAGAAAGTGTAGAAGTGAAGGAGGGGCAAGTGGAGGAGGCTTAATGTACTTAATAATATGTTAACTTACTATAAGCTCATTGCTCGTGGGCTTTATAGAAGAGGAGATGGATTTTTATGAGGGACTCAGAAGTGAGGGCAGTGGCTTGGCACATGGGGATGGGATAACATCATGCAGAGCAGAAAAATGCAGAGACTGCAGCTAAATGTCACAAATTTAAATCTCTACCTAGATAGTGATCAGGTTTATCAGATTATCATTTTAAAAATATGGGAAGGAAAATGGAATATTTGTTGACGTGTACTGGATCTCTGGCTGCAAAGGAGTTGTTCAGAAGATGGGGATTCCCTGGCTGAGTTGGTTTTGCTATTATATGGCCTATTTGTGAAGGAAGGGCTTCTTCAGAGCAACTGAGTTTTATAGGATCTATTTTACTGTCATTTCACTTTAGCTCATTTTGCAACACTGGAAGTACCTTGGCGGGAACACTTCATAAATGTATTATCATACAGAAGAAAAATTGGATAGGTCCTGTGACACTGCACCCCATATTCTTCCTAGAGATATTATTATATGATTATGGTATAATTATGATGTATTTTATGCAATATAGGTAATATGAGATATAATTGGAAAGGTTATGATTTACTGAATATGATTATCCTGTTTGTCTGCATGTATCATTTTTGTATCTGAAGTTAGGAATATTGACTATGTATCTGTATTACAAATGTGTTTACAAATGGGGAATGCCCACTAGGCAAACGGCTCTCAGTCTAGATGGCTGGCTGGGAAGGGCCCATTCAAGTTAATGAACTATTAGGGAGAACAATAGGCCTTAGAAGAAGCTTATTTCCCACCAGGGGAGCCTTCCTGAGGACTCTGCAGACAACCTCCGAGAAATGGCTGCTATGACACTACAGGGATATGTGACCAGGTCACCTGGTGCTGGACTCCATCTTGGGACAGCAGTATTTTTCCACTGGCTGGCGTGGGAACCAAACTTTGAAACAAAGGGTTCCTGCCATATGCAAAAGCTATATAAGGCAGAGGAGTGACATCATCATGGTTCTTCACTGACTCCTCACCCAAAGGGACTCCTGGAAACAAAGACTGAACTGGGGGAAGTGCTGGACCCAGGCTAAAGGGATTTTTAGCCTGTGAATGGAACACCTGGGGGATTCTAAGCGGTAAGCAAGTGCAGCTAGCCCCTTAAGAATCTGTAGCCTGCTTGTATCATCTCTTAGGGTGAGGATCTGCTGTTCATATCCAATCTCTTTAGTATATTAAGCTTACATTATGTTTTTGTTTATTTGCTAGGTAATCTGCTTTGATTTGTTTGTTAACCCTTATAATCACTTAAAATCCCTCTTTTGTAGTTTATAAACTTGTTTTTGCTTTGTTTAAAACCAGTGTGTGTGGGAGTCATAACTTGGGGCAGAAAGCTGTTGTGTATTCCTCTCCACATTAAGGGAGGGGGCACATTTCACGAGCTTATGCTGTACAGTTCCCTGTGCAGTGCAAGACAGTATAACTTTGGGTTTATACGCCAGAGTAGGAGCGCGCCTGAGTAGCTGTGAAGTTCCCTAGCTGGAACCTTCCCATGCAGGGCTAGTCACAGCACCTGTGTGTAACTGCAGCTGGGTGTGTCCCAATCTGTATGTGGGCTGGGCAGCTCGTCACGGCAGTACAGTGTAAAGGGATCCCAGGTTGGTGGGTCGGGGGGGGGCTCAGTGGTACCCAGAGTTCCAGGTGGCATCCCAGGGGGAACCCATCACAGGTCCAGGTTGCAAATTTTCAACACTTCCCCTGTGTTCTTCAACACAGTGTTCAGATTCACAATTTATTCAGTATATCATTGATCTGAATACCCCCATCATTCGGTAAGGGCTGCTCCAGATCTGAAATTGGCAGCTTGGTCTTATCTGTAATTATTCTAATTATGATATTTTGACAATGGTATAAGATTCCTAGAAGAAAAGGCCAGATAAAACATGATGCAAGGAAGAGATATCACCATATTTTCTTCTCAGAACATAGAGATTTCTTCACACCACCTGTCAGTTGTTGGCTGCATGTGTGTGTTCTCGCTTTGGCCCGAACCAGCTCCGTGCAGATAGCTGAGGCAGCAAACCTCGATCAAACTGCCCCAGACAACCACAAGATTCAGTTCAGTGGCGGCAAAGGTCCTTGGCCCGGTTTATTACCGACAAGGCACGATATTAGTGCCCTATAAGTGCTACAGGTACACTTAATACATGTATACCCGTGACAATGGACTCAGCTCAGTAAGTGGCAGGACTTTCCAATCCTCCCCAGGCCGGACCAAGGGTTAAGTTGAGGCATCCCACCATTTATGGATTGAGATGAAACAATTTATGTATCACCTTACGTGTTCCATGACATATTTGTTACCTCCCCTTGTAACTCTCTCCTGATGCTTCAGACTAACCATCCCTATTAGGCACCTGTCTTTGTACTTTTACTGCTGCTGTTTCAGGCAAAACATCACTATTCATCACTTCTATCAAACCATCTGATCATCTGCTAGGTTGGGGTGTTCTTGTCCTAGCTTGCTGGAATGTATTTACACATTCAGTGTGTTTTAGCACTGTTAGCAATACCAGTGCCAAGTTCATGTACCGGACAGTGAACTTGCAGGCAAGCATCTGTTTTATGACAAGGCCTAAGTCTTGCTCCTAGCATAACTTTTGCTAACGTTGGTTCAGGCCTTAGGTCTTGCACCAGGCCCATGCTTCAGGCCCTCTTTTTGCTGCTTTTACAGAGTGGAGAGTCCTGTGGCACCTTATAGACTAACAGACGTATTGGAGCATGAGCTTTCGTGGGTGCATGCATTCGACGAAGTGGGTATTCACCCACGAAAGCTCATGCTTCATACGTCTGTTAGTCTATAAGGTGCTACAGGACTCTTTGCTGCTTTTACGGATCCAGACTAACACAGCTACCCCTCTGATTCTTTCTACTCCAACGTTCAAAAACAGCAAGCTCTCTTCTACAAGAAAATTCTGCCCTATCTCCCACCCCTCAAAAAATGCAATCTTTCCAAAACTTGAGCTAGGAGCAGCTAGTGATTAGAGAAGCTTTTATTAGGAAAAAAACATTATTCTAAACACCTTAGAAAATCTGAGAACAAACAGATACAAGGGTGATTGTTGCAACAGTGAGAGTTATTACTGAAAGCAAAAAGGATTAATTCTGATTTCATTTACAAAAGGTATATTCGCTGAAGTAAATTGTATTTGGACTTTCAGAAAGCCTTTGACAATCCCTCACCAAAGGCTCTTAAGCAAAATAAGCAGTCATGGGATAAGAGGAAAGGTCTTCTCATTTATCAATACCTGCTTAAAAGACAGGAAATGAAGTGTAGGAATAAATGGTCAGTTTTCAGAGTGAACAGAGGCAAATAGTGAGGTCCCCCAAGGATCTGCACAGGGACCTGTACTGTTCAACATATTCATAAATGATCTAGAAAAATGGGTAAAAAGTGAGGTGCCAACGTTTGCAGATGATACAAAATTACTCAAGATAGTTAAGTCCAAAGGGGACTGTGAAGAGTTACAAAGATCTCACAAAACTGGGCAACAAAACGGCAGATGCAATTCCGTGTTGATAAATGCAAAGTAATGCACATTGAAAAATGTAATCCCAACTATACATACAAAATGAAGGGGTCTAAATTAGCTGTTACCACTCAAGAAAGATCTTGGACTCATCATGGATAATTCCTTGAAAACATCTGCTCAATGTGCAGGGGCAGCCAAAGCTAACAATGTTAGGAACTGTTAGGAAAACGACAGATAAGAAGATAGTAAGTATCACAATGCCACTATATGCACGCCCCATCTCAAAAAAAGAGATATATTAGGATTGGAAAAGCTATAGAGAAGGACAACAAAAGTGATTAGGGATATGGAACAGCTTCCGTACGAGGAAAGATTAAAAAGACTGGGACTGTTCAGCTTGGAAAAGAGACGAGTGGGGAGAAAGAGATATGATAAAGGTCTATAAAATCATGAATGGTGTGGAGAAAAGGTATTATTTACCTTTTCCCCTAACACAAGGACCAAGGGTCACCTGATTAACTTAATAGGCAGCAGGTTTAAAACAAACAAAAGAAAGTACTTCACACAACGCAGAGTCAACCTGTGGAACTTGTTGCCAGCAGATGTTGTGGATGCCAAAAGTATAATTGGGTTCCAAAAAAGAATTAGGTAAGTTCATGGAGGATAAGTCTATCAATGGCTATTAGCCAGATGCTGGGATGGATCATTCGATAATTGCCCTGTTCTGCTCATTCCTTCTGAAGCATCTGGCATTGGCCACTGTCCAAAGACAGGATGTTGGGCTAAATGGACCATTGGTGTGACCCAGTATGGCCATTATGAGTTACTCTGGATTTGCATTGTTGTAATTGAGATGAAAATCAGGCCTAAATAATGAGGACAGAGGTAGGGCCAAATTCTCCTCTCAGTTAGCCTGGTTTCACACTGGTGTAACTAATGACTTTAGTGCAGAGATACTTCAAAGCCATCAAGCTGTTCTCTACCCTCTTATTTCCCTCACCTCCACCCCACTCCTTGATGCTTTGTTTCATGTTTCTTTTTCCTAAATTAGTAGACCATGTAGCGCACATATTTCCCCCCAGGTGGCTGATGCTAGAGCTTTGAAGGGTTTGTGGTTGTTAGTTAAGAACTCCATCACTCGCCAAACAGGTCAGACAGCAGGTTCTACAAGAATTGACTTTTTTTTTAAATATTCTAGAAAGGTTTAGCCTTTTTTTTTTTTTTTTTTTTTACGATTAGCCTAAAATCAAATGCCATTTTTCCTTTTCTTTGGAAATTACTGGGCTTAAGTTGTTTAACATCTCAGCTCTTTAAACCCTCCTCCCCCCACTTTTCATTTCAGGAGACAATTACTAGTCAGAAAGATTATAGGAAACCCAGTCTCTTCCAAAGGGTGATATGCACCTCTCAATTCTTGTTGAGCCAAAGAAAGATGGAGCCATCCTGATGTGCAAGACCCCAGAAGAAAGCACAGACCAGAAAAAGAACAGGCTGACAAACTAGCCTTAAGGGAAGCAAGTACCTTTGTGTGGACCATTCCAGAAGCATGCTAACCCTGAAAGACAATGCTGATGAGATCCTGAGGGAGAAATGGAGCCTAACCCCAGGGAATTTTGCAAATCCTCTCTTCAAGTCTATCTAGTTTGACTACTGTTACCTGTGATTTCTAAAGAAAAAAAAATCAAGCATAACGTCTATGAATCTTGTACATTAAGAAGTTCACCCTAGACAGGATATGTAGAATGAACCTAAACTTTGTCTTTCAGAAGTTCTGCTCTTCTGATGAAAGTCTAATGCTAGCAATGCATATAACCTTGACCTGTAATCTTGTCAGATTTCACAAATAAGGCCTGATCAAATCTTGATTTGGAGACTGCCAAGAAAAAGCATCTGAAGAAGTGAGGTTCTTACCCACGAAAGCTTATGCTCCCAATACTTCTGTTAGTCTTAAAGGTGCCACAGGACCCTCTGTTGCTTTTTACAGATTCAGACTAACACGGCTACCCCTCTGATATAAGAAAAAACAAAAACCCAGGGTATTGCAAAAAGTGGTGTTAGCATTCTTACTGCTAAGTCACAATTGAATTAATGTCCACTTTAGTGCTGGATTTGGCAGGGATGGAATGTCTTTCAGTTGAAATGTAAAGCTAAGGTCCTGACCATTTGATGTTATTAAAGATCAGCTAGTACATTTCCCACGAGCCAATATTACTCCTGGCCAAATTCTCACTTGGATAATTACATTCTGCCTATCTACACTCACCAAGCAGTTTCAGTTGGACATGCTGTTCTATCATTATTCACTTGCTATTGCATTGTTAAAGAACTTCTTCCTTCCACCCCAAGGGTGGGGGAGGCGATTCACCAAAAAACGCTTTACAAGTTATATATAGAGGAAAGACCCTATACACCTGTAAGTTGTAAGAACTGGTTGTTAGCAATAACAGTTCTAAGTAACTACTGTGTGAAAGGTAATTGTATAAGTTTTATTTTAATATAAACAATATGTGAATATAACACCTTTACCAAGTTGTAACCAGGTTGTATCATGGCTGATTTCACATATAGTTCATGACCATATGCTATTACTACTTGGGTCCTAACAGGGGTGTGTGAAGGAATCCCCGGGGTGCAGCCTGGGACTGTGGTGCCCCCTGAACTTTCCCCAGCTTGCGCTGTCTCTCACAATGCCTTGCTAGTGACCATCAGCAAACCCCTCCATGCGCTGTTATCACTCAGCACAACTGCATGTGGAGCCCCACACCCAGCTAGACTGCATGAATGCTCCCAGAGCCACTCATGAATCACACAGAGGCTATGTCTACACTACAGAATTAGGTCGGATTTATAGAAGCCGGTTTTATAGAAACCGGTTGTATGCAGCCGATTGTGTGTGTCCCCACCTAAAATGCTCTAAGTGCATGAAGTCGGCGGACCGCGTCCACAGTACCGAGGCTAGCGTCGACTTCCGGCGCATTGCACTATGATACCTATCCCACAGTTCCCGGAGCCTCCGGCGCCCATTGGAATTATGGGTTGAGATCGCAATGCCCGGATGATGCAAAGCAGTGCCGCGAGGGGTTCTGGGTACATTGCGTCAGGCCCCTCCCCCGCCGTCACAGCAACGGCAGACAATAGATTCGCGCCTTTTTACCTGGGTTACCTGTGCAGACAACATACCACGCCAAGCATTGAGCCCGCTCAGCTCAGCTCACCGTCACCATATGTCTTCCGGGTGCCGGCAAACGTGGGACTGCATTGCTAAACAGCAGCAGCAGCTTACTGCCTTTTGGCGGTAGACGGTGCAGCATGACTGGTAGCCTTCATTGGCGATCTGGGTGCAGGCAGCTGTGGGGCTGGCAGCCGTGGTGCTGCATTGCACCAGCCCCTTGCCTTTTGGTAGAAGATGGTTTATTACGACTGGTATCCGTCGTCGTCGTACTGCAGCGGCTGTCAATCATGGGCACCCGGGCAGACAATGATGGTTATCAGTCGTAGTATGCTATTTTCTGCCAAGTGCCCAATATTGTCTGCTAAGCACCCAGAAGAGGCCGAGGGCTATCTGGGTGCTGGCAGACATGGGGCTGGCAGCCGTGGGGCTGCATTGCACCAGCCCCCTTGCCTTGATGATGATGGTTATCAGACGTATTATGCGCAGGATGGGGCAACATTGCTACACAGCAGCAACCCCTTGCCTTTTGGGCAGTAGATAGTATATTACGACTGGTATCCATCATTGTCATACTGGGTATCAGATCGTGCAATAGACCTGAAGGCTAACTGCCAAGCGCCCAGTATTTGCTGCCAAGCACCCAGAAAATGCCAAGGGCTATCAGTCATGCTGCACCGTCGTCTTAAGATGTAAAAAATAGATTTATTCTGTATTCATTTGCTTCCCCCCCTTCCTCCTGCTAAACCCAGGCTTTTGAGTTCAATCTTTGGGGGGGGGCATTCTGTGTGACAGTTGTTTGTGTTTCTCCCTGATGCAAAGCCACCTTTCTTGATTTTAATTCCCTGTACCTGTATGCCATGTCGTCACTCGCCCCTCCCTCCCTCCCTCCCTTCTTCCCCTGGTCCGTCAGATACTACTTTCGCGCCTTTTTTCAGACCAGACGCCATAGCCAGCACTGGGATCATGGAGCCCGCTCAGATCACCGCGGCAATTATGAGCACTATGAACACCACGCGCATTGTCCTGGAAAACATGCAGAGCCTCCTGGACATGCCAAAGCCAAACCAGGACCAGCTGAGGAGGAGGCGATTGCAGCGCGGCGACGATAGTGATGAGGAAATTGACATGGACCTCTCACAAGGCACAGGCCCCAGCAATGTGGAAATCCTGGTGTTACTGGGGCAGGTTCATGCCGTGGACCGCCGATTCTGGGCCCGGGAAACAAGCACAGAGTGGTGGGACCGCATCGTGTTGCAGGTCTGGGACGATGCCCAGTGGCTGCGAAACTTTCGCATGCGTAAGGGCACTTTCATGGAACTTTGTGACTTGCTTTCCCCTGCCCTGAAGCGCCAGAATACCAGGATGAGAGCAGCCCTCACAGTGGAGAAGCGAGTGGCGATAGCCCTGTGGAAGCTTGCAACGCCAGACAGCTACCGGTCAGTCGGGAATCAATTTGGAGTGGGCAAATCTACTGTGGGGGCTGCTGTGATCCAAGTTGCCAGGGCAATGAGAGACCTGGTGATATCAAGGGTAGTGACTCTGGGAAACGTGCAGACCATAGTGGATGGCTTTGCTGCAATGGGATTCCCAAACTGTGGTGGGGCCATAGACGGAACCCATATCCCTATCTTGGCACCGGCGCACCAAGCCACCGACTACATAAACCGCAAGGGGTACTTTTCAATGCTGCTGCAAGCCCTGGTGGATCACAAGGGACGTTTCACCGACATCAACGTGGGCTGGCCGGGAAGGGTACATGATGCTCGCGTCTTCAGGCAGTCTCTTCTGTTTCGAAAGCTGGAGGAAGGGACTTTCTTCCCAGACCAGAAAATAACCGTTGGGGATGTTGAAATGCCTATCGTGATCCTTGGGGACCCAGCCTACCCCTTAATGCCATGGCTCATGAAGCCATACACAGGCAGCCTGGACAGCAGTCAGGACCTGTTCAACTACAGGCTGAGCAAGTGCCGAATGGTGGTGGAATGTGCATTTGGCCGTTTAAAAGCGCGCTGGCGCAGCTTACTGACTCGCTCAGACCTTAGCGAAAAGAATCTCCCCATTGTTATTGCTACTTGCTGTGCGCTCCACAATATATGTGAAAGTAAGGGGGAGACATTTATGGCGGGGTGGGAGGTTGAGGCAAATCGCCTGGCCGCTGATTACGCGCAGCCAGACACCAGGGCGGTTAGAGGAGCACAGCAGGGCGCGGTGCGCATCAGAGAAGCGTTGAAAACCAGTTTTGTGACTGGCCAGGCTACGGAGTGAAACTTCTGTTTGTTGCTCCTTGATGAACCCTCTGCCCCTCCCCCACCACCCTGTTAACTCTACTTCCCTGCAAACCAACCACCCCACCCTCCCCTACTACCCTCCCCCCTTCGAGCACCACTTGCAGAGGCAATAAAGTCATTGATACTTCACATTCAGGCATTCTTTATTAATTCAGCACACAACTAGGGGGATAATTGGAAAGGTAGCCCGGGATGGGTGGGGGAGGAGGGAAGGAAAAGGACACACTCCAATTTAAAACTTTAAAACTTATTGCTATGGAAATCATCTAGGGTGGAGTGAATGGGTGGCCGAAGGCCCCCCCACCGTGTTCTTGGGCGTCTGGGTGAGGAGGCAATGGGACTTGGGGAGGATGGCTGCTGGTTACAGAGGGGCTGTAGCGGCGGTCTCTGCTCCTGCTGCCTTTCCTGCAGCTCAACCATACGCAGGAGCATATCACTTTGATGCTCCAGCAGCCGGAGCATCGACTCTTGCTTTCTGATTACAAGTTGACGCCACCTCTCCTCTTCAGCCCGCGTTTCAGCACGCAACTTCTCCTCTTCAGCCCGCGATTCAGCACGCCACCTCTCCTCTCGCTCATATTGGGCTTTTTTAAAATCAGTCATTGACTGCCTCCACGCATTCAGCTGTGCTCTGTCAGCGTGGGAGGCAGTCTGAAGTTCAGTAAACATTTCGTCACGCGTCCTTCGCTTCCTTCTTCGAATATTCACTAGCCTCTGCGAAGGAGTAAGATTTGCAGCTGGTGGAGAAGGGAGAGGTTGTTAAAAAAGATACATTTTAGAGAACAATGGGTAGACTCTTTCACGTTAGATTTTGCTGTTCACAACATCACACAGCACATGTGCTTTCGTTACAAGGTCGCATTTTTCCTCTTATATTGAGAGTCTCCTGGTTTGGTGTGAGAGATCACTCACGCAGTGCCAGGACACAGATTTCAGCTTGCAGGCAGCCATGGTAAGACATATAGTCTTTGGGCTTTTTTAACCTTCTTAACATGTGGGGATGGTTTCAAACAGTTCTGCCCTCATTTCCCATACCAAGCACCCGTGCCATTTAAAATGGGTTTGCAATGTAAAAGGAGGGGCTGCGATTTCAGGTTTAACATGCAGCACAAACCCAACTAACTCCCCTCCCCCTCACACCCAATTCTCTGGGATGGTCACTTCACCCCTCCCCCCCACCGCGTGGTTAACAGCGGGGAATATTTCTGTTCAGCAGACCAGGAAGGGGCACCTCTGAATGTCCCCTTAATAAAATTGCCCCATTTTAACCAGGTGACCGTGAATGATATCACTCTCCTGAGGATAACAAAGAGCGATAAGGAATGGATGTTGTCTGCATGCCAGCAAACACCGGGACCATACGCTGCCATGCTTTGTTATGCAATGATTCCAGACTACGTGCTACTGGCCTGGCGTGGTAAAGTGTCCTACCATGGCGGACGGGATAAGGCAGCCCTCCCCAGAAACCTTTTGCAAAGGCTTTGGGATTACATGAAGGAGAGCTTTCTGGAGATGTCCCTGGAGGATTTCCGCTCCATCCCCATACACGTTAACAGACTTTTCCAGTAGCTGTACTGGCCGCGATTGCCAGGGCAAATTAATCATTAATCATTAAACACGCTTGTTTTTAAACCATGTGTAATATTTACAAAGGTACACTCACCAGAGGTCCCCTGTGTGCCCTCAGGGTCTTGGGTCAGTTCGGGGGTTACTGTTTCCAGGTCCAGGGTGACAAACATATCCTGGCTGTTGGGGTAACTGGTTTCTCCGCTTCCTTGCTGCTGTGAGCTATCTATGTTCTCTCCATCCTCATCTTCCTCGTCCGCCGAACCCGCTTCCCCGTTTCCAGAGAGGGACTCATAGAACACGCTTGGGCTAGTGGTGGCTGCACCCCCTAGAATGGCATGCAGCTCCGCGTAGTAGCGGCATGTTTGCGGCTCTGCCCCGGACCTTCCGTTTGCGTCTCTGACTTTGTGGTAGGCTTGCCTTAGCTCCTTAATTTTCACGCGGCACTGCCGCGCGTCCCTGTTATGGCCTCTGTCCTTCATGGCCTTGGAGATCTTTTCTAATGTTTTGCCATTTCTTTTACTGTTTCGGAGTTCGGCGAGCACTGCTTCATCTCCCCAGATGGCGATCAGATCCTGTACCTCCCGTTCGGTCCAGGCTGGAGCTCTTCTGCGATCCTGGGACTGGGACTGGGACTCCATCATGGTTACCTGTGCTGATGGGCTCTGCATGGTCACCTGTGCTCTCCACGCTGAGCAAACAGGAAATGAAATTCAAACGTTCGCGGGGCTTTTCCTGTCTACTTGGCCAGTGCATCTGAGATGAGAGTGCTGTCCAGAGCGGTCACAATGAAGCACTGTGGGATAGCTCCCGGAGGCCAGTAATGTCGAATTCCGTCCACACTAACCCAATTCCGACCCCCTAAGGTCAATTTTATCGCTAATCCCCTTGTCGAGGTGGTGTTAGGAAACCGGTTTAAAGGGCCCTTTAAGTCGACAGAAAGGGCTTCGTAGTGTAAACGTGTCCAGGCTTAAGTCGATTTAACGTGGCTAAAGTCGACCTAAACTCGTAGTGTAGACCAGGCCAGAGAAAGGCACCAGCCAAATCCTCCTAGCTCCCAGCCTTGCACCTCAGGAATATATTGTCTTGCACTGCTCAAAACAAGCAATGCAGATTTATTAATAGGTTCACCACTTCATCAATGGAAAGTAGATATACACCAGCCTTTGCAAAACCTGAGCAGATTTGCCACGCACTTCATACAAACTCACTGGTAAAGATAAACAGTTTAAAGATTTTATTGACTACAAAAGATAGATTTTCAGTGATAGACAAAGAGTCAGAGTTAGTTACCAAAAGAAATAAAATATGAGCAAGCAGTCTAAACTCCCAACTCTATTAGACTGGGCAACAACTAGATTAAGCAATTTTTTCACCCCACTGGATATTGCTGTTCATTGTACACAGATTTCACCCTTGAAATCTGGGCAAGTCCCTTCAGTTGGAGTCTTCAGTGTCCTTGTTGCTTGCAGCGTAGGTGGGTGAAGAAGAAAGGCCCAGCATGTGGCCCCTGTGTCTGTTTATACCCTCAGTCCTATGTGCTTGGGGAACACACAAGTCCAGGCATGTCTGGGGGCATTGCTGAGTCTCCAGGCAAGGTTGAGCAATTCCCCTGGTGTGGCCTCATGCAGGTGAGTCATTGAATTGTAGCTCCTTGCTGGACAATGGCTGTTGATGGTTGTTTGACACCCCGCTGGGCGTTGGTTACTTTCCTTGCTGTTGCCTCTGGGGAGCGAATATCTGTCTGATTCCCCAACTTACAGCATGCTTTAGTGACAACCATACAATACAATTCTCATAACTTCATATGCATTAAGGATATACGTATATGGATAGAGAAATGACTTTCAGCAGAACATAATCTTTCCCCGATACATATAAAGCATGCCTTGTAAGGTAAGATCACGATTATATAAAAATGAGGAATATGGGGGTTCTTCTTCAAGTGCTTGCTCATGTTCATTTCATATGAGGTGGGTGTGTGTGCTCGCCACATGTACTGGTGCCAGAAGATTTTCCCTTAGCAGTATCCGTAGGGGACCAGCTCTGGAGCCTTCTAGAGTGGCGCGCACATGTTGCGGTATAAGGGGCGCCATCGGCTCCCCCCACCCTCAGTTCCTTCTTGCCATCAGTGACATGTGGCAGTTTAAGGTCTCTAGGAGAAGGACACATAAGTGACAAGTGTCGCATGTGTAAGTCGTTCAAACCCAGAACGAAAAAGGAGAAAGACATCCATCTCAGGGCACTCCTGATCGAGTCGGCGCTGACCCCGGCCCTGGAGCAGAGGTCCGAATTGGCGCCGAGCACCATAGCGTTGGTACGGTGCGCCCTGCCTGTGCTGTCTACGAGCCAGCACTGATCCCCCTCCCTGGCCAAGAAGTCCAAGAGGTCCGCGAGGGGAAGATCTCCCACTTCCCATAAGAGAAAGGAGAGGGCCGGAGGAGAGCCAAGACCAATACTGGGCAGCTCAACACCTCTGTCAGGGAGTTGGGCCCCAACTCATATCGAGTGGTCGACCCCCTCCCATACTATGCCTGCCACACTGGATAGTGACGAGGGCCTCTGTCAACGCGAAGTCCCATCGACGCCCGAGGCCCTGCAGGCAGCGCAGGAGATCCTGACGCTACCGGTGCCGCCCACACCGGCTCTGGCGGTACCCAAGCCCAGGGGTAAACCCACCTTGTGACCTTTTCTAGTGTCCCCGCCTCAGCAGTGCTGCTCCCCATTGCGGGGGACATCCCACCAGCACTCACCCGCACGGAGCGGTCATGCCTTGGACTTTGGGAGGTAGGCTCAGAGATGCCCTCTTCGGACTCCGGATCCTGGGCACCGACAGCGGGATTTGAGGTGCGGCTCGCCGGTAACCTGGCACAGACCTGCGGAGCCATGCGGCTCCTGGCATGAGCGTTGAGACAGACCCATCGCGTCTCCAACGTCTCGGCACTGGTCCTGCGACTAATCGACATAACGGGGTCACCGGTCACCCGGCCACTGGCACCAAGACACAAATCCCCTCAATCGGGGAGATTCTATAGACAATGAGCCCGCTCTAGATCCCGGTACAGGTCAAGCAGCGCAAGGCATAGATCGTCAGTCTACCAATGCAGATCCACCGAACGCCAAAGATCCCTGGGGTCCCAAGGAAGGAACTTGTCGGGTCGGACAGGTCAGCGTCGAAGCACAGTGGCCAGCACCGCAGTGAGGTCACTCTGCAGCGTCTGTTCCTCTTACAACTCCGGTGCTGATCAGAAGTCCCTGGTAGCAGGACAGGCCCCAATATCAGTGGTACTGTCAACCTCATTGGCACTGCAACTGACCTCATGGCCTCCAGGCCAATGGCCAGCAGCGTGGTACCCCTGGAATCCATGGGGGTTCACTCAGCCTTCCCAGGCTGCCCAATCAGTGGTGGGGGCCTCAGATAGGCCATCGGCCACAGCATCCCGCCCTCCGCTGGAGGTGGAGGCCCCACAGGGGAAGACACCCCCCTCCCAGGCCCATGAGGACCTAGGGGAGCAGCCAGTTGGACCACCAGGGGATGTGGTGGATCCCTCGGCACTGGCTTCGTCCTCAGCATCACTGGATAAAGCGATTACAGGTCCCCCTCACCCAGTTCCTCCAGATGACGTCAAGGGTCATCAGGAGCTTTTGAAGAGGGTCGCCTCTAACCTGGGGCTCCAGGCAGAGGAACTTGTTCAACATCCTTTGCTCCACAGCCCCCGCTAGAGTGGCTTTACCCCTACACGAGGGGGTATCGAAAATAATTAGTGCCCTATAACAAACCCCCTCCTCCCTGCCACCCATCTCAAAAAGGGCTGAACGCAAATATTTTGTGCCAGCTAAAGGCCATGAGTATCTCTATACTCACCCAGCCCCAAACTCCCTCATAGTTGAGGCCGTTAACCAGAGGGAGAGGCAGGGTCAACCCGGGGCTACACCCAAGAATAAAGACTCGAAGAGACTGGATCTGTTTGGGCGAAAAATTTATTCGTCTTCCAGTCTTCATTTGAGAGTGGCCAACCACCAAAGCCCTCCTTGGCCGCTATGACTACAATACTTGGCAGTCTATGGCCAAATTCGAGGTCTCGCTGCCTGAAGGGTCCAAGAAGGAATTCCGGGTGATCCTTGAAGAGGGCATGGCTGCAGTGAGCGCGACCCTCCAAGCAGCCTTGGATGCAGCAGAGTCCGCGGCTCGCCCCATGGCCTCGGCCATCTCCATGCGAAGGGCGTCCTGGCTGCTCCTCTCGGGTCTGTAAATGGAGGCTCAGCAATTGATGCAGGACATCCCCTTCGACAGCCAGGCCCTGTTTGCAGAACAGATGGACAGTAAACTGCGTGGCCTTAAGGACTCCCACACTATCCTGAAAACTCTGGGGCTGTATGTTCCAGGTCCAGCCCGTAAGCGGTTCAAACCGCAGCAAACTCAGGGCCAAGGGAGTCAACCCCACCAGGAGCCCCCCCATAAGAAGAGCAGGGGTTACAAGCGCCGCCCGAGCCACCCACCTCCTCCCTCTGCCCAGTCGGGCTCAACCCACAATAAGCAGAGGGGCAAGCAAGCATTTTGAGGGTGCGCTCAAGGGCGACCTACCAGACTTTACCCCAGATCCATCTGTCCTGCTGTTCTCCAGCCGCCTTTCTTTTTTCCTCCCCGCATGGATAGCTATAACTTCAGACTGCTGGGTCCTCAATACAGTGGCTGCGCCCCAGCCCCACAACTCAGCTGGGGGCTGCAGCGGGGACCATGCTGTGCCCCCGCCATGGTGGGGGGCTCAGCCTGTCAATCCTCCCTCCCCTCATGAGACTCCATTCCCCTCCCCTACCCCTACCCCCCCAATTATTTTTAGTAAAGTCATGGACAGGTCACAGGCTCTGTGAATTTTTGTTTACTCCCCGTGACCTGTCCATGACTTTTACTAAAAATAACCGACAAAATCTTAGCCTTAATGATAACGGAAACTTACAGATGTGCAAAGTAAGAAAAATGCTACTTGAAAACCTATTAGAGTTTGATTTATGGTTATTTATTTTGTATATTTTGACTATTTGTATTTTCATTGTTATAAAGCTTTAACTTTTTAAATCAGTGTCTAGTTATTAAATAATAGTCTGACCTGTCTCCTATTATTCAAGTCCAACCCCCCCGCCCCAAATTCCCTGCAACTGTGAAAATTTAAATCAATAAAAATAGGGGGAAAAATGCTTCAAAATAGATATTAGCCTGTGACATTATTAAAAAAAAAAAAGGACACACCAATTCTGCCAAGCCTAACCATAAGCCACTATTAATTAAGCCTATGTACTCCACACACTTTTTTCCTAGTAATTGATTCCACAGATTTCTCAGTCTAGACGATAATCCCTAGATGGTGTCAACTAGCAACATGTCTTGCTTAGTTGTTTAAGTATTTCTCAGACTGCATTTCTTGCAGCATAACAAGTGAGAGAGTGGGAAGTTCCCCTATGGGAATACATGACTTGGAAAACTCCAGCTGCAGCCAGACATTAACTATTTTATGTCACTGTCAATTTGACTGGATTTGAAACATGGCCTTGCTCCGCTCCCAATTAAGGCAATGTCAAAACTCATTTTGACTTAAATGGGAGCAGGATCAGTCTCAATATCAGCAAGCCATAGGTACGGTGCTCCACCATTACTTTTCCACAACTAAATACCTTTCAAATATGTTCTTGAGGCATCAGCTCTGCTTATTAAATCTCACACAAACAAATATGGACTAAAATATTAAAGAAAGCAGATTCTCTGACCAACGGATTTACTCCCCTTTTATTATAAATAAGAATACAAACCAAAGAATATGGCCAGCAATAGACTGAGTCTAGTACTGAGCTAGCAATCTACTCTCAAAGTTCTTTGTAGTGAGAACCTGTAAAGAAAAGCCTCACAGAAAAGCTGGGGAAATAATTTAGCACTTTTAATAAGAGGACCTTAAAGACATCTTGTAAACATCAAAGGGGCGTGCAGGAATCCAAAACGCCAGATGCTCTCAAATGGGTAGAGCTGTGTTTCTTCACAAATTTCTTCATTGTCCGAAATTTTTCCTTCTTGGCTTTGCAGCCTTGGTGTGAAACATATTTAAAATATTTGCAATCTAAAACAAAAATGAAATGACGTTGTGACAGTGTACCCCATAAGACTTTATGGGGGGGGGTGCTTATAAATGTATGTATGACATAACTGGAATATGTTTTGTGCTGCCTGTGCCATGTAACATATCTCCATAAAGGTTATGGCCTACTATATCTATTCATCCTATCTGTACACATATATCATTTTCTACTTGAGGTTAAGAATATGGGCTGTATACTTGCTTGGTTTCTAAGTAAGCTTTGTGAGGCATTTGATCAGTTTCTTTAGGAAGGAATTTGCAAGGTTAAGTACCAGATCAGGAAGCACTTGGGGAACAATGCATCTTGGAATGCTCCAATCCACATAAGAAGTCTTCCTGGAGACATACAAGATACCATGTGGACAATGGCTTTGGCCTGTAAAGACTGAGTCATGCAGGGACATGTGACTTGCCCAGGTAACTCCAGAACTCCATCTTGGAGCTGGACTTACATAGGAGAGAGGAGGGGGGTCTCCACCCACAAGAGAAAGTCTATTTAAACCCAGGGGAGACCCCTCCATTTTGTCTTCAGCTGGCTAAAGAAAGAGCCTCTCCGCCCCCCCAGTATACTTGTTGTTACTGTCCTTTGTTCCAGTTTCCTTCAGGGGGTGTGAGTGATTGCTGGACCCAGGCTAAAAGGAGATTAGCCTGTAAAAGGGAGCATTCTGGAACTGGTGAGGATCTTATCTGTATTTAGTTTGATTAGACATAGATTTGCACATTTTATTTTATTTTGCTTGGTGACTTACTTTGTTCTGTCTGTTGCTACTTGGGACCACTTAAATCCTACTTTCTGTATTTAATAAAATCACTTTCTACTTAGTAATTAACTCAGAGTATGTATTAATACCTGGGGGAGCAAACAACTGTGCATCTCTCTCTATCAGTGTTATAGAGGGCGAACAATTTATGAGTTTACCCTGTATAAGCTTTATACAGGGTAAAATGGATTTATTTGAGTTTAGACCCCATTGGGAGTTGGGCATCTGAGTGCTAAGGACAAGCACACTTTTGTGAGCTGTTTTCAGGTAAACTTGCAGCTTTGGGACAAGTGATTCAGACCCTGGGTCTGTGTTGGAGCAGACAGGAGCGTCTGGCTCAGCAAGACAGGGTGCTGGAGTCCTGAGCTGGCAGGGAAAACAGAAGCAGGGGTAGTCTTTGCACATCAGGTGGCAGCTCTCAAGGGGGTTTCTGTGATCCAACCCGTCACAGACGTTATAAACCACACTGTGATACAAACTGAAGAACACAAAATGCTTTTAATTTACACAAGAGGCATTTCCCTGAGCACAAATGTTCCCTTAAAAGAAAAGTTTCTATAATAGAAGTCACTGGTATAAGATGTGCATGCATAAGGTATATCACCACTACCAAATAAGCAGTTATAATATTTAGACCAAGAAAGTCTCCCACACGTCCTCAAAGACAGTGATAAGTTAGGTGTAGGTAATTATACATTTCATTGGGTTTTTCTGGCAAGTCTAATTTTGTAATACCCTTCAGATATATTAGGACTTAAGAGTGCAAAAAAAGTTTATTTACCCCCAGAAAGTAAGTATATATACACAAGTCCAAATATTTAGTAAAACTAACGTGCCCTATTCTCTCTTCAACATGTGCATATTGCTTCCTTAGCTTAAAGGGCTTCAAGTCATCCTACATCTGGAACTAAATTAGTTAACTGCCCACTTACTGGTAACAGCCAAGTGTTCAGTGGCCGCTTGTTGGACGTAAAAGTGGGCTCCTGATATTAAAAATAAGTCTGGAAGGTGTTAGTAATGGAAAAGCTGACCCATTAAAGGATGAATGACATTGCCTTTCGCTGGAAAATCCCAGCTACTTCACAAACTTCAGACTAATGCCTCAATCGTCTACTCTACTACTATGCCTTACTCAGACAGGTCGCACTCTGGGGGGCAAGGAAGAAGGTGCAGTGCTGCCTCCATGGCATTGTGCAGCCCTCCTTGGGAATCCACAGAAGGTCCTCTGCCAGAGTTCCAGGGTGAGAGTGCTCTGCGGGAGCAAGGGACCAGCCATTTCCACTACAGTCATCCCCCCTCCTGACAGCATGGATTTTTACCTGGAAGTCTGATTAAGAGCTTATGCTGTCTGCAGCTCCTCACAGCCACGAGGACTCTGCACCTCTTGAATACAGGCCTATTTGTGGGGACGATGGGGAGAAGTGGGACTTGAACTGGAAGACCCTAGGGCTAGTGAAGCAAATCAGAGCTGTGCTCTGATGAGCCACAAGTGATTCACCCAAACACAGCTCCATTCCATTCCACTTCTCCATCCTCCCTGTTTCAATTCCCCTTCTCCCATGTGTGCCCCATGAACTGCCATCAAGCTACCCACCTCACATAGCTCTGCTTGCCTCGGCTCAATAGACAGAGGACTACTATACTCCAGCGTCAAGGCTTATAAATCAAATCATTCTCCTTATATGCAAGTTTGGACATACAACATTAAGCAGGAAAGCACTAAATGCACAGCTTATTTTCAAGCACTAGGAAGTTTGTTTGAATAATGACATGATGGTATCTCTCAAGCATACACATCTTTCTATACTGGAGACCTTACTGATATCCTAGTGGTCACCGCAGATCTGTTCTGTTATGAGAGTCAGCCATCCAACTAAACAACCATGCCCCGAAGACAGTTTCCAGGCAAACCACACCCAACACAGGCCTAGCTTCCTTGGGGTCCTATTGAGATAAGAATATAGTTCTTAAGTACTGAGTAGCTCCCTAGACACTAATAATAGACAACACTCACTCAGGAAGTTGCTTCCTCATAGTATTTCTGGAATGACGGCTTCAGGGGTACTAACACTAATGCGTCACCTGCTAATATTTCTTCTTGTGTTCCTAATCTTCTAATTTTATTCTGTTTATTAGCTCGTTCTTATTTTGAGTGTCAACGACTCAACAAGGGACAGATAAATCAATCATTCAAACCACGATAAATGTAGCTCAGTGTCATTTCAAGGGAACCATGGCTGCAGCAAGACCTGTGAGATGTGAACTACACCTCAATGGCAAATACCAAGCATTTTAGAGCCTCTCTTGTATTCACCCTTGCAGGATCAAGCCAGCCTCTTTCTTGAAATCACGAGGCTGAAAATTCTTCCAGAACACAAATCAGACACATCCCCTGCCATTAAAGCTTGAACTAGCCAATATTTCTATTCCACAAAGTAAAGAAGATTTAAAATTACCTTTTCCCAACAAGATTCCAGCCACCAATGCTTTTTCACAAGCAAGACTTTCATTTTCCTGCCAATTTCTTTTCGCCAAGTAGTGGCTAAAGTGGAAGGCTGGCCACCAGTCCTTTCTGGAGTTCCACTCCTCCGTGACCCAGTCAAGATGCTTGCTAGAGCTGGAGAGAGTTAATAGGTTACAGCTAAACTTGAGTTGGGTGGGAGGAATCTTTTTTTTTTTTTTTTTTTTAATAAAGTGGAAGTTACCAAAGCATTGCTCTGAGTGCTGCACATTTCATATGTTGCTTACAGGGACCTGGAATGCATGTGGTATTCAATCCACCACACATTTGATAGAAAAAAGTGGTAGTGGCCACCGTAGGGCTGAGTGGCACTGCCAGCTGAAAAGAAAGTTACACTACAGAATGCAGCACCATCTCATTTAAAGTCTGCATGCTGGCACTAGTTAGGGTTTGAAATGAGAACTAAACTAAATTTTATACAGAAAATGGAGTGACATTTTAGCTTGTGCGCCAGTTTAGTACAATAGTAGTAAGAAAATTTAATAACTACATTTGCGAGAAATCTGATAGTGAAGTTGTTTCAATTTAAAGGGGTGTGTAAATTTGAAGTGACGCCAGGGATGAATTTGTCCCAGTTGCCACTTAAGGGACTGACAAACTGGCTGTTTTATGGAGGTAATTTTTCAATAAATATAAGAACTGTTCCCAGATCATTTGGTTATACTCTGGGATTGGCTCACAGGCCAGGAGATTGCAGATAAGGCTGGTCTTTTGAACAGATTTCACTAAACAGAAACACCACCAAGACACTTCTGGTTTAATAAGTCAACAGTGAAAATACCTTAATTGTTCATCCACGAGACTAGCAACATTGGTTGATCTTTAAATAAAGGCCTCATAAAATCATTGAACATGGGCCTACATGCTTTTCAAACACTACTTTTACTCAACACCAGATCTATTCGTAAAAAAGCATTACATTTACAGGGTATTTTACATAGTAAGATATAATCCTGATCTCATAGAGCTTACTATTTGAGAAGTGTTTTTTAAAAGTGGAGCTAGAAAACAACCTGGAGCACCTTTTACATACAAAACGTGCATACTATGTTAAAGGGCACCACTGACACACTCAGCCAATATTATGAATGGTTCAGGTGCACAGTTTGCCTTTGAGGAAGTAGAGAAGCCTCCAAGATCACCCCTTTGAACGCCTTCATTAACCACTCCTCTGAAGTCTACTCATCACAGTAAACTTCTAACCAGGGTGGGCTGCTTGGAGATGGCTTCCTCTGGAGTTGTAGTTAATGTCACTCAGTGTTGGCTCAGAAACTCACTATCCACACAATGATCACCTTTTAAAAATAAAATTCTTGCAGTATTCTAACAGTAGCAGACCAAACACTGTAGTATCGCCACTGAAAGATGCAGTGTTTGGGAATGCAGAGCGCTATAGGACATTTTATTAAAAGAGCACCCTGATGTCTGGGCACTGTCAGTGAACTACTACAGGACCTGCCAGTTTACTCTTCTGTTCAGTAACACAGCAAGCATGTGAGAGGACATAAGAGGACAATGTTCTTGTTACCAAAGTGCATATATCCTAGTTTCCATGTGGACTGACCCACTGTAATGTTTAATTCCCCTAGTATGGCAATACCAGATATACTACACTTACTTCTCCAGGATCTGTTTAATCTGTTTTGCTAAACAGCTCCAAGCTTTTACATGCTCCTTCCACCCAGCAAAATCCAGGAGTGTGAAAATAATCTCCAGCCCCAGTCTATGATTTTTCCTTTTTTCTGGAATTAGAATAGGTCAAGTTAATGAACAATCCTGCATTCATCCATAAGACAAGCAGCAACAAGATCTAGATTGCCTTCATTCTGCTGGCCGTGGTGATGCCCTCTTCACAATTCCAGACCCGGTTCTTCCTCCTCCTACTGGAAACCTGGCAAGGTATATCTGTACTCAAGAACAGCTGCTTCGTTTTTGGAACACAGCTTATATTGGAGCTGCTCTCTGTCCTTTTAATCCTGCTTAATGACTGTTGATTGAAGAGGCTTCAAGAGCAACCATCCAGCAGAACCAAGTTCACTCACTCATCCTAGACTGACTGTCTTACAGTGTGGCTGCTGCCTCTGGTCAGCAGATCCCTAGAGTTCACTAATGATGCTCCTGACTGGTCAGTAGTGGTTGCTACCAAAGATCATCTGTCCTTCTTGAGGGGACTGAACACACTGTTTCTGGTTTGTTCCAAGTTCCCACAAGCCCATAGAGAAAAAACTGACTCAATCACAAATCCCCACAATAACCCACAGACCTCCAGGCTAGTCCAACAAGACAACATTTACTACTGTTTACTAGATATGATACTTTTCTCTTACAGTCAGACCCATGCTATTAATGGTGTTCTTAAATTTCACTTGCAGCATGTCAGAGTAAACGATCTAGGAAGCAATGTTTGTTCCTCATTTAAAGTGACTCACCACTACTCACGGTAAAATACAATAATGAACAATAAATCTTAGCACACATGGAGGCTAGGTAGCACACTAATTTAAAAGCACCAACCTTTCTGCTCTGACAAACATTGAGCCCAAATCCTGGTCCCAAAAGCCAATGACAGTTTTGGAATTGAACTTCAGCAGAACCAGGAGTTCACTTTATAGACTTCCTCCTGATGGATGTGCCACACCCCCTGAAAGGTGCAGTGTATCCTCATTGCTGTCCCCCCATCTCCTTTAATTTAAGTCCAGGCTAGGGTTGAGCGTGCTTAGAACTACACAGGTTCGGGTCCTTAATGCTCACTTGAATTGGAAAGGAACAATGTATTTATTTTGTTCCCAGGCTTGATATAGCAGGCATTCCTCACTGAAAACAACATATTTGCCAAGTTTGGATTTTTAAACAAGGCTATCTGAGTTATCAGAGCAGAAAAAAGGATCTGAAAAATTATCCTAATATATGAGATGTTCCCTGCCAAACTCTGATCATTCAAAACAGCTAAATGGATTTTCCAAAAATATCACGTGTGTGCTGATAACACAAGAGATACTTCAGCATAAAGGGGAACTTTTTCAGGAAGACAAGTGAGGCCAGGGGAAAGGGAAGAAAAGAACTTGGAATTAAAGAACTGTCACCACACTGCCTACATTCTACAATATACTATATTTCAGAGGATTAATTCAAGAGAAGAGTCTGACTTACATTGTAAGTGACTAGCACATTGAGATGGGGGCTATGCCAATTCTGGAGATTATTTTCAGATAGACAAAGATAAGATCCATTTGGAGGAGATGTGGGTTTTGTTCTTGGAGCTAATGAATAATACATACTGAATTCAGGCAGAGTGCTGCACATCAATCCTTTCTGAAAGTCAGAGGCCTCATTATCACGTTGGGCACCTGACACTGAGGTACCCCAAATCACTAGTTAATATTGAGATCCGGGCTGTGTTGCCTACATACTCTGACAATTAGTGTCTGCACATTTTTATTTAGACAAGCATTTGTTTGCAGAGGTTTGTAACTATCTGTCAATGCATCTGTCTTCTAGATTCCTGTCCTCCTTGCACCTTACTTCCCCCCCCCCTTTAAAATATACTAAAACTACTTTAAACAGGGAAAAGCCAACAGCCATTCTAGGAAACTTGTACTTAGAATAACTTTAAGGAAAAGAACACGGGTATCCAAAGACTTACTTGATTTTTGAAGCATGGCATTATATTCTAACATTAATTCATGAGAGGGAACAATCTCGTGCAAAATCTGGAAAAAAAATGTTTCTGTTATAGAATCTTCAAAAAGATTTGCAGAGTCCACACTTCTGCTTCACCATGATATCTGTTTTTTATTAAAATAAACAATTTGGTCCTTTAATTCGGTCATACAGAACAACTTCAACAAATAACACTTAGGGCTAGATTGCAGTTTTAAGATACTTCCTATGACGGGGAGGTGCAGTATCTTGGTGGCAGGCAGTTCACAGAGACGTTGTGTCCAATGCAGGCACAACATTTATCAGGAGCCACCTGAGGAAGCATCCAATACATCCTTTAGCAAAGTGCTGTGTGCGCTCCTCTTGGACAGACCCAATTCCACTGGCTGGTGGTGCACTAATGCTGGGCGATCGTCCCATTTTCTCCCACACTCATTCTCTCTGGAGTTTCTAATGCAACAGTTGGTGCTAGTCCACAATCCTTGCATAGCAGGAGCGCATGGACTGAGAATTTGTTGCAGATGGGCAAGATGTGTTCCTTGTGCCTGCTGCCCTCCCTTTTATGCACCCACATAGGACTCGGCACAACCTAGCTCATAGTGTTCATTACTTCCCTCTTTTGCATTAATTTCACTCTTCCCTCAGGGTTTCCTTAGTAAACTAGCTCTGCACAGTCTTCTCCATTATGATTGACCCAGTCAGATGTTCCACAAGATCCATTATTAACACAGTGACCCCACCCTCCCACCTCCAATAGCACAAGGAGTGGAACCAATCAGCAATCAGAAAGGAATGGAGAGAAAAGCAAAATGCATTTATTTTAATGACTGGAGTAAAGAAATCTACTAGGACCAGAAAAGACATCATCGAACAGCTGGAGAGAACTAGATTCTTTAAACGTTTATCCAGATGGTGAGCTTTAAGAGGTATATCTTGTACTTATCTGATATTTGATCATTCGACTACAGAAAAATGCATTGTTAATAGAAAGAATAGTATATGGAAATAGTCTAAATCAAAGACTTCAGGTACAGTGGTAAACAGCTTTCCCCTCATTAGGTACTTTTATGGCCCTCGGTACCATAGTATCTCAGCATCTCAAACACATGGTGAACAGAAATAAACTTCAAAATGCATAACAAAGACTAAAAATGGCCATTGACTAATTGGGGAATTCAGGACAAGTAACTTCATCTTACTAGCTATAAAAGTGTCTATAAACCATTGTCCTCAAAAGGGGCATTGTGATTACTAGACCACATTGCCTTTTAGTTAGTGAGGGACTGGAAAGAGATATCTGTTTTCTATTCCCTAACCAGTCACTGACTACGGGCTCTTGTGTAGAATAAATGGACAAAAATCTGACATCAGGAATCAGAACATTCAAAAACCAGTAGAAGAACACTTCAATCTCTCTGGTCACTCAATAAGAGACTTCAAAGTGGCAATTCTTCAACAAAAAAACTTCAAAAACAGACTCCAATGTGAAGCTGCAGAACTGGAATTAATTTGCAAACTGGATACCATCAGATTAGGCCTGAATAAAGACTGGGAGTGGTTGGGTCATTACAAAACCTAAACTTAATTTCCCCAATACTAATTTCTCCCTACTGTTACTCACACCTTCTTGTCAACTGTCTGTACTGGGCCACTCTCTTACCACTTCAAAAGTTATTTTTCCTCCCTTGGTATCCTGCTGTTAATTGATTTATCTCATTACATTGACCTCACACTTGGTAAAGCAACCCCCATCCTTTCATGTATTTATATCTGCTCCTGTATTTTTCACTTCATGCATCTGATGAAGTGGGTTCTAGCCCACGAAAGTTTATGCCCAAATAAATTTGTTAGTCTCTAAGGCAGGGGCGGGCAAACTTTTTGGCCTGAGGGCCACATCAGGTTTCAGAAATTGTATGGAGGGCCGGTTAGGGGAGGCTGTGCCGCCCCAAACAGCCAGGCGGGACCCCTCCCCTTACCTCTCCCCCCCTGCTTCTAACCCCGTGACAGCACCCCCCCCCTCCCCGGGAGCCCTGCCCCATCCACCCCCCCACTCTCTGTCCCCTGACTGCCCCCGGATCCCCTGCCCCTAACTGCCCCCTGCCACCCCATCCAACTCCCCCTCCTTCCTGACTGCCCCCCGGGACCCCTGCCTCATCCAACCACCCCTTCTCCCTGACCGCCCCGGACTCCCCACCCCTAACTGCCCCCTGCTGACCCATCCAACCCCTCCTCTCCTTCCTGACTCCCCCGGGACTCCTGCCCCATCCACCCCCCCGGAACGCATGCCCCCATTCAACCCCCCTGTTCCCCACACTCTGACCGCCCCAACCCCTATCCACACCCCCGGCCCCCGACAACTCCCCAAACTCCCCTGCCCTCTATCCAACTCCCCTTCCCCGCTCCCTTACCATGCTGCCTGGAGCACTGGTGGCTGGCGGCACTACAGCTGTGCCACCCGGCTGGAGCCAGCCACGCACCACAGAGCACCGGGTCAGGCTGGGCTCTGCAGCGGCGCTGCCCCAGGAGCTCCCAGCCCTGCCGCCCAGAGCATTGCGCCGGTGGTGGAGTGAGCTGAGGCTGCGGGGGAGGGAAAACAGCAGGGGAGGGGCCGGGGCGAGCCTCCCGGGGCAGGAGCTCAGGGGCCAGGCAGGAGGGGCCCGCGGGCCGTAGTTTGCCCACCTCTGCTCTAAGGTGCCACAAGGACTCCTTGTTGTTTTTGCTGATACAGACTAACACGGCTACCACTCTGAACACTAATGAAAGTGTTTCGGTGCCACCAAGTGGTTAAAAATATTATAAACATGGTAAGCAAAAAAATTTACTGAAGTTTGGGGAGCAAGGGCAAATCAATTCATAATTACCCAAAGGGAACAAAATTAGCTTAGCGTAGAGAGGGCACAACTACCAATGGACAGCAGTAATAGCAAGTTTTACTGTATCTTAGTTCCACAGTTCACTGAAAATGTCAGAGAAACCAACTGCTAGGCAGGATGACTGAAATCAGTGTGCAGAAACAGAGCAAACACCAAACTGTTTTCTTCAGTAAATTAAATTTAAAGATAAAACTAGGACAAAAGCAATGTATGTTGTATGCAAGCCTATTTACGTAGCTCCAGAAAGCTATACCAACACCTTTTCTGAACTAACTGGAAACGGTTAACATATAAAATGGAGAATCAGTCCCAAAACTGATCAAGACTAAACACACAGATTTGAATTTAGACATGTTGTGTGAAAGCAAGACAGTAGAAGACGTTATTTGCTCTGCACTCTATCAATTCCAAGTTTGAGTCTGCATTTTGGTGTCCTGTCAAAGTGGCATCCCACTTCCTTTATGATCAGTGCAGACTGCAAAATACAAACTTACCAAAATGATTGGATAAGTTCTACTTTGCAACAGCAGCATGTGCACACTATACAAAGAAATAAAACAAGATAGTCAAGAGTTCTCATGTGCTGCAGGCTATACAACAGGAAACTTATTGAGTTAACTGTGTGATCGGTTGAACATAATGGAGTGAAACAGTTGAGAGAAAGAACAGAAGCAGATGATGCTCTGGGCTGTAAAAACCAAAAAAAAAAAAAGGATTAATTTTTTCAGAGACTAAGATTGTGATCCTGCAAAGCCCTTAAACATATATGTAAAGTTGAGCACATGCTTGAGTGTTTTACTGCATCAGGGCATGTCTATACTGCAGCTGGAGGTGTAATTTCTAGCTTGGGCTAGCACACTAAAAATTGCAGCGTAGCTGCCCTGGCACGAGCAGCGGCATAGGCTAGCTGCCCGAGTATAATCACACCCAGGATTCCAGATATGTACTCGGGAAGTTAGCCTGAGCTGCCAGCCACAGCTACACTGCTATTTTTAGCACACTAACTCGATCAGAGCTAGCGTACATACATCTACCGGAGCTGAAAATTACACCACCAGCTGCAGTGTACACATCTTCACTATGAGAGATCTGTAAGGGTATTAACAAAGGGAAAAGAATGTGTATGTGTTGAACTTATTGTGTGCAAGTACGTCCCATCAACCCTTAGGTATCTGTCTGCAGACAGATACCTATCTTTCACCCTCAAATGCCTTGCAAACACAGACACAATGCCGCCCCCCCCCCTTTTTTTTTTTTCTGACAACCTTTGTTAAGTTACAGGCAGATCAATGTTAGTGCTAGAGATGTAGAGAGTTTCTTTCCCGAACAACTCTCTGTGTTTACAATAGCAGGTACTCTGCTCTTCAGAAATAATTTGTATGTTTAATCTCAAAGGAATACCTCTGTTATTGTTATATGGTAAATACAAATAATCTAAAAGGAGAACTATTGTGAGACAAATTCTCAATCCAGCATGCTGCCTAAGTAATTGCCCATGTGCTTTTTAAAACTAACAAAGCAGACCATAACTATGACATACATTAAATGAAACATCAACGTCTCCTTCCCTGGAACAGGTTGATCCAGAAATTTCCTGACATTTCAGTTAAACACAAATATAAGACTTACAGGGCTGTAGAAGGTGATACCAAAACATGTGGGGGGGAATTTAAGGGTTTATTTTAAACTTTTCCCACCATTTGCTATGTGGTGGTAGGAGGCTCACAATATTTTGAGGGTAGAATTTCTGTACAAGTGTGTTAAAAATTTTGGACAAAATCTGTAACAGCTGATACAGGTTATCAAGAATAAAGCTGAGATAGACTTTAAAAAACAATTTTTAATTTAATTAATTTATGTTCTGTAAATATAGTTACAAAAATATTAAAACAGTCCAAAATTTGTACCTTGAGCACAGACATCAGTGTCTTCTTTGATTCACCCTGTCTCTTTAGGAACTGATAGTAATAAACATGAGCATTGGGATTGGGAGGAAACTTCGAATTGTAAGCATACTCGCTTAACACCTGCCGGACTTCATCATAATCCTCATAGAATTCCAATAGCTATGGAAAAGAAAATGTGAGCACATTGTTGGTGCCTGTCAGCGTAATAACGATCAGAAATATCCACAACTAGTTTTCGATTGTCACAAACTATACTGTTATAACAATCCTGTAAGTAACACCACTAGGATGGAAAGGAGCCTTTTGCTATCATTACACAAAGTAGTTCAAAATGTTACTCTTAAATCCATTTTAGTGTTTCTGAAAGGTCCTTGTTTTACAACCCTGAAGAATTAAGTCCTCTACAGGTCAGATAGAAGTAACTCCACTGCAAGCTTCCCCATACTCTTGCCCCACACAACCCCTAATGCATCCCAACTTCAACCTGGAGAGATCCTCTCTAAGCATGAAGTTAGTTCTCCCAATGACTAATTCTATCCTTGACGTCTTTGCACCTCTGAAAACAAAGACTCCGATCCAAATCCTACTGGAGGCAAAGGAAATACTCTCTTAGATTTAAATAGGAATTGGACTGAGACTAGCGAAAATTAAGGAAAAATGCGGTGACGCTTTTCTGTAACTGTGTGAGGCACCAAATTTTTGATTTTACAGTGCACAATACAGTAAGCCCAGCAACACTAGATGCTTCTGGACTAGTACTTAACAATGCTAATAGATTTCCATTTAAATCTAATGTCTCTTAATAATGCTCCTCTTACATGCAATTCACTTTCCACGACATATATAAAAATATTCATATCTAGAAGTCATTAAAAGCACTGCAAATACATTAAACAGCTAAATATTTATATATTAAATACACCTCTACCCCGATATAACGCGACCCGATATAACACGAATTTGGATATAATATGGTAAAGCAGTGCTCCGGGGGGGGGCTGCGCACTCCAGTGGATCAAAGCAAGTTCGATATACCGCGGTAAGATTTTTCGGCTCCCGAGGACAGCGTTATATCGAGGTAGAGGTGTAATTGCTGTCAGTGTTTCAGTACTTCTTTTCAGTGAACAGGACTGCTGTCTCTCCATGAGAGTGGTCAACTTAATGAGACAGCATAGAAGACCCCAGGAGGAGGTAGAATCATGTGAGGCAGGCATGCACCAAAGAAAATCAAGTGCCATTAGCAACTCTAGAAAAATCAAACGGTTTCAAAGCTATTTTAAGTTTAATTCAATTTTAAAAATTAGTTGATTTAGCAGTTATAATCAGAAAATCAGACTGAGATTCCATATTTGTTCTGTGACTTCAGTATCCAACTACAATCAGCTGATAATTAAAAGAGGATTGATCCGTTTGTGCAGCAAATACAACCTGTGATCGGAAAAAAAAAAAAAAATCAAGCCATGCTCTAATTTTGGCACCATCACCAGTAACAAAAAAGTCTGCAGTCAGTGTACCTAGTGATTTTACTAGTAGACTCCTGCTTGTATTCTCATAGTTATGTTGGTCTCGCAGTGCCACCAGGAATAAAAACTTGCTTTCATAAGTCATGTAAGCAGATATGACATGAAGACACTACATACATTGTTTTAAAAGGTAGCATTTTCAGTGTCCCTTTCCTAACTATAACTTAATTGCAAGTGGTCAAACATCAGAAAACCTTTCACTTTCATCTAACCATTTTGTCTAAGAATAGACAAAGGAGCATTTAAGTAATATTTGCAAAAAAAAGGGCTCTTACGTCCACATAGCACTTCACAAAAGGGTCCCAAACTCCAGGTATTTTAATTATCTCCTTGAGATTCACTGCTGCCTGCCGAAAGAAACTGTGCATTTCCTGTTCAACAGAGTCTGCAAAATTACCATCTGCCAAAAGATAGAAGGTTGTTTTTTTTAAATTTACATGAGTGATAGTCTCATGAAGTCAGGACTCAAGCCATAGTGGGCTTTACAGAAAAAAAGTCAACACCTTGAATCCCATTTCAAAAAGCACCTTAACACAAGAGAATGGAGCTCAGTGAGAACTAAAAATGAGAAGGACAAAGGAAGAGTTAGTAGCTTAATAAAACAAGTGCAGAAGATAAGAAATATTTTTATACTGTATAGAAATTTAAGGAGCTAGGTGTGGGAGGATTAGATCTTAGCTGAAAAATACTAGTAACCATCTTCCTGCCTCACCTCCCCCCACCCACCAACAGTTAAATGAACTGTGGAGCTAACTAGTCTTGTGGTGTGGGTTTTCTGGCAATTAAGTTAATTATCAAATTATATCTGAATCTTATGGATCTTGCCTTATAGACATCACATTCTGACTAAATTATCTGAGGCTTCATTTTCTGTTACAGCAAAATAGGTAAATAAAATAAATCTAAAGAAATGTCCATTTTATTCAAATAATATATTTAATCCCATCAACTCTACAAAGGTAAACTAAAGAATTAACAATTAAATATGAAAGTCAGCTTCTAAATATGCATATATGGCAGGCAGCTGAAAAGACTACCTATAAACAAAAGTTCTCTGATGGAACTCCTTTGATTAAGCATTCTCCATTAGGAACCAAAAATCATTTATGCTGTTGCCAGGTTATCTGAACTCAGGGTAATTGACAAGTCTCTTTAGTAGTATAGTTTTAGAATATTTTCAAGGACACAGAGCTTCAAGTAGGTGATTTTTAATGTCTACTGGTAAAAAATCTAAAATAAATGGTGTTTCTCTTAAGCAGAAAGTATTTTTTATAGGTAATACTTATAATTTTCATTCATATAAAACTCTTGGTTGCTGAATGTAAGAGGAATTAAGGGTTCAAACAACTTTTTTAAATGACCAGGATCCTGAGCTGGGATTTGGCTTATAATAAATATGCCTTCTTGCAAAAGTTTCAGGGCACATAGATATAACAAATGACTTCTTAAACAAATGCCAAACAAGATTCCAGTGTGACTTTCCACCTCCTCCCGCAACTATTTGGCATGAAAAAGCATGAGAAAGGAATTCCAGAGTCAAGGGCTTGCCCTTGAGAACAAGAGCCACCTTCCCCCCTTCTTCATTTAAATGTGGGGACTGTTAGCTCCTATGTTCCAACTGATCTCCACGGCCATGGTGGTACATGGAGGTGATTTCTCAGGAAGCCAAGACACTGCCACTATAAACCTGGCCTCAATCAGATCGCGTTTATCATGAAGTAGAGCGAAAATTACACCCAGATGTTCAGATTTCTCTCACTGAGAAGGCAGCCAGGTTCTTGTCCTCCACTCAGAACAGTTCTTTTGGAGGAGACCTTGTAGATCCAATGGATGAACACTTTTTTTTTTTTTTTTTTATAAAAAGCATGCATCGGAATTTTAGAAGTTCTCTGTGCTGCAAGTAATCAGACTGAATGCAGCTTTCACCACCAATGTTCTAACCTTGTCCATGTTCCCTCCTTCAAGAATCAGCTACAAGCCATGGTGACTTATGAGAATGATTGAGCTGAACAGCTCCTCTTATCTAAAGAAGGCAGCACTGGTACTCACCAAGCTCCAACATGGCTTTTCTTTTTTTGTCCCAGTTATAGTAGTCCAGCAGCCCCTTGTAAGCTTGAATGAGTTTCAATTCTTTATCCTGAGCAGCTGTTTGTTCTCCATACCTCCAGCCTTCTGCCAGGGACAGGTTTTGGTATGCATCATCTATCAGTCCATTACATAGGAGGTGAAAGACATGCTCTAAACAGACCTACAACAATTTACACAATTTACAATACTTAATTTTATGTCATACAGATCAGACTATCCTGACAGCACACTGCAATTTTACCTCCTACTATACACCTGCAAAAAAAGAGCCACATTATTGGCATCAATACAACATAGCCTAAATACATTTTAATTAGAACTGTGACAGAACTGGAATATTTTAATTAGGTTATTTTTAGGGCTGTCAAGCGATTCAAATAATTAATTGCAATTAATCGCGCTTTTACTCAACAATAGAATACCATTTATTTTAAATATTTTTGTATGTTTACTACATTTTCAAATATATTAATTTCAATTACAACACAGAATACGAAGTGTGCAGTGCTCACTTTATTTTTATTACAAATATTTGCACTGTAGAAAACTAAAAAAAAAATGTATTTTTCAATTCACCTCATACAAGTACTGTAGTGCAATCTCTTTATCATGAAAGTTGAACTTACAAATGTAGAATTATGTACAAAAAAACTGCATTCAAAAAGAAAACAATGTAAAATTTTAGAGCCTACAAGTCCACTCAGTCCTACTTCTTGGTCAGCCAATCACTCAGACAAACAAGGTTGGTTACAATTTGCAGGAGATAATGCTGCCTGCTTCTTGTTTACGTCACCTGAAAGTGAGAACAGGCGTTCGCATGGCACTGTTGTAGCTGGCGTTGCAAGATATTTACGTGCCAGATGCGCTAAAGATTCATATGTCCCTTCATGCTTCAACCACCATTCCAGAGGACGTGCTTCCATGCTGATGATGGGTTCTGCTTGATAACGATCCAAAGTAGTGCGGACTGATGCATGTTCATTTTCATCATCTGAGTCAGATGCCACCAGCAAACGTTCATTTTCTTTTTTGGTGGTTTCAGTTCTGTAGTTTCCGCATCAGAGTGTTGCTATTTTAAGACTTCTAAAAGCATGCTCCACATCTCGTCCCTCTCAGATTTTGGACGGCACTTCAGATTCTTAAACCTTGGGTCGAGTGCTGTAACTATTTTTAGAAATCTCACATTGGTACCTTCTTTGCGTTTCGTCAAATCTGCTGTGAGAGTGTTCTTAAAACGAACATTTGCTGGGTCATCATCTGAGACTGCTATAACATGAAATATATGCAGAATGTGGGTAAAACAGAGCAGGAGACATACAATTCTCCCCCCAAAGAGTACCGTCACAAATTTAATTGACACTTCCCCCCCCACCCCAAAAAGGAGCATCATCAGCATGTTCTCTGGAATGGTGGCCGAAGCATGGAAGGGGCACACAAATGTTTAGCATATCTGGCATGTAAATACCTTGCAACGTCGGCTACAAAAGTGCCATGCTAATTTTCAGGTGACGTAAATAAGAAGCAGGCAGCAGTATCTACTGTCAATATAAACAAACTTGTTTGTCTTAGCGATTGGCAGAGTAAGACATAGGACTGAGTGGACTTGTAGGCTCTGAAGTTTTACACTGTTTTGTTTTTGAGTGCAGTTATGTAACCAAAAAAAATCTGCATTTGTAAATTACACTTTCACAATAAAGAGATTGCTCTACAGTACTTGCATGAGGTGAATTGAAAAATACTATGTCTTATCATTTTTACAGTGCAAATATTTGTAATCAAAACTAATAATATAAAGTGAGCACTGTACACTTTATATTCTGTGTTGTAATTGAGATCAATTGAGAATGTAGAAAAACATCCAAAAATATTTAGTAAATTTCAATTGGTATTCTATTGTTATAAGTGGGATTAAAAAATTAATCGCAATTAAATTGTGATTAATTTTTTTGAGTTAATCACGTGAATTAACTGCGATTGACAGCCCTAGTTATTTTGCATAGATTCTTTCATTCAAATGATGTATCTGCAGAAAGTGTTGGAGATGCATACAATATTAGGAAAAGGAGAAAGAAAAATGCATGGATATAGGTAAGTGTGGACATTGCTGAGAAGCTAAATGATTTTTTGCATCAGTCTTCACCATAGATGATGCTGTGGAAGATACATATCCCAGACCTGCTCTTTTGTGGTAATAAATATGAGGTACTATCAGCGATGGGGGTGTCAAAAAGTGTACAAGCAGTTTATAAAGCAATAAGTCACAAGCGAGATGGTATACATCCAACACTTCTGAAGGAGCTTAAATATGAAGTGGCTGAGCTGCTAGCAAAAATATGCAATCCCTCACTAAAAACAGCCACTATTCCAGAGAATTAGAAGATAGCAAGTATATAAGGCCCTTCATTTTCAGTTTACCGATTTTTACCAAAAAAGTTTCTCAGGTTTTATAAATGCTATTTTTTTTTAAATTGCTTTTCACCTGAATTTTGACCAAATACATGAAAATACTAATTATGTTAAGCAAATCCAATACATTACATTAGGTCGATGTGTTTTTGTTAATAAATTTGTCTATGTGTAAATGAGAAGCTGTCTGTTAAAGTAAGGCAATGTTGGGGAAGATACAGACAGAGACACACACACACGTGCATGCATGTGTTTATGTACTGGTAATGTACAGTTCACAAAATAAGCCACAGCATTAAACTGCTTTTACTTACAATATCCTGATGTTTCTCTATTAGTTGATTTTTTTCTGTCCTCCATCCCAATATTAACCCTGTATTTCCCCAGAAAACGGAGGTTAATTTTTGCACTGATTTTCACCCACTTTTTAATTTCTGTAATAAATTCTGATAAATTCTTGGGAAATGTTAAACAAAATAAAAACCTGAAAATGCAGGAGATTGCAAGTGCTGTAATTTAAAAAATATATCTTTTTTTTTAAAAAAAAGGAAATGGTGGCGATCTGGTGAATCGTACCAGTAAACTGGCAAATTGGTTTAAAACGATAAACTAAAGCAAGAAAACATCTGTAAGATCACAATACGATGGGGGCCTAACCAGCACAGATTCAACAAAGGAAAATCATGTCTCACTAATCTATTACAATTCTTTTAACAGGTTGATAAAGTAGTATATAGAGGAGAATCAGATGCTAGCTTATTTAGACTTTTAAAAGTCCTTAACAAAAGTCTAGTAAAGAAACTAATTAGAAATGGGATGGGAGTCAAAGTAAACCTTTGGGGGCAGGGATTCTCTTGAAGTTCTGTGTTTATACAGCACTTAACATAATTGGGTCCTGTTCTATGACTAGGGCTCCTCAGTGGTATGGCAATACAAATGATAAAAAATAATATTGTCGTGAATCAAAAATTGGCAAAGAGACAGAAAGCAAAGAGTAGGATTAAATGGAAAAATGTAATCATGCCAAAAGATTTACAGAAGAGTACATCAAAGTTCCTGACTAGTCTAGTGTTTTGTATAAGTATTATGAATCTGGAAAGGGGGGAAAGGAGTTAGGCAGCAAAATTTGTAGATGACAAAGTTATGTAGATTAACCAGGATCACAGCAGACTGTGAGGAGCTACAATGAGACCTGACCAAGCCAGGTGAACAGGCAACATGATGATAACGGAAGCTCAATATGGATAACTGCAAAGTAATACACATTGGAAGAGAAAAAAAAAGGCTATCCATATACATGACATGGTTCTAAATTAACTATCAACTTAGGAAAGGGACCTGTGGACAGCTCAATGAAGACTTCAGCAGAATGTGCAGCTACAGTCAAAGCAGCAAACAAGACGATAGGCTATATAGGGAATGGGATGGAAAAATAATGATGCCATTACATAAGTCTAAGGTGCAGTCTCTTGATTCTATAATCAGTGATACTAACTATCAGAGATAATATTCTTAAGAGTTTCTTAAGTGTTGCTTGTAACACCAGTAGGTAAAATTTACAGACTTAAATCATACTTCTTTCCGAAGTATCCCTTTAAGGGTATCCTCACCTTTAAATACCTTTTTACTCCTAGATTTTTCATCCGCTCAGCAAAATAGTTGAACTCTTCAATGCTGCTCTTGGAATGATGGCACAAAATTTCAGTTCCTATTCTCCAAATCACCTGCCAATGGAGAAAAAAAAAAATCCCAAAAGAATTAAAATTTCAGAAGTGAAAACTCTCGGCACACAGCAGCCAGAACAGCATTAGTCTCTCATCACTAAACTATGGCTGCTATATTTAACCATATTATGTGTGGCTTAAATTGCAAATAGAAAACTATTGTGTATTATTTGCTGCTATAGTAAAATATACCAGCATGTAGTATAAGTGAAAATAAAGCTTAAATGCAATGGAAACTTCACAAGTGGTCATCAAAATCTCATACTTCAACAAAACGCACCAAAACCGTATATAGAAGCCAGAAGGTGCCTACCATGGACTGATAACTCAAGCAAACAAGAAATTTTCCTTTCATGTTACCCCACTAAAATGTAGGGTATAGGTAGCTCACGTTACCTTAATACAAAGGTAAGGATAATTAGATGAAATTGCAAACTGAAATACATCCCCTCTGTCCAGAGGCATCCTACCCCGCCCCCAAATATCTTTGTGATCAAGATTTGTCTACACAGTTAGATCAGCAATTCCAACAAACTGGCAGTAGCCAATGTTCTCTGCACTGAATTTATTTTTTTAAACGGCTGTTTGTCAATGTAGTTTACTACCCTTTCCATCTGTTGAGATGCATAGAGGAAGCAGGGAAGGGACTAGCAAGAAAGTTCATGCAGTACTGGAGAAAGATGGTGGAGAACTAAAAACAAGATGCAGTTTTCAAATGGACACCAACATGTAAGGGAACCAGTGGCAAATGTGCTTATTTCTCTATTTCAGACTGAGATTATGAAAACCTATATTTTAAGTAGAACATGCTACTGGTGTGATTTGTGGCATATTTATTCATATTTGGGCCACGTTCTTATCTGTTGTGCAAACAGATGAGAGGTGACACCTGAAAATTATGAAAACATCTGACACAATTAGATTTTTGTGAAGTTTTAGGGATTTATATTTTACATAAACAAAGCATAAGTATGAGTCCTGAATTATCTCAGATGCCTCTTTAAATTATTTCCATCAACTGAGGGAGAGAGTACTGATTTTTCCTTTCTACTTACCTCTGGGGCAGCCATCCGTTTTTCAGCAGAAGTATTCTCTAATGTCTCCAAATAGTTAGTCATGAATTCTGCAGCCCTCTGCCACTGGTGTTGTAGCAGGGCATCCTGAATGTAATTTAAACAAGCTTTCTTAGTCTCCTGAAATTCTGTTGCCTTTCGACCTCTGGTTGCTGAAAAATAAGGTTAGTGGATAACTACTGACTGTGATCTTCTTAAAAAAACAAAACAAACACACAGCTGTTACTTTAGTATCTATATCTTTGCCAATAACAAGGCTCTAGTCTTCCATCCTTTGATCCTTAATCCCTTTAGTATCCCTTGACAAGGGAGTAGGACGAACTCAGGGAGAACAGGGGTTTAAAAAAAAAAACAGCTCCTAAACTAATAGAGAAGCTAGTGAACAGAAGCAGAAAACACAGGAATAAAGAAAAAGAGCGAAAAAACAAGATACACCTAACATGTGATAAACTGAGAAAAATAACCCCCCCCCCCCAATTTTTTTTTTTAAATGACACAGAACAAACAAAAACCCAGCAAGAGTAGAAATAATGCAGACAGAAGTCCAGCAGCACAGTGGGGGCTATCCACTATACTGCACTGAATGCAGCATGTACGATTACCTGCCTTATGGACTGGTGGCATATATGTGCATTCAGAGCAAGCAGCTCATGGCCCTCAGAGACGGAGTACAGGCTCTTGAGACTAGCGTGGCTGAACTGAAGGAGCTAAGGGAGACAGGGAGATACACAGGTGAGAATTTCAGGGACCCAATAAAGCAGTCCCACTCCTAGTCTGACAGCCTCTGTGCTGAGGATGAAAGTCTTGAGGAAGGAGAACATCAAACTGGAGCGGAGAGAAATGATCCCATAGTTGGGATCCTCCTTCCAGATGATGTAATGTTATCCTCTCACACTGAGGATACCCCTTCAAGGGCAGGGAACCTCAGTTATAAGGAGAGGCAGGTAACAGTCATGGGGGATTCAATTATTAGAAACATAGATAGTTTTGTGATGCACCAGGAGAACTGCATGGTGAAATGCCTGCCAGGGGCGTAGGTTGTGGACCTCTGGAGACCTCTAGATAGATATATGAGCAGCGCTGGGGAGGAGCCAGTGGTCATTCTACCTGTAGATACCACTGACATAAGGAAAGGTAGGAGAGAGGTCCTAGAGGCCAAATTTAGTCTGCTAGGTAAGAGATTGAAGTCCAAGACCTTAAAGGTAGTATTCTCTGAAATGCTTCCAGTTCCACATGCAGGGCCAGTTAGACATGCAGAACTGCAGGGTCTCAATGCGTGGATGAGACAATGGTGTTCAGAGGAGGGATTTAGGTTTATTAGGAACAGGGGAACCTTTGGGGAAAGGAGGAGCCTATACAGGAAGGATGGGCTCCATCTAAACTAAAATGGAACCAGATTGCTGGCATGTAAAATTAAAAAGGTTGTGAAGGAGTTTTTAAATGAAGGGCTGGGGGGAAACCAACAGGTGCGGAGGTATGGAGCACCAGGTTTGGACAGAGACATACCTTAGGGGAGGATTTATTAAAGGGGATGCTCTGTATCCTAATAAAGAGGAGAGAATAGAAGTTGATAAAGTACAGGTGGGAAATGAAGAGAAACAGTCAAAAACAGCATCCTCTTCAATTATGTCACATGAAGGCAGACAACTAAATATTGACAAATTTTATAAGTGCTTGTATACAAATGCTAGAAGTCTAAATATTAGGCTGGGTGAAACTGAATGCCCGGCTGTAAAGAAAGATATTGATATAAGGCATCAAGGAAACTTGGTGGAATGATGATAATCAATGGTAATACCAGGGTACAAAACATATGGGAATGACATAGTAGATCATACTGGTGTGGGAGTGGCACTATCTATGAAATAAAGCATAGACTCAAATACAGTAAAAATCTTAAATGAATCAAACAGTACCATAGAATCTCTGTGGATAACAATTCCATGCTTAAATAATGAGAGTACAGTAAGAATATACTACTCACCATCTGATCGTTATTGAGCATTGTGAAATGCTCAGGGAGATTAGAGAGGCTACAAAAACAGAAAAACCAATAGTAATGGGGGATTTCAACTATCCCCTACTGACTGGATATATGTCACCTCAGGATGGGATGCAAGATAAAAAGATGTGAGATAAAATTTCTAGACACCGTTAACGACTGCTTCTTGGAGCAGCTAGTCCTGGAACCCACAAGGGGAAAGTCCTAAGTGGAGCACAGGATCTGGTACTGAACCGGTCAATAATAGCAACCAAAATGAAGTTAAATTTACATGCTGGTAGAGGGGAAAATACCAAAGAAACCCATCACAGTAGCAAGTAACTTCAAAAAGGGAAATGACACAAAAATAAGGAAGCTAGTTAAACGGAAATTAAAAGGAATGGTCACAAGAATGAAATGCCTGCAAGCTGCATGGAAACTATTTAAAAACACCATAATAAAGGCTCAAACTAAATGTATATCCCAAATAAAAAAAAAAAGTCACCATGGCTAAACAACAAAATAAAAAAGGCAGTTAGAGGCAAAAAGACATCCTTTAAAAATTGGAAATCAAAGCCTACTGAGGAAAATAGAAAGGAGCATAAACGCTGGCAAGTCAAGTATAAAAATATAATTAGGCAGACCAAAAAAAATAAACATTTGAAGAGCAACTACGAAAAGACAAAAACTAATGGCAAAATTTGTTTTAAGTCCATCAGAAGCCTGCCAAACAATCAGTAGGGCCATTGGATGATCAAGGTGCTAAGGGAGCAGTCAAGGAAAACAAGGCTGTTGCAAAGAAGCTAAACAAATTCTTTGCATTGGTCTTCACTGCAGAGAATGCGAGGGAGATTCCCACACCTGAGCCATTCTTTTTAGGTGACAAATCTGAGGAATTGATCCAGATTGAGGCATCAGTAGAGGAGGTTTTGGAACAAATTGATAAATTAAACTGTAATAAGTCGCCAGGACCAGATGGTATTCACCCAAGAGTTCTGAAGGAACTCAAATATGAAATTTAAGAACTACTAACTGTAGTATGTAACATATGGCTTAAATAAGCTGCTATACCTGCTGCCTGGTGGTGAGCTAATGTAATAATGATTTTTAAAAAAGGCTCCAGAGGCAATCCTGGAAATTACAGTCAGCATGCCTAGCTTTAGTACCATGCAAATTTGTTAAAAAGTATGGTAAAGAACAGAATTATCAGACACATAGATGAACTCATATGCTGGGGAAGAGTCAATACAGCTTCTGTAAGGGAAATCATGCCTCACCAATCTATTAGAATTCTTTCAGTGGGTCAACAAACATGTAAAGCCAGTGTACTTGGACTTTCAGAAAGCCTTTGACAAGGTCCCACACCAAAGGCTCATAAGCAAAGTAAGCAGCCATGCGATAAGATGAAAGATCCTCTCATGGATCAGTAACTAGTTAAAAGACAGGAAACAAAGGGTAGGAATAAATTGTCAGTTTTAACAATGGAGAGAGGTAAACAGCAGGATCCCAAAAGATTTGTACTGTGACCAGTGCTGTTCAACATAATTTATGAGTATCTGGAAAAGGGGGTAAACAGTGAGGTGGCAAATTTTCCAATGATTCAAAATTACTAAAGATAGTTAAAGTCCAAAGCTGACTGTGAAGTGTTACAAAAGGGATCTCACAAAACTGGGTGACCGGGCAACAAAACGGCAGATAAAATTCAATGTTGATAAGTGCAAAGTAATGCACATTGGAAAAACATAATCCCAACTACACACACAAAATGAAGGGGTCTAAATTAGCTGTTACCACTCAAGAAAGAGATCTTGGAGGCATCGTAGATAGTTCTCTGAAAACATCTGCTCAATATGCAGCAGCAGTTAAAAAAGCAAACAATGTTAGGAATCATTAAGAAAGGGATAGATAAGGCAGAAAATATTATAATGCAACTACAAAAATCTGTCAGTCATCCACACCTGGAATACTGCATTCAGTTCTGGTTGCCCTATCTCAAAAAAGATATATTAGAATTGGAAAAAGTGCAGAGAAGGGCAATAAAAAAATGACTAGGGGTATGGAATAGCTTTCATGTCAAGAGAGATTAAAACGACTGGCACTATTCATCTTAGAAAATAAATGACTAAAGGGGGATACAGTAGAGGTCTGTAAAATCATGAATGGAGTGGAGAAAGTGAATAGGGAAGTGTTATTTACCCCTGCCCATAATACAAGAACCAGCAGCCAACCACTGAAATCAATATGCAGCAGGTTTAAAACAAAAATAAGGAAGTACTTCTACCCACAATGCACAATCAACCTGTGGAACTCGTTGCCAGGGAGCACTGTGAAGGCCAGAACTGGGTTCAAAAAAAGAAGTTCATGGAGGATAGGTCCATCAATGGCTATTAGCCAAGATGATTAGGGACTGAACCCCATGATCTAGGTGTCCCGATACGTTTGACTGGATGACAGGGGATGGCTCACTCAATTTAACAGGATTCACCTGTTCTGTTCACTCCCTCTGAACTATCTGGCACCAGCCACTGTCAGAAGACAGGCTACTGGGTTGAATGAACCATTGGTCTGACCCAGTACAGCCAACCTTATGTTTTGTTCTTAAACTATACATGCCTTGGAAGCTATGGAAAGTGATCTTCACCTGTGTGGATCTGAAGTTACCCAGAGAAACGTATTGTCTGAAAAACAGCAGAGGAGCAAAAGACCATAGCAAGGGCTATAAATGCAAAGTTAAATGGCATTATCACCTGTGGGGCAATTAGAGTTAAGGAAATTTGGGAATTATACAAGGGTCATTCACTGTACACTACCGCCCTTGAGATGGGTTCATGCTGCAAAATTCAGATCCAGGCTCTCTCAAAATATAGAGGATTTCTGTACTAAAGTTTTGGTTTTGACCCATTCTCTGTTTTTACTAAGCATTTGTATTAGAAGCTAACAAAAGCCTCAACCAAGATTGGGGCCCAATGGAGCCAGATACTGTATATACAGATATACATTAACATAATAGCATTAGAGATGTTAGAAGTTTGTAATAGGGCTTTTTTTTTTTTAATTGGGTACAGTGAGGTCTGTGTCAAGACACAGAAAGCAGTGATAGCATCTTTATGGCACTCCCCCCCCATCCAGTACTGTGGGAGAGCCCTCAACTCTCAGTGGTTTCAGTGGCAGTGACATCTCTAATGCTACTAGGTAGTTACCAGCATGTGCTAGTAAGGATAAGCAGTCAACAGAGAAATACAATTACTTGGATGCCGAAGGTACCGTGGGAGTAAAGGTAAATAGATAGCTGGAAGTGAACTGCTTGTGGTGTTTACCACAGACCCATCCCACGCAGACTCTTCTGTAAACTCTTCCTCTGTCCCCCTTTTCAGTTGTTCAACAAAACTGTCCATGTCTTTAAAGTGAGAGGAAAACTTTTACACCTGAAAAAAAATTAACACACATGAAATGAAGATGTGTACTGTTTCTTTAAAGTCCCATAGGATGGGGAAGGCTGTAGGATGGGAAGGCAGAGTAGTTTTATTACAGTGGCACCATTTTACAGATAGGAAACTGAGGCACAGAGACTGCCTTACCCCAATCACACCAGGGGGTTCACGTCAGAGCCAGTAGCTGAATCCAGATCTCCTGAGTCCCAGGCCAGTGCCTAATGCCCAAGGCCACCCCACTGTTGCCAACTCGTGGTTTTTTCACTGGTCTTAACTCCCCAGCTCCGCTTTCAGCCTGGAGCTGTGCAGAGCCACTGCCGCTGAGCCCACTAAACCAGAGCCAGGGATCCGCCCAAGCCCGGCCCTTTCACCCCTGGCCCCACAGGGCAAAGGGCACGAGACGCCCCATCACCCTCCCGGGCTGCACCCAGCCTGGCCCTGACGCTAGGCGTCCCCGCTTCCTAACCGACCCAAGCCCCCCTCACCTGCATGAGCCGGTGCTGGAGGTCCCCCGCCCACCTGTCCCGTGGGCCAGCCCAAGGCCAAGCCCCGCCAGGGGTGAACGAACCCAGCTCCTCCACACGCGGCACGTGCCGGAAGTTGGTACGCTCCCAACGGACGTTTCCGCACTGCTCCAGGGAGGCGGCCATACATTGTGTGGGCAACCGAGTCTAGCCGGGGGTTACTCACATGACCGTGCGCTGTTTCGGCTGAATCGCCGTTTAAAATTGGGTTCCGAGAGGATAGTCTGAACACTTGCTCAGGCGTGACCTTTGACCCACAGGGCGGAGCAACCGAGTTGATGCGCATGCGCATTGTTGGGTCCGACGGCTAAGTCAGGAGTGGTGAATCTGCCCGTGATTGACGGATGGTTCGGCGCGTGCGCCTGGATGTTCGCGCGCGGAGAGGAGCGGTCGGTGCGTGAGGGCCCCTCCTGCTGTCCCCCTTGTGGCGGGGCCGGCTCCCTCAGTGAATGGGGGAGGGGTCAGTCCGACCTGGGCGCCGTGCGTGGGGCCCAAGGAGCCCCCGCCACGAGAGCCAGGCTGCGCGCCCGCTCCCGCAGGGTGAAGCGGGGCGGGGCCGGTCCTAGCTGCCGTGTGGTGTGTGTCAAGCGCATCCCCGCTGCGCGCTGCCCTGCGGGCGCCGCCGCCCTCTGCCGAGGGGACGCGGAACTGGGCTCCGGTGTGGCTGGCGCCGGACAACCCCGCGCTGCGGGGCGGTGTGTTGCGGAGCCGGCTGTGACCGCAGACGCTCGCACTGGACAACACAGAGCCAGCCCTGGACTCCTACCTGAGCCTGGATCTATTGCCTCGTACAGAGCTAGGGCCCGGGTCTGGTTTGTGAGATAAGGAACAAACCCACTTCGCGTTATGGAGAGTCTACGAGAAAGGGGAGCTAATGCCAGAGCTGACCCTGGGGGAGAGAGGGAACAAGGGTTACCGCAAGGTTGTATGTGGCGTTGTTTGTAGCTATGTCCGTCCCAGGATATGAGAGGGGCAAGGTGGGTGAGGTTATAGCTTTTATTGGACCCACTGCTGTTGATGAGAGAGACAAGCTTTCGAGCTACACAGAGCTCTTCCTCAGGTTAGGCGGCTGTTTTCATGTGCTATGATATAACTCTCTGTAATTTCTTTAAAAACAGGTATAAACATCCTTTATTTATTAGCAGGGAGCTATTCAGGAACCTAGTGGCTTGGATTTACAAAGTAGGATTACTCAGATCACTTAGATAAGTGATTGTCCTATAAGTATGATAATAAATAATATAAAACCAAATTAAATGGTAAAAAGCCAAAATACAGTAGCAGCATGTAGTTAAACTGGAGTGTGTACAGTACAGGGTAAGGGCTGGTCTACATTGAGAACTTATATTGGCATAGCTAAGGGCACGTCTTCACTACCCGCCAGATCGGCGGGTACAATCGGTCTATTGGGGATCGACTTATCACGTCTAGTGAAGACGCAATAAAATCGATCCCTGATCGCTCTGCCGTCGACTCCAGAAATCCACCGCGGCAAGAGGCGGCAGCGGAGTCGACGGCGGTGCTGCAGCGGAGTCGACGGCGGCGCGGCAGCAGTTGACTTGCCGCCGTCCTCACAGCCAGGTAAGTCGACCTAAAATACGCAACTTCAGCTACGCTATTCACGTAGCTGAAGTTGCGTATCTTAGGTCGACCCCCCGCTGTAGTGTAGACCTAGCCTTAGTCTATCAGCGGTCCATACCCCTGTGACATATAGCTAAGCTGACTTAACCTTCTGTAGCCAGTAGTAGGTCAACTGAAGAATTCGTCCCTCAACCTAGCTACTGCCTCTCAGGGAGGTGGATTACCTACGCGGATTCTCCTGTTGGTGTTGTAGGTAGTGTCTATACTGAAGCACTGCAGCTTAGCTGTGGCATTTTAAGTGTGGATAAGTCCAAAGTGTAGACTTACCCTGAGACCATGTCGATGGGAGAGATCTCTCCCATGGACATAATAAAAACAGCTCAATGAGTGGCAGTAGCTTTGTTGGTGGGAGAGCATCTCCCAGCAACATAGTGCTGTGGAGTTGAGTGCTTATGCTAGCAAAACTTGTGTTGCTTGGGGGGGGGGGGATGTTTTTCACACCCCTGAGCGACAAAAGGTTTGCTGACATAAGTGCTAGTGTAGACATGGCCTAAGTGAGGCCCCAATACTGGAAATGTACATGCACTTAACTTTACACATGTGAATAATTTCATTAACTGTGGACATAGTCAGATGCATTCAGTATAGAATCATAGAGTTAAAAGAGACTGCAAGGGTCATATAATCCAGTGGTTCTCAAACTCGGGGTCAGGACCTCTCAGGGGGTTGTGAGCTTATTACATGGGGGGTTGTGAGCTGTCAGCCTCTACCCCAAATCCTGCTTTGCTTCCAGCATTTATAAATATGTAAAAAAGTGTTTTTAATTTATAAGGGGGGGGTGTGTCACGCTCAGAAGCTTGCTATGTGAAAGGGGTCACCAGTACAAAAGTTTGAGAATCACTGATCTAGTCTAACCCCCTTCCAAGATGCAGGATTTGTTGTGTATAAACCAGCAGTTCTCAAACTCTGGGTCAGGACTCCATTTTAATGGGATTGCCAAGGGCTGGCATTAGCCTTGCTGGGGCCCAAGGCCAAAGCCCGAGCCCCACTGCCCAGGGCCAAAGCCCAAGGACTTCAGCCCTGAGTGTAGGGGATGGGGAGGCTCAGCTTACAGGCTCCCGCCTGGGGCTGAAGCCCTTGGGATTCGGCTTTCCCACCGCCAAGAGCAGTGGGGCTTTGGCCCTGGCCCCCCTGCTTGGGGCGGCAGGGCTCGGGCAGGCTCAGGCTTCAGTTTCCCCCTCCTGGGGTCGTGTAGTAATTTTTGTTGTCAGAAGGGGGTTGTCGTGCAAAGACGTTTGAGAACCCCTCGTCTAAACCATCCAAGACAGATGACTGTCCGGCCACCTTTTGAAAACCTCTGTATAAGGAGCCTCCACAATCTCCCTAGGCAGTCTGTTCCATTGTTCTACTGCTCTTACAGTTAGGAAGTTTTTTCTGAGAGTTAATCTAAATCTGCTATATGCTGTAGTTTGGACCCATTGCTTCTTGTCCTGCCCTCTGTGACAAGAGAGAACAATTTTTCTCCATCTTTTTTATGGCAGCCTTTCATGTACTGAACACTGTTATCATGTCCCCCGACCCTTAATCTCCTCTTTTCCAAACTAAATATACCCAGTTCCTTCAGCCTTTATTCCTATGGCTTGCATTCTATCCCTTTGCCCATCTTTGTTGCTCGCCTCTGGATCCTTCCCAGTTTCTTCATATCCTTTCTATACATTGGTGACCAAAATTGGACGTAGTACTCCAGCTGAGGTCTAATCAATGCCAAGGCCAAGCAGAGTGGTACTATTCCCTCCCCTGACTTGCATGCTATGCCTCTGTTAATGCAACCTAAAATTGCATTTGCTTTTTTTGCAACAGCATCGCATTGCTGATTCATGTTGAGGTTGTAATACACCACAACTCCCAGATCCTTCTCAGCAGTGCCGCTGCCGTGCCAGTTATCCGCCGTTCTGTATTTGTGCATTGGTTTTTTGCCTAACTGTAGCACGTTATATTTGTCTTTGTTGAATTTCATTTTGTTCTCCAATTTATCAAGATCCCTCTGAATTTTAGCTGTATCCTCCAAAGTGTTGGCAGCCCTCTCTCCCCCCAGCTTTATGTCATCTGCAAATCTGATCAGTATGCGCTGTCTTCTTACATCCAGGTAATTAATAAAGATGTTAAACAACACCGGACACAGAACAGATCCTTGTGGAACAACACCTGAGACCTCCTTCCAATCTGACATCATTCCATTAGTAGTTACTCTTTGTTTGCGGTTATTTAACCAATGATGATCTGCTTAATGGTAGTTCTGCCGAGCCCACATTGCTTCAGCTTGCTTATGAGAATGTGATGTAGGACTGTGTCAAAAGCCTTGACAAAGTCCAGGTATATTATGTCCACTGTATTCCCTCATCCACCAAACCAGTTACCCTGTCAAGAAGGAAATCAAAATGGTTTGGCATGATTTGTACTTTGTAAATCCATGCTGGCTGCTAGTGATTACCCCTTCACTCTCCAGGTATTTGCCAATTTAATATTTTATACATTGCTCTAGTAGCTTCCCAGGTATTGAAGTCAGACTGACTATAGTTCCCCAGCTCCTCTTTTTAAAGATGGGCACTAGGTTAGCCCTTCTCCAGTCTTCTGGGACCTCTCCTGTCATCCATGAGTTTGTAAATATTATTGCCAGTGACGCCAAGATTTATTCAGCCAATTCCGTTAGTACGCTTGGGTGAATAGAATCAGGCCCTGCTGATTTGAATTCTTTCAGCTTGGTCAAAAGATCTCTGACGTGTTCTTTACTTATCCTGATCTGCATCCCTTCCCCTTCATTGTCTCTAATATCTTCACTAGTCGTCCGGTCATTTTATTTTTTGTGAGAAGACTGAAGCAAAGTAGGCATTGAGCAGCTCTGCCTTCCTATCATCTTCTGTTACCAGCTCACCTTCTCCATTGAGGAACGGACCCACACTGTCCCTGATCTTTCTTTTTTTGTCTGACATATTTGAAGAACCCCTTCTTGTTGTCTCTAATGTTTCTTATCAGCTGTAACTCATTCTTTACCTTGAGTTTCCTGATTTTTTTGTCCCTATACACTCACACTATTCCCATATATACTTCCTTGGTGATGTGCCCCTCCTTCCGTTTCCTGTATGTGTCGCTTTTGTTTTTTAGATCGCTAAAAAGCTCCTCATGCAACCACATTGGCCTCCTGTGGCTCTTCTTACCTTTCCACTGCATTGGAATAGCTTGATATAGAGTATCTAGTACAGGGGTGGGCAAACTTTTTGGCCCAAGGGCCACATCTGGGTGTGGAAATTGTATAGTGGGCCATGAATGCTCACAAAATTGGGGGTTGGGGTGTGGGAGGGGGTGAGGGCTCCAGCTGGGGGTTTGAGCTCTGGGACGGGGCTGGAGATGAGGGGTTGGGGGTGCAGGAGGGTGCTCTGGGCTGGGACCGAGGGGTTAGAGGGCAGAAGGAAGATCAGGGCTGGGGCAGAGGGTTGGGGTCTGGGAGGGGGTCATGGGTGCAGGCTCCAGGCGACGCTTACCTCAAGCAGCTCCCAGAAGCAACGGCATGTCCACCATCCAGCTCCTATGCGGAGGCATAGTCAGGCAGCTCTGCGCGCTGCCCTGTCCGCAGGCGCTGCCCCTGCAGCTCCCATTGGCCATGGTTTCCAGCCAATGGGAGCTGCAGGGGCGGCGCTTAGGGTGGGGGCAGCATGTGGAGCCCCCTGGCTCATGCGTAGGAGCCAGAGGGGGACATGCTGCTGCTTCCAGGAGCTGCGCAGAATGGGGCAAGCCCCCGACCCCATTCCCTGGCTGGAGCACCGGAGCAGGGCAAGGCCTGGACCCTGCTCCCCGGCGGGAGCTTGAGGGCCAGATTAAAATGTCTGGAGCACCGGATGCAGCCCCTGGGCCGTAGTTTGCCCACCCCTGATCTAGTATTACGTATGGATAAGTTTCTGCAAGTGTATTATATGATAACTGAATGGTTGACAAAATTGGGATTACAAACTCTTGAGAGAAGATTAGATTAAAGATTTTAACAAAATTCAGCTTTATTTGAGAGCATTGGACGGCTGAATTGGGGGGACAGGTCAGGATTTTAATGGGATGATACAAGTGTGTAGATGGAATGGGCTTCCTTTTAAAGGTGTCTATCATATTTCAGTAAAAAGCAAATTCTACAAATGTAACATTTTACCTTGAGGAGTCCAATAGTCCTTTTTAAAGACAGGAATAGTAGTTTAAAAAAAAAAGTGGGGGTGAGCAGGTTTAAAGGTTCGTTCGATTACTACAGAGTACAACACTAAAAACTTTCAGAGTTTCATTGTCCGTCCCACAGGAAGTGGGTGGGGCTGTTTACTAGACAGAGTTTTGTTAGTGCCTGCTGCTGCAGATTAAATGTGTTTGTCCTTGTTAGGAGGTGAAGATGGGGAAGAGGCAGCGTGGGGGACAGACAAGGAAGCAGAAGTGGATAAGAATGATAGTGAAAGTGGGCTTTTGTATGAATACTGTGGAGGACTGAAATGATCGGGGGGAAGGTCTGTGTATGGTTGGAATGGAGTGGGGGTAGTGCATAGGGGGATGCAGGTAGGGGAAAGAACAGTTTCTGTATATATGTAGGGAGTATAACAGGAGTGCAGCAGACTGGAATGGGGGAGCTCTGAAGTATAGATCAGTAGGGAAGAGGCAGAGGGGAAGATAGTCTATGCAGGGATGCAGCAGAGGATGTTGAAGTCAGGGATAGGTCTGTGCACTGGTTAAGGAAAGAGGGTTGGGTGAAGTGAGTCCATGGATTTGTAGGGATTAGTAATGCAGCTGAGGGTTGGAAACAGAGGGCCTTTGGTTGTAGGAACAGGTGTCTGTATATGGGGACAGGCAGGGAAGCAGAGTTTGTAGGTAAGGGATTGTGACCCTAAGAACTCCTGAATGGCAACCGGTAAAGGGGGTTACAAGAATATCGTGATTCTGGTATGTACATTCTGGTTCACCAAAGAATATTGTATAAGGAATCAAAGGAAAACCAGTGTCACCCTAGTTATAAATGTTGTAAAATATGTATTGCTACTATGTAAAGAGTGATGTATATTTACTGAAAATGTTCCTACAGTTTGTATCAAAGTGTTAATCCCCAGCAGAGGTGAAAAACTGGCTTCCTGCCAGGCCAGAGATGTTTATCTAGCTGATGAAATGAAAATTGAGTAATGTCTCATTCACGGTCAGCAGTTTGAGCTAAATGCAGATGAAGAATTGTGAAATTTAACAGAAGAACAGCAGGGAGAAAAGAGCATAATTGGAGGTGCACCTCAAAGATTTACTGGACTATACCTGGGGGACAAGGAAAGCACCCTGTAATCCTGCACCTAGGAAGTAAATGGACAGTATGTGTACCTTTACAAAAACAGGACTCCAGGCAATCTTGGTTGGAAGCATTGCAAAAAGGGCTATGTGTGAGATAAGACTGCTCTAGACAGGAGGTTAGCCTATTAAGGAGTGGTCCCTAGAAAGCATGTATTGATTTTGTTGTATGTGTAACCCTTCTATTTCCATTATCCTTAATCACTGTTCACTTGAATCTTTGAATCTCTGTTCTTTGTTAATAAACCTATTCTTGTTTTCACTAAAAATATACCTAAGTGCTGTGGTATAGTACAAGGAGCTAAACTGGAGCTGAATTATTCAAGCTAATGTGTACACTATTCCCTTGGGGCAGCATACCTGGTATTACTCTGAGTGTTCAGTGTATGAGGAGCTGAACGCTACAGGGGAATGCTTCAAAGGGCTCGGGGACTGGGGTGCACCTGTTGTTAACCTGCAAGGCAACGTAAGGGCTGGCAAAGCCCAGAGATTGTTTGGGTGGTATAATAGGCTGGTAGTGTCAGGGTGCTGACACGAGACCCAGTTAAGCACAAGCAAGTCTCCCTCTCACTGGAGACAGGAGGGTAACAAGGTGACTCGCAGTCCTGGGCACCCTGTGAACAGTCACACAGTGTGTGGAGGATACAGTCAGGTGTTAATCCCCACCTTTTGAAAAACGAATAATCTTTTATTTTGAAATGGTGCTGATCTTTTATTGTGAGACTATAGTACAATTTGATCAGCTCATAACAAAATGATGTACCACAATGAACTTGAGCTCTTAGAGCTGGACTTTCTCGCTGCTATCTGTATGTTTGGTTTATTGCCTGATTAACTTAACCAATTGATTGATAATTACATATGTGTTTCTTGTGGCCATGTGAAAATGACTACTGTTATATTTTTTGTAGATTTTTTTTTCCAACTAAAAGAAAAATTGACTACAAGATCTCATAAAATGGATGACGTACTTAGTCCGGTTACCAAGTCTTGTTTTGATACTTGTTGATTTGAGTTTACTTGAAATATTGGAGGAGGTCTGAGAATTGAAACAGAAAGCAGTGCTGGAAAGCTACTATAACCTATTTGCTAAACAGCTCTGCTGGGCTGTGTGTTTGTCCAAATGCTAAAATATTTTTTTATCCCAGAAATATTTGACACTGGCCAATGTGCCTGTGTACAAAATGCCAAAAGGGAAGAGGCTGGCAAAATCAGACTTCTGTATGCATGCCACCATAGTGAAGAAGCTGGAGGAATAAGTCATAATGGCTTTTCCAATACTTCCAGAGAAGCCCAAACATGTTGGAGGAACTAACAGCAAAATAAGATAAAATACAAAACATTACTGATGAAAAATTTGAAGCTCTGGACGCATAGCAAATGCCATACTGGATCAGACACCTGGTTCATCTAATCCAGAATCCCATCTCTGACAATGGCCAGCACCACATGCTTCAGAGGAAGGTGTAAGAAATGCCACAATAAGCAGATGTAAGATACTCTTTTGGGAGGTAGATTATCTCCCTAATCTCATAATAGTTAGAGATCGTCTTAAAACCTGAAATGTGGTTATTTATTCCTTCTGACTTTTTTTTTTTTTTTAGTAGTGTGACTCTGGATATTCGTATCCATAACACAAACAAGTTTAAATACTTGGCTCTCAGTTATATACACTTTATGGTAAACCTAAAGCCATGAAAAAAGAGAGGCACAGAGAAGGAAAAAGACTTCTGGGTTAGAGGCACAGTTGATCTTGTAGATTTCAGTAAAGAACTTGTGAAGCAGCAAATTTTTGCTGACCAGAGAATAGAAAACTACATCAGAACTAGGAATACACCCTGTGGGTTCCAGTTGACAATGAGAGATCTGAACCAGTAGCCTGGATTGAAATAAAATCTCAGTTTATTTGAGCTGGCAGTAAAGGACTACGTATACACTACAGTATTCCATAGCAGCAAGAGCCAGTTTCTTGAGGTCCGAACGCAACAAGGAGGAGTATATAAACCAGGGGTGGGCAAACTTTTTGGCCCGAGGGCCACATTGGGGTATGGAAATTGTGTGGCGGGCCATGAATGCTCACGAAATTGGGTGTTGGGGTGCGGGATGGAGTGAGGGCTCCGGCTGGGGGGGTGGGCTCTGGGGTGGGACTGGGCATGAGGGGTTGGGGATGCAGGAGCGTGCTCCGGGCTGGGACTGAGGGGTTCGGAGGGCAGAAAGGGGATCAGGGCAGGGGCATAGGGGGAGTCAGGGGTGCAGGCTCCAGGCAGTGCTTACCTCAAGCAGCTCCCGGAAACAGCAGCATGTCCCCCTTCCAGCTCCTACACGGAGCCGCAGCCAGGCGGCTCTGTGCGCTGCCCCATCTGCAGGCACTGCCCCTGCAGCTCCCATTGGCTGCAGTTCCTGGCCAATGGGAGCTGCGGGGGCGGCTCTTGGGGCAGGGGCAGTGGCAGTGTGCGGAGTCCCTTAGCTGCCCCTACGCGTAGGAGCTGGAGGGGGGACATGCTGCTGCTTGCGGAAGCCACGCGGAGCGGGGCAAGCCCTTGACACTGCTCCCCGGCTGGAGCGCCGGAGCAGGGTAAGCCCCGGACCCCGCTCCCCTTGCAGAAGCTCGAGGGCTGGATGCGGCCCCTAGGCCGTAGTTTGCCCACCTCTGATATAAACTGTCAAGGAACTTGTTTCAGTAAACCACTTTCAAAAGTGTTGGGCTTGATCCAGTGTTGCTTGCAATGTTTGCATATTTTTTGTGGGGGGGTTTCCTGAAGAACAGTTTGCAGTTTTTCTAGTGTATTCTTACACTCAAATAAGATAAATATGAAAATATATCTTCGTAATTACACTAGTAGGTATTTGATCTGGTATAGTCCCCTGCTCAGGAGGACAGAAACAAACAGCAGGTTATTATAATACAGTCCCTAATCTTGCAAAGATGTACTCATGTATCTAATTTTAGTATGCAAAAAGTCCCATTAACTTCATGGGGCTACTCGTGTATATAAAATTAAGCACAGGGCCAGAGATATTTTCTCTCAAGGAACTTTTGCCCAAGCCATCCAGTAAGTTCAATTACCGAGAACAGGGGTGGCCAACCTGTGGCTCCAGAGCCAAATGCGGCTCTTCAGAAGTTAATATGCAGCTCCTTGTACAGGTACCGACTCCAGGGCTGGAGCTACAGGTGCCAACTTTCCAGTGTGCCAGGGGGTGCTTACTGTTTGACCCCTGGGTCTGACAGAGGCCCTGTCCCCACTCCACCCCTTCCCATGCCCTCCCCTGAGCCTGCCATGCCCTCACTCCTCCCTCTCCCCCCCAGAGCCTCCTGCATTCCACAAACCAGCTGATCAGGAGGGAGGGGGAGGCACTGATCTGTGGGGCTGCCGGTGGTTGGGAGGTGCTGGGAATGGGGGAGGGAGGAGAGCTGATGGGGGGCTGCTGACGTATTACTGTGGCTCTTTGACAATGTACATTGGTAAATTCTGGCTCCTTCTCAGGCTCAGGTTGGCCACCCATGACCTAGAACATTTCTATGCTCTGGATGGATAACTGAACTTACAGGGTAACTTGGGCAAAACTTTCTTTAGAGGAGAAAAAAAGTTACACAGGTATCCATAAATACTTTAAACTGTAATGAATAGAGAGAACTTGTGGTAAATCCATGTTTGTAAACCAACAAAAAGCCATGAGGCTTTGAGAGATGGTGATTACTAGAAAAAAGAGATCTTGCTTCTCTTTGTCCATGGCAAAGACTTGTCAAAGTGGCATGTTTCATTTCCCCCTTGCTTCTGTCCATTAAACTGTCACCATTACCTGTTTTGTTTTGTTCTGTTTCAGAAGCCAGTAGTGGAGGTCATTATCGAACACCTATGTCTTCAGAAACGAACACCTAAAAATCAGAATGGGAATTACACTACAAGAAATTCTGACATCAAACTAAAGTCAACTAAACTTCATTCTTTTGTTTTGACATTATAGAACTTGTGAGCTTCATGTACATTGCAGCACATTAATATTAAAATATTGTATACATATGTATATGTCTTCTAATTTTAGAGCGTTCACATGTATATTGTTTGCTCTTCCATAAAATCTAATTTTATGGCTAACTCACTCTTGGCAGGGTCTTCAGTCACTTAAACATAAATCTTGGAAAACTATATTTCAAACTTTCACTGCATGCATCTGAAGAAGTGAGATTTTTTTTACCCACGAAAGCTTATGCCCAAATAAATCTGTTAGTTTTTAAGGTGCCACCGGACTCCTTGTTGTTTTTGTGGATACAGACTAACATGGCTACTCCCTGATATATTTCAAAAGAGAATTTCAGACTATAACAATTTAAATTCAGGTTGAATATCGGAACTGTTGTGTGGCTAAATCCATTTGTAAACTTCATACTACTTAGAACCTATTAGGGTTTTCATCCATAGAACTCCGAGCACTTTACGATGGTGAGTATCAGTATTCGCAGTCTACAGATGAGGGACCTGAAGTAGAGAGGTTAATGAACTGATTTCCAGAGATACTTACACTGCATGGCACCATCAGCAGCACTGTGTTGTACAGTCCAGGCACTATGCTTGGGAAGTACTTGCTTAGAGAGAAGGGCCCCAGCTATTGATACATCCTGCAGCAGCTGAGTGTTTTTTGATCATCTCCCAGCCAAGTACAGAGAACTAACAGGATGCTCAAAGATACCTGTACCCAAACTTGTCATCAGAGATTTTTTCTTAGCATTGTTAGTTTATATATAATATAAACTATTTTAAATTCTCTTACCTTGCTGTTGTCGGGGGGTATGACAACAAACTGATCTTTTTTTAGGTGGGGCAAAATATAGAATCAATATTTTTCCAAGGATATGTAGTATTAACTTTGCTACATCCTTTGGGCTCTCAGTTCTCCTCCTAAGGGAATGTAGAAATGGGTATATAAAGCAAAAATCAATAACCATGAGCATATGATAAGAACATGAACAGTAATTCTAATGTGATTAGTACTGGTGATGATTGCTAGTAGTTTGAGATAAGAGCTGATAATAAATGGAAGAGCACGAAGGACTGCACTTTCTGTGGTCACAGAGTAACCCCCCGAGCATTTAATTATTAATAATCCTTTGTGCTTCAGTGATGATCTCAAAGTGTTTTGCAAATGTTAATTAGTTTAAAAGGACTCTAAATCACAGCTTGCCAACTCCATTTTCCCACATGTACAAAGAAACAAAACTCTTTCACCTTGATCATCAGACACTAGGCATCCTCATTCATAGAATCATAGAAATGTAGGGCTGGAGGGAACCTTAAAAAGTCCTTAAGTCTAGACATCTGTGTTGTGGCAGGACCAGGTAAAACTTGACCATCCCTGACAAGTATTTAGCTAACCTGTTTTTAAGGATTTCCAATTATGGGGATTCCATAACCTCCCTTGGGAGCCAATTCCAGAGCTTAACTACCCTTATAGTTTTTCATAATGATCTAACCTAAATATAAATATCCCTTACTACAGATTAAGCCCATTACTTCTTGTCCTAATTGTGGTAGCCATAGAGAACAATTGATCACCATCCTCTTTATAGCAGCCCTTAATATATTTAAAGACTGTTATCAAGTCCCCCCTCAGTCTTCTTTTCTCAAGACTAAACATACCCATTTTTTTAACCTTTCCTATTAGGTCAGGTTTTCATCATTTTTGTTGCTCTCCTCTGAACTCTCTCCAATTTGTCCCCATCTTTCCTAAAGTGTGGTGCCCAGAACAGGACACAGTATTGCAGCTAAGGCCTAACTGATGCCAAGTACAGTAGGACAATTACCTCCCATGTCTCACATACGACACTCCACTTAATACACCCCAGAATTATATTACCCTTTTTTACAGCTGCATCACATGGTTGACTTATTCAATTTGTGTTCCACTATAACCCTCATATCTTTTTCAGCAGTATTGCCTAGCCATTTATTTTCCAATTTGTAGTTGTGCATTTGATTTTTTCTTCCTGAATAAGTTGCTCTGCACTTGTCTTTACTGAATTTCATCTTTTTGTATTCAGACCAATTCTCCAATTTGTCAAGGTCATTTTGAATTCTGATCATGTCCTCCACAGTATTTGCAATCCCTCCCAGCTTCTTGTCATTAGCAAATTTTATAAGCATACTCTCCATTCCATTATCCAAGTCATTAAGGAAAATATTGGACTCAGGACTGACTCCTGCAGTACACCACTAGATACGCCCTCCCAGTTTGACAGCAAACCATTCATAACTACTCTGTGTGTAGTCTTTCAATCAGTTGTGCACTCACCTTATAGTAATTTCATCTAGACCCCATTTCCCTAGTTTGCTTATGAAAATGTCATGTGAAACTGTCGGAAGCTTTACTAAAATGAAGCGATATCACATCTACTACTTCCCCCCACTTGGTCAGTAGCCCCCCTCATTTCAGGATCCAGTTCAGAATTTGCCCTCCCTGATTTTAAATCCTCCTGCCCCCCATTTGTTCCCACTGAAGCTAAGGGGAGTTTTGCCATTGACTTCAATAGAATCAGCAACAAGCATCTATTGTCCATCACCTATTCCCCCTGAACTATATCCTTTTGTCTGCTAGCAGCCTAGGAGCCAGGTTGAATGTTTACAGATAAACTAAGTATATGGAGGGAGGAAAAGACATTCCATAGCCACCTTTACCCTTCAGACAATTCCCGTGGCTTTCTTTGCAGCCCTCTTGCCCTAGACTGTTAAATAACTATAATGTAATGTAAGAATGCATACAAGGTACAGGTACAAATGTAAGGAGCATGTATTTTATTTACAAAACATCTCTAATGTAATTCACGTTAATATGTAGCAGCAAATGCAAATAGAATTTACAGAACCGTTATAATAAGCACCTTCAGGGCTCAATCCTACCAGCACTTACCTGAGTAACTTCTACCATGAGTAGTTGCATTTAGTTCAATGGGACTACTCACATACATTTATGTGCTTAAGCATTTGTGAGATTGGAGCCTAATCAGCGGGAGTTGGGTGAGGACAGAATGCATGATACTGCTTTTTTCCAATGATGGAGTTATGAAGCTCAGATCTAGATCTGAACTTCCGCAAGGATTGATGGGGAGAGTATTAAGATCCAGTGTTTGGTTCAGCCCCATTGCTACTGTTAACCTTTCAGAATTACATTTCATTACTGTACCATATTCACAATGTTGATGTGTTCTTGTTACAGTTATATAGGTACACCCATCTTGCATATAGATACAATGTACTTAAAGATAATATGAAGAGTTACCATTATTTTTGCTTGACTTCTTGCCTCATTTTGAGCATCACTACCCACCAGAAATGTGTACAACAGATAGAACCTATTTCACCTTTACACTCAAAGAGGGAAAGTACCTGTTAAGTTATCTAGTCCCCCTGGCCAAGGGAGGCAGGATTACTCCTTACAGTGAACTGAAAAGGAGGGGAAAGGTTAAAGGAGACCTCTCTACTGAGAGTTCATTCCCCACTTCCAGGCCTCTTATCCTGTTAACGCAGCCTTGCTCCAGACAGTGACTTTAGCCTAACACTACTTCTGAACAGAAAATATTTTGCTTTTGAAATGCATTAGACTACATGTACTTTCAACCAAATTTCCCTTCGGAATCGAGCAGGACTCTGTACTTCTGTATACAAGTTCTCCACCCCCAAGACTTCACTTTTTCCATAAGTGGAAAAGATTCAGCCCTTAAAGTGAAAAAATAATTACTGCACTCCAACTCCTAGGCTCTGAACAAAAGCAACGTCTTGCCACCTCTTTCAAAAGTGAAAAAAAGTTCTGCAAGGAGCTTCTCTGCCATGCAATATCCATGATATCTCTGCTCCCTTCTTATTAAAATCTGCATGTAGGAGCTATGTAGGGATCGTGCGTCATGCCAGGAGGCTCTCCAAGATGGGCTGGTAAGTGCTCGTAGGAAGGAGGGAGGGGAAATGGGGTGGGACGTGGCTGAGGTTAGATGGACGTGGTAGGAGTCTCGTGAAAGCAGCCAGTCTCTTGGATGGGGCACCAGGGGGTCCCTAAATTCCTCTGGGGCTAGGGTGCCAGGGGAGGGGTCCTTGTCCTCTGGGGCTGGGATGGCAGGGGAGGGGTTTCTCGCCTCTACTCTGGGACAGGCGGTGGATTTCTTCCTCTTCCCCCTCCCACCCGGGTCCCTCCTCCCTCCACATCCTCCTCCATCCCGGCTCTGCTGACGTGTCGGCCCCGCTCCCTCCTCCCCCCGCCGCCAGCCCTGCTAACATGGCTGCAGCGCGGCCGCGCTTCTCCCTCCTGCTCCTCGCCCTAGTCGCCCTGCTCCTGCCCGCGCAGCGGCCCCTCTGCTTGGCCGCCAAGCAGCTGAACCGGCGCTTCGCCGAGCGCAAGCGCTGCGCCGACCCGGAGTGCAGTAGTAAGTGGGTGCGGGGCGCTGGGGTCCCCGCGGGGGGTCCGGTCCCGGTGAGACTGCTCGGCGGCGGCCAGGACCTGTTGGCATCTCCAGGGGCCCCTCCCAGTACGGGGCAGTGATTGGGGGCCCGCTGGGGTCACCCCTGCTGCGGGGAGGGGGAGATGCTGGGTTTACCACCCTGCGCCCCCACACCACTGCTCCACCCCAAGCGCCCTCTTGTGGGGAGGGAGATGCTGAGGTTACCTCTCTCCCGGCGCTGCCTCTCTCTTGTCGAGGGAGGGAGAGATGCCTGGTGCCCTTCCCTCTGCCCACGGCTTCCTAAGATTGCTTGGAAACTTGTTGCTTAGTTTATTACAAAATAGTTGTTTGCAAGTACGCCGCCTGCCTTCCCCGCCTGGTGTGTCGTGTAAAGGGAGAGGGACAAGGACCCGGGCTGGTTATTGGGGGATCTGGCTAGGGAGGGAGACATTCTCTTGTTTTCTGTCTAAGGTTTTGCCTCTTCTTATGGGAAGAAATGTGTTTAAAGACTACTCCGGTTTTTGGAGGCCCGGTGTCAAAGCGGGGCTCGGTGCTGATAGAAAGCTCCTGCGTTCGGGTTATTACCCTTTCTAGTGGTTTGCTAACCTTGTTGGTCTGAGGGTGGCCAAGTCTCCCTCCCAGTTTCCTGGTGTATTACATTGTTTGTGTTTTAGATTTTTAGTAAACATCAAATGTTTGAATTCCCCTTCCATGTAAACAAAACCGTGCCTTCCAGGCAGAGAGGATCCATTCTTTTTCTTAATATTTTTTTAAACAAAGAGCAAAGAAAATGGATTTCACAGGAACAAGCAACACTTGAACTCATCCTCTTTATGTGTGTGTTTGTTATTTCTTTCCCTACATCAAGTAAACCCAGAGCAACCTGAGTTCTTGGAAATATACAAATATTCAGGCATTTCCTATCTCCCTAGGGGACTTACTGTATTTCTTTTGTCTGACAGAGAATGCTATGCCCCAGAGTTCAGTCTGAAAAGGTACCTGACACTTGGCATATTGACAGTCCAGCAGAAATAAATTTCCATCGTCTTTGACACAGATTTGCAAGAATAAGCATTCCAAAATACTTAGAAAATGAATTGTTGTGGCATAAGCTGCAAGAATCTGATTTTTTTTACTTTTATACAAAAAATAATCATACAATTTTAAATAATTGTACCACAAAAAGTCTTTGCCTTGCTGCACAGACTTCCTAAAGACTTACCTTGATGAACTTGCATTTCATAAATTGATGATCTCGACCAGTTTTTTTAGCTTCCCCAGCTCTCTTCCTCCTGCAAAAACCCTCTTCAAAAACAAAACAAACCTCCACCCTCTACAGGTATAATTTCCGAACTGAATAACATGAAAGCTGATTAGTCATGAAGCACGTGGCATCTTTGGATCCATCTAATTTAAAATTATTATTAATAATAATACCTCTTTCTTATTGTGCTTTTAACATTTTCAAAAGTTCTTTATAAAGGTTGTAACTTTTAACATCACATCATGAAACAATCTTAATATTACCATATAAGTTTTTGTCCCTTAAATCAGTCATATATTCTTATCCCTTGACCAGATGCCCATAAATATATTAGCCATATTCTGCATACAACAAGGCCTTCTTTCCTGCTAATTAATACAGATACTGCTCAGGGAACTGTGCTTTATTTAAAATGCTATATTTTGTTTTTGTTTTCTTTGTACAGTGTTGATGTATCGAGGGAAAGCAAAGCAGGATTTTAAAGGTCCAGACTGTCGCTTTATAAATTTGAAAGAAGGAGAAGCAGTGTATGTGTATTACAAATTAATAGGAAAATCAACTGAGCTTTGGGCTGGAAGTGTAAGTACTGCAAAACACTTATTTTATTTCAGTTGTATTGGCCATTTTAGCACTGTACATTTCAATCATCTTTATTTCTTTTGCTCCTTTTCAAAAATCTGAAAACACTTCACTTTTTTACATAGAAGAGATAGTGTAACAGATGTAATTTTCACTTGAGACAAGATTTTAACACACACTTTTATTTTTAAGGGATGCTATTGGGTCATATTTGGATCATACATTAGGTTTTGTAAGAATTAACTTTTCATATATTAAATAAAGCAAGAGAAATATTTGTCCATTTTTTAAAAATTCCCCTGCAGTTTTTGCGGACTGAACATTGTGCTAGTACACGAGAACCTGAAAGTGACTAGAAACTAAGGTCCCAGTCCTGCAAAGCATCTGTTTAACTTTGCACGCTGTGTGTGGTCTCATTGGCTTTAGTGACAGAACACACACTGCATAAACTTAAGCAAGTGAATAAATCTTTGCAGGACGGTGGCCTATGGCTTTTTATGTACTCATCATCCTATCGTTCAATTGACTAGGTATTGTTATTGTCCAAATTAAGTAAAGAAAAAAAAAAGGCATAAAGAGTGAAAAGTAAATTGAACTTTGAAAATTATTTCAGTTTTAATAAGGAAGTGTTTGTAAAACTTAGGGTCCTCCCTGGGACTACTCACGATAGTAATTTTTTCATAATCAGACTGTAACAGACCTTTAGACAAGGCTGTCGTTTTGTTTTATTCTGTTTAAAGATGATAGGTCACTTGAGTAGGAAAAGAAGACCCCTTCAGCAAACCCTCTCAGACCCTGATTCTGAAGTCATTACATGGCAAACTCCTGTTGACTTCAGTGGGAAGTAGTTTTGCTTACACGAGATCTGCGGAATGGGGGCACTCACAGGGAAGAGGAAAGAAGATTATTAAAAAATACAAAAAGTCTAACCTTGCAAGGTGCTGATCAGCCTCAGATTTCACTAGTATCTCTGGCAGTTAATGATGCTTAGCATCGTGCAGGGTCATGCCCTTAAATTCTTTATTCCTGTCTTTCCCCTGCTCTTCTTCATGCCTTTACTGTTTTGCTCCCAAAGATGAATGCTGCTGTTGACAACTAAGTCCTTGTGCCTCAGTGAGCTGGATTGGACTTCACAAAGCCATGCCTGCTCTTATTGTGTGACTACTGGCTTCATGCTCTGGCAGGTGGTGTTGCTTAGGGTGGGGACAGGCAGCCTCATAGTAATAGTAGGATCCAATTAAAATAGCATAGAAGAAAGTGGAAAGCTGTGCCATGTGGTGAAAGAAGCAGAATTTATAATTATATCATGCTGGCAATTCCCTTCTGACACGTACTGTGCCATAAATAACCTGGATAATTAGATGGCACCAGTTTCCAGGGCTGCCAGCTCTCCACAAACACAAAAAGCTAACACATGGGCCCAATCCTGCAGCTCCTACTCACAAGCTAGCAAGGGCTGCAAGATCAGGCCCACAGATTATTCAACAGACAAGAAATTGCAGAATCAACACTTTAACCATATTCATTAACAGAGCTAGCACCAGTATCTTAAAGGCACATTGTCAAGCTTAAGGTAATATATTTTAAACAACCCAAATCAAAAGTCCTAATTTGTGTTTAAAAAATAACACCTTACATTATTAGATTTGAAAGAATTTTAAAAATCCAATTTATTTTTCACTATTTAGGCGGCTTTCTGCATGTCTAGCCAACAATGGAAAAAGACTAATCAGTTTAATTTTTGTATTTTTAGTTTCTAGTCAGTTTCACTTTCAGCTTCTCCTGATAACACAATGCTGCAATAACTAGGTTGCAAACTTTTCAGAGGGATACTTATTTATATATGTTTTTAAAATGTCAATTAATGTATGTAAATAGAACCTTTTCTGTTCATATTAGGGCTTTGTAAATGTGCCTTTAAAAACAACTACTAAATTTTGGGACAAATTTGATTTCAGTGCCCTTTTATGTAGGGATAAGAGGGAGTTATAAAACCAAGAAGTAACTACAGGGATACTGTACTTATTTATCATACAAGGAGTTAAGCTGATTATATTGCAACCTGCATAAACAGTTTATCATCTGAAATGTATTACTACACATTTCCACCATAAACTTTAATTTTATTGGCTCTTAAATATGGGGAATTTGATTTGTTAGAAGAATTTATAGCTATTTCTAACCCACTTATAGTTATTCTGTCCTTGCTTTGGGCCACCAGATGAAACTGTATTTAAGGATCAGAATTACTAAAGAACTGGGCTCGTTCCAAAACAAAATTTATACATATAGTCTCCATCCTGCAAGTGACTGTGCCCAAGTGGAGTCATTTGTAAGATCAGGGCCATAATAAATATGGGTGACTTGAAGGACCATGATCAGATGAGCAAGGGTTAATGCAGGTTGGAAAATCTAAAGCAGTTTTTCACTGCTTTACATGCTCCTTTACTTGCCTATTAATTCATCCCTCTATTCAAGCTGTTGTTGATGATTGCAAAAATCCTTCAAGCTGTTGCAAGAATAGCATCTTAGTCTTGAGTTCATTCTTGGATGCCCTCTGTACGCGGATTTCTCATTGAAGTCAAGGGGAATTCTGCATGCGGAGGGTTTGCAGGATCTACTCTGTTGTTAGTACAATGGAAGATGCTCAGAGTGTTAAAGAATAATTCTGTTTTTAATTCCATTGAAACATCAGTTCAGAGAAAATATTGCTGCCAGGTTTTCCTCAAAGCACGAAGAGTTGATGGCCATGTCATACTTCATATGTCATACTTTTTTAACTCTATATATTACTGTCTCTGTAAGGTATCCTCTACCACTCCCCCTGCCCCATGAACAGTCCATATCACCAAAATAAAAAACACCCCACATTTATAATCATGCCCACATTTTTATCAGAATCTCTGATATCCCAAATCTCTGAGCAGCTTCAAACAGCTGCCACTTTTTAAAGTAACAGTTTTTCAGTTTTAGACTTCTGATTTCTACCCCACAAAAATATATATTACCGTATATACTCGTTCATAAGCCGAATTTTTTTTAGTAAAAAAGGGAAGCACCGAGAAGGGGGTCGGCTTATGAACGGGTATAGAGAGGGAGAGGTGGGACACAGCCCCTCCCCCAACAGAGGGAGCAAGGAGAGGCAGCACAGCCAGCAAAGCCAGAAGGGAAGAGGCGGGGCCAGAGTCTCTCTGCTTTTGGCCATACTGCTCTCCCCCCAGCCTCCGAAGCAGCTGCAGCTCCGGGGCTGGTAGGCTGTAGCCGTGCCGCTCGGCCCCACCCCCCAGAGCAGGCTGTTGCCATGCCGCCCGGCCCGCCAGAGCACGCTGCAGCTGTGCCGCCCAGCCCAGCCCGCTGGACCATGCTGCGGCCATGCCGCCTGGTCTGGCCCACCGGAGCAGGCTGCGGCCACGCTGCCCCGCCTGCTGGAGCAGCTCCAGCCAGGCCAGAGACTGCCTCCTCTGGCCCTCCCCAGATAAGATGGGAAGGGATGGGATGGGGAGAGTGTGGGGGTCCCGGGCTAGGGGTGGGGTCATGTGGGGGGTAGTCACAGGGGTTACTCCCCTGACTCCCAGCTTCTCCCCCCAAAAAAATTTCCCCACCAGTTGCTGTTCTGGCCCGTCAGGGTAAGGAGCTGGCTCACCGGAACACTTTGTTTACTTAGGTTTACCTCCCTGCCTGCGGACGCTTGAGGTAAACAAACCATCTCGGCCCACCAGCTGCTTATCCTGATGGCCCGGGAGCCAACGTTTGCTGACCCCTGAATTATAGGGTTGGCTTATGAAAGGGTTGCAAAAATTTTCCATTTTTACTTATCCATCTTGGGGGGGGGGTCGGCTTATAAACGAACCGGCTTATGATCGAGTATATACGGTACTCTGTGGTGCAGGATGGAACATTATTCAGTCCTGCACCAGATAAATGCTTCCTTCTGTTTCCTTGCCTCACACCAAAAAAAGGACTTGGCTTGTGGCCACCTTTCTCTGGACTCATGGTTGTGGATGGAGTTACTTTAAAAACAAAGTGTGTGAGAGAGAATTGATTTCTAGAAGATCCACATGGAGTTCAGGAATTGCTCTTAACATTTGATTCTGATCTTTCTGAATGATATACAAAGGCTACACAAAAAGGTAGCGCAATCTAACTGTCTCTTTGCACCAACTCTCCTGCTGTATTGGATCCTTGTAAGTGAGAATATTCCTGATGATGTTTGTGCTTTTGTGGATTTTATTTTTAAATAATAGCTGAACCTTGTAACTCAAACATAGCAGGAGAATATTTCCTCTTTCTGGCTTCTATCATTGTGGTATTCAGCAGGTGGTGTGAAGCGATTGCTTTCTGTGGTATAAAGAGGTCAGTATCATTTTGTGAATCAGCTACTGGAGGTTGCTGTCATAGGGAGACACTACAAGCACAATTACCTCAGACACATACAGACTTCAGAGACTGCCAGTTCTTTAATTCTAGATGCAAGTGTGTTTAAACCCATGTCTCATTTGCAGATCAGTTCAGCTGCCAATTAATTGGGAGCATCTCCCAGATAGGCTGCAGGATGCATTTTTTCCCCTCCATTCTCTGCCGTGACATTCTATTTTCCTTTCAAGCCTCAATCACTACTGAATAGAATAAAGAATATTTTTCTTTGCATGCATGGCAATATATAGGAGTAAGTTTTTCTGTCATAGGCCATGTTAAATTGCAAACTGGGTCATGGCAAGGGACTTGTATGCTTGGAAGCTTGGATTATAATAAAGTAGTGTGAAATTGTGATGCCTAATTGTTGTCATTAAGATTAGTCTATAAGGAAGCTACTTTGAGGCTTCGGCTTTTGCACTTGAAAGAGTCTTTGAAAAATGGAATATTAACTGGTGAAGAAAAAGATAGTATTATTCTATGGGAATAAAGGGGAAGGGATTTAGAACTAGCTTTTCTAGGCTAATTGCTTGGCTTGTTCCTATCGCAAATATAATACACAGGATTTTTTTAAATATAGTAGCAGTTACTTCTCCCTGTAGCGTATACAAAAAAATGATATCAATTCTGTAAACATTACTGTTATGTAACTAGTTTCCACAGCTATTTAATTTAGGATTTGAATGGTAAATATTTACCAAAGGAAACTCCATATCCCTTCAGAATTTTATTCATTTATGTGTGTATTACTATATCTATGTATTACACACCTAGACCAAGTTCTAATTATTATGTGCACTGTGGCAAATCCAGAGAGCTTCACTGAACTGTTGGAAACTACTCTGGATTTATAAACCAGTGTAATTGATATCAGAATGTGTCCCATCTAATTATTTTGATAGAGTGAACTATGTTCTTTTTTTATTTTGATCCTTAATTGAACGATCTTCACTCAGACTCTCCAAGAATATTGGCAATTGCCTTCTTGCTCCTACAATAAAAACATCAAGATATCAAGGAAATGAGCAGTGTTTTATTCTTGAGCATATTTTGGCTTTCTAGGGACTCTGTACTCTTAATAGGGTGTCTGCCAGTTTCTCATTGCTTTGGCTATCTAATCTTTGAAGCAATACTGTGCTATTCATATTGGCTTCCTGACAGCAGTTATCAGAGCTCCCAAGTGAGAGCATTATTCTGTGGATCTTTAACTAGTGAGTGATAAGAGAGCTTTTGTCTCCTACTGTTTGCATTTGATCACCACATCACCTTATTCTTTACTGACCACCTGCAGCTATTGCTCACCTGGAAACAGTAGCTACTGAAGAACAAGTGTGTTTGCAAAGAGGGTCACATTTTACACACTGATACTAAGGTAGATAATATTAGTGTGATAAAGGGCTACTGTTCAGCAATTTACAATAACTCAGGTGCAATTTTGTGTTTTCTAAAAGCTGGCTTTAAGAAATCTTTTCAAAATGTGAGGGGAGAAGTATAAAGTTATGGAGGAGGTTGGTTATCTGCTTTAAAAATGTGACATTTTTGCAAGCCTTATCACAAAAAGATATTTTTGCTAATTGTGCACAAGAAAGGGGTCGGAGCATTTGTGAAGTCAGTGAGTGTGTGCTATGAGCCATGACTCCTGGGTTTCATTCCAAACTCTTCCCATAACTTGCTATGTGGCCCTATGCCTTAGTTGGCCCTGTCTTTGAAAGGGGAGTAGAAATACTTCCCTACTTCATAAAGGTGTTGTGAGGCTTAATTAATGTTTAGAACAGGGATCGGCAACCTTTGGCACACGGCTCGCCAGGGTAAGCTTCCCGCAGCCCCCATTGGCCTGGAGCAGCGAACCGTGGCCAGTGGGAGCCGCGATCGGCCGAACCTGCGGATACGGCAGGTGGCCTGGCCCACCAGGGGGCTTACCCTGGTGAGCCGCGTGCCAAAGGTTGCCGATCCCTGGTTTAGAATCTCAAATTAAACATTCAAGTGTAATGTATTACTGTTCCGTTTCTCCAATTTATTGTGGTAACAACCTGTATGTCTAGAAATATTTAGATTTAATATCTAACTTGATGTATTCTTAACTACTAATTGTAATTTTTAAAGTCACTTTTTTTCTAATGTGGCTTTACAAGCTTCTTTACATTGAAACTTTTCTTTTTGTTTTGTTGTTTTTTTTCTGGCAGGTTGGCAGTGAATTTGGATATTTTCCAAAGGATTTACTTGAAATAAATTATATTTATAATACTAGTGATGAGCTAGAACTACCAACAGATGTAAGTTTTGATTGTGACTTTTTTGACTGGCTTTATTACACTTAGGGCTCATTCCTGAACTGTGAGTGAAATCAGTGAGAGAGAGAGAACTGGGACCTCAATAACCCTAGGAGGAAAAAACTGTAATTACTTTTCAGTCAGTGAACTAATATTGTGTGTATATATGTCTATATCCACCATAATTTGAACACTGGACTTGTCTTAAATGAACATTCTTTCTTCTGACAAAAAGTGACTAAATAACTATACATAGAATGGTCTCAAAATCCCCGAAGAAATGTTACTGGCTGGGTTGTATGGAGGCTGTTTCATACAAACTGAATGAATAGGTTTGTTTCCCAGAACTTCTGGAACTTAGAGAAAAACTTTGAAACTGTGTAAGCCTCTTTGTTTGCTTAACTCTATTAGCATATAGGTTATCCGTCTGATTCGGCAACTCTTATTCACATGGGTAACGCCATTGTAATTACTGGAAATACATATGTGAGTAAGGAATACTTGAGTAAGGAATACTGGAAATACATATGTGAGTAAGGTTGCAGGATCAGACTGAATTTTGGCCCATGTGTATCGTGTAAGTACAAACCTTTAGTTTGTATCACTATTTATTTATGGTGGCACCCGCTATATGCTAACCACTTGATAAAGAAGAACTTGTCCTTGCCATTTTACTGACAGTAGCTCCAATTTCAAAGATGCACATGATAGATTATTTAAAATATACCCAACTCTGCCATCGACTCCCTATCTGTTCATGACTTCTTAGGATTTAGCCCACTGCTTGGAATCCTAAGGTCCTTACTTGGTTTTTCTACTCAGTCCTTACTCAAGAAAACTCCCATTGAGTCAATGGAAGTTTTGATTACAGACTTCCAGATTTAGTCCCCAGTTAATGGAAAAGTGTAGACATGTGTAATGGTAAAGAAAATTGTTTGAACCTTTTACATCAGTGTAATAGAAAAAACTCTCTGACAACTGACAATGCTTTTTTCCCCTTTGCTCCAGGAAACTGATTTTGTTTGTTTTGATGGAGGAAAAGATGATTTTGATAACTATAATGTGGATGAGCTTTTAAAATCTTCGGAAGAAACTGTGGTGAACAGGGGCAAAGCTGAATTGAATGCTCCAGGGACAGAAGTTGTTGAAGAAACCAAAGAGGAGGAGGAGACAGAAGGGTCCAATACTGTAAAGCCCCTTGATGTTTCTGAGACTGATGTTCTTGAGCCAGGTCCAGAAGAAAACAAGAAAGTCTTCACCAAAACAGAAGAAAAAGGCAGTTTTCTTTCTGAAAATACTGAGAATGTACAGGGACTCTTCAAATCTGAGAGGGATGACCTCAACATATATAGCCATGAAAAAAAGTCTCAGGGAGACCAAATTGCACATCCTCACTCAGAAGGAATGCTACAAGAAAAATTAAAAGTGCTAGAAAGTGAAAATGCCAAAAATTCTAATAATCCTCAGGGTACAGCCAAAGAATCAGATAAGGAGAGTGAAGAGATTGATGCCTATACACTTTTAAACAGAGAACTATCTATGGACTTGAAAACAAAATTTGGCTCAACTGCAGATGCCCTTGTGTCTGATGATGAGATGACTAGCCTTGTGACATCACTGGAGGATGATTTTAATGAAGATTTGAATACTGATTCTCATGACACAGAGTTGCTAGAAGATCTTAAGGAACAATCTGAAGAAATTCCTTTGCTGTCCTTTACAAAAGAAGAAACTCCAGTGGACTCAGAAGCTGGTAAATATGCTGACCATGAGTCAGAAAAGAATAAACCCTATGAAACCATTGAGGTTGCTGCAGAGTTAATTACCCAAAGAAATAATGAGAAAAAAGACTATCCGGGTTTATTAACAACTGTAGAGGACACTATCTTTCCAACTCGCAGAGGGGGTGCAAGAATAAATGATGATACAGATGTGGGCAAGTCTGATTCAATGGAAGAAAAAGAGGAAGAGGATGAGGTGATCCCAGTTAGTAAGGAGGATAAAACAGCAGCAACAGTTCAGCTTGAAGATCTAACAGAAGAAGACCTTCTCAAAAAGGAAAAACATGTTGTAGATGGCCAAGATCCAAAGGAAAAAACAAACAAAACTAAACAGTATGAGGAAGAGTTCATGGATGATAAGACAGAATCATTTACTGAAGAACTGCACAGCACATCTGTGCATGATCCTAGCGCTATTCTTAGCCTGGAGTCTAAACTATCCATTGAAGAAAAGCAAGAAGCTTTAAAACCACCTGTAGGCAACATCAAAGATGATCCAGAAGGAATTACTCTTCATAAAATATTGAAAGATAAAGAAAAGGCAGAGGAGGAGATTTTGGAGGACAGCTTAGAAAATGATACAAAACCCAAAACATTATGGAAGAAAATAAAGGGAAAAAAAGCATCTGGGGACCAGCAATCCATCAATTTTCTACCAGAACCACTGGAGGAGCAAAAAAGTGCATCCCAAAGTGACCTGGGGGATATTGACCTCTTAGAAGGCAAAAGAGAGCATGAAACATCTGCTACAGAGAAACAAGATATTCAACAAAATGGAGAGGATTTTGAACAAACAAGGGTGCCTGAGCATGAGAATCAAACAAATGTTGCTATTAAGGAAGAAACTGAAATACTAAGGGGAAAAAAGGAAGAAGACCTGAACAATCAGCATACAAGTAAAGCAGCTGTTGAGCAATCTAAGCAACAAGAAAACAAGACCAGGTATTCAGAGGAAGATGCAGAACAAGAGTTTTCCAGAAACACAGGCAAGAAGACATTAGAAAAAAGTATTGGTGAAATAGCAACTGAAGAAATATCCACAGACACTACACAGGATGTTGAGATAGAGAGGGTGACCCAACAAGACACTGCTTATAGTGGGGATGAAAATAAAGACAAAGCTCTTGGAACCGATATAGTTGGAGAAAAAACAGTAAAACCAGAATTTCAGTCTGAAGAGTTGGAAGCTGAAGAAGATGATGACCTCCTAAGTCAAGCAGAGGAAGAACTATTAGAAGATGACAATGCTGCGAGTGCAAAATTATCAAAAGAGAGGCTTGCAAATAGACAGGGTAATAAATTAGATGGAGAAAGTACAAACCCAGAATTGGAAATACCAGATGGAGCTATTTCAGGAACTGCTAATCCTGTTTATGAAATCGATGAATCAGGAGAGGAAGCAAACACAACATTTAAGCATGCCAGAAAGAACAGCATGCAAGATTTGAGTGAGACCAAGAATGAAGAGGAGGATATACAATTCAGTGGAGCTAAACTGAATGAGATGGAAGAAGACGAGGAGTCTCCAGAAACAGAAGAAAGATTAGTAGCACCTGAAGTGGAAGAAGAGGATGAAAGGACTTTGCCAAATGACAAGTCCCTTGAAACAGTGGACAGCAAAAATGACTTTAATCAAACGGAAGATCCTCTCCTAGAGGATCTTGTGCAGAAAGACCTGAAAGATATTCAGAACGTAATAGAGCAGACAGGACCTGCTGATACTTCTGTAACCACAAATGAAGCTGTGGAGCCAGGATACAGAGAGGCTGTGAAGCAGCTCACTATAATAAAAGAATTTCTTGATGAAAAGCGAGTGGCACGTTTACAAAAGTATCTTGGGCCCCAGCACATTGTCACGGTAGAAGCCATGTTTCACAACATGAAGTTGAAGCTGGATCTTGCTCAAAAGGGTAATCATGATTATGAGGATATTGAACAAGCTTTGGACCAGATCCTTACATTTTCAGAATCTAGGATAATGGAAATTGTGGAACATGTTTTAGATGCAAGGCAAGCAGAAAATAAAGAAGAGGTGGTGAAAGAAATAGATTTGTGGGATGAAGAAGCTGCACTGATGGATGATGTTCAGGAATTAATATATTCATTAAGGCACAAATACTCATCTGTTAGTGAGAGTGAACCTCTTGTGTCCATTCCAGAACATGAGAAGGATTATAGCATGCATGATACAGGTAGGATCTTACATTTGACAATTGCTCAGGGGAAGTTGAGGGTTCTTTTTGCTTGCCTATGGAGGAAAAAAAACCCTAAAACAAACATATAACCCTACTCCGGGTAGAGTTTTTATAGCATAATTGGGTGGGGTGGGGCGGGGGGAGGAAAGAAACCCAGACTACATTTGGGACTTCACTATTGCTAATCAATTTTTATGTGGAAGGGCTCAGATACTGTGCTGATGGTTGGCCATATAAACCCTGAGAGAGAGATGACGGCTATTGATCCTCAACCATCTGCTTCATTCTGATGAACAGGCCTCCTGCATATGAGATTGAAGTGATTGGATGTGTCAGGAAAGACCCATCCACACAGGGCCTAATTTAAAAAAAAAAAATTACAGGCATGCAGTGAATTTTTAGAAATATGTAGTAGGTGCTGAACTTCCACAGCAGCTGCCTATAACTAGTGTGCCTTTATCTGATATGTGCAATGATTTTATATTAAACTTAGGCACTGAAAAAATATCTAGATAAGAATCCCATCACCACAATATCATCAAAACACAGTGAATGAGTGGAGGAAATACTGAGCATGCCAACCTTGGCAAGGAAGATGAGCCATAGGCTTCATGAAGTCCACCAGAGATTTGCTGATGCCTGCCTGATTAGTCAGATAATAGTGATGGGGACAAAGATGAAGGGCAGTACAAAACCCTAGTATAAATAGGGCACTTTTAACAGAAGCAAATAGTTAGCCATTTATTTTCTGATACATTCTTGTTACTGAGATTCAGTAAAACTTCCATCTGGTCAGTGTTTTTACCTTGCATAATTTCCATGCAAATATTTAATTGGGTGTCACTGAAATTTGCCTAAAAATATGCTGGAACAAAAAAATAGCCATCTGGAAGAATATATTTACTGGAGGATATCAGTAAGGCTTTGTCAATCACAGTCTTTGAATAACTTTCACTCAATACAGCTGCCAGTGAGAAAGACAAGCCAACTATGCCACATCTATGCTTTTCTCTCTACTATAGATACTGTAAAAGAAACGGAATATGACAGCCATCTTGTGGGAAGCCCAAGTTCAGCTGAAGAAATTGGTCAGAAGTTCCCACAAGTTGAAGATGAGAGGCCAGTACAGCATACTGAAGAGGAGGAGGAGGCTCTTAAACTGAGGGAGCCTGAGCCAGATATGAATATTTTGGAAGAGGTGGGGCTCTTGGATAAAAAGGAAACCCAGGAAATCCTTGATACTGAGAAGGGATTGCCCCTGGCGGATATGTCCCTTGGGCCAATTCAAAGTAACAGAGAAGATTTGGCTGCAGGTAATTTTCTTGATGTTAAAATTTTTTTTAAAGAGGAGTATGGTTGAATTGACATTAATATGCTATGCCTTGCAAATCCTGCCTAAATCTTTCAATGATTCTGATAATTGCACAATTCAGCTCCTGTTGAAGTCAATGGAAAGAGTCTTCTGCTGTGTTTGTGCACTACAAAAATAGCACAAACGCATTTTCTAATATTAATACTCAGACTGGTGTGCCGAACCTGATGGACAATCTAACTTTCTATCTTAGGTACCTATATGGCTCCCATTACCATGTATTTGAGAGTACCTCCCAATCTTTAATGTATTTATCCTCACAACACCGGCGGGAGCTCGAGGGCCATATTAAAACGTCTGGAGGGCCGGATGTGACCCCTGGGCCATAGTTTGCCCACCCCTGCACTAGACCATCCTTTCTTCTCACTTTACTATTACACGTGATTGAGAGAAAGTGATTCACATTAATCTCCAGTTACCCAGTATAAAACTTCTATGATATATCAACACACTATAGGAATTTCAAATAGTCACAAGCTAACAAAAAAGAGGCAATGGGAACGATATGACTCAGAGGGTTGGTAGCTGGTTGTTTTAAAAAAAAATGTATACAGCGCTATAAAAAATCTACCCAGTCCTGCATACAATAAGATTTTCACATTAGGGAATGGAGCCTGTCCTTTTCTGAATTCAGCCCAGGCTCACAGGACCGTCCAATGACTGTTTGGCATATGTGAAATGTGGTGGCAACTATTCAATTCCCAGTGGACAAAATGTCCACATTCCCAAGCCTGTTGTTTGCAGTCTCAGTGGAGAGGCTAAGGCTTGAATAGGCCTGGAGCTGTCCTTTTACTCCTACAAGTGAGTCCAGGTTAGAACTGAGTCACAATGGCTGAGCACTGTAGAGTAAATTGCAATAGTACCATCTGTGCCTTTATCTTATTTGTGGCTAGACAGAGGACTTCAGTCTGCTGGGCCAGAAATTTCAGAGAACTATCCACAATGACTCAAGAGATCTGTTTCTTGAGTGGTAATGGCTAATTTAGACCCCATCACTTTGTATGTATTGTTGGGATTATATGTTTTCCAGTGTGCATTACTTTGCACTTATCAGTATTGAATTTCATCTGCCATTTTTTTGTTGCCCAGTCACCCCGTTCTGTGAAATCTCTTTGTAACTCTTTGCATTCCGCTTTGGTCTTAACTATGTTCAGTGATTTTTGTATCATCTGCAAATTTTGCTACCTCATGTTCACTCCCTTTTCCAGATCATTTCTGAATATGTTGAACAGCACAGTCCTAGTGCAGATTTCTGGGGAACCCCACTATTTACCTCTCTCCATTGTGAAATCTGACCATTTATTCCTACCCTTTGTTTCCTATCTTTTAACCAGTTACTGATGATCCATGAGAGGACCTTTCCTCTTATCTCATGACTGCTTATTTTGCTTAGGGCCTAATGATATATACGATGTAATGACAGTAAGAGTAAAAAAATCATGTTAGGTATTTTAGTTAAAGATCAGCCAGAGGTATGTTGGAGAGAAAAATGTAAAAATATAAATGCTTATGCTTTAGGGCATAAACTAACCTCTTATTTAAAGGGGTTAGGAAAAAACTGTGCTAATGGGCTGCTGATTCCATAGTTGTCTGCTATATGGGTTTCTTGCACCTTCCTCTGAAGCCTCTGGTACTGGACTAGATGTACCAGATTGCTAGTCTGAAAATTCCCATATTTCTATGAGATGGGTCAGAATTGTTAAGTTTGGATCCAGAGTGAAAGGTCCTAAAATTAAAGCAGATTCAGGCCAGACTCATCTAAATTTAGTATATTAACATTGCCTTCTAAGAACGCTAAATCCCTCGGAATCCTGCTTTTTCACCTACAGAAGTATCACCATTTTCTGAAAGAACTTAGCAGAGATTTCTCCTCCATGTAAAATTAAGTTAAAAATCATTTATTTGGCAATGGTGATCTCAGTCCTGCCTGAGATCACCAACCCTGAGCCTCTGTTTACACTACCCCCCCATCCACCCTCCCGGGATCGATGCACTCGGCTCGATTTAGCAGGTCTAGTGAAGACCCGCCAAATCAACTGCAGATCGCTATCCAGTCTACCAGTACTCTGCCATTCAACTTCTGCAGCGTTAATTTCTATCATCCGCTCTTTCCAATCTGACTTTGATATAAGACAATCACTCCAAAAAAATCAGCCCGAGTTTTTGGCTGACATAAAGCTGAATGTGAGTATATATGCATGATAGCCTAATTTTAAATCAGGAGTGGTCAAACATCACTTTCAAGTGCTATTAGTAGGAATTCCGGGTAATGGTGGAGAAAGAATTTGCACATGCATCTCTTGCCACAGCAACAATTCCATGGTGAAGCATTGTTAGATCAGAAGTCTATGAGCCAGGTACTTCTGAGGTACAATCCTTGGTCTCACAACCACATGAACACTAATTTTAGAAAACTTCCATATTGTAGACAGGGCCTAGGAATAAATACTAAGGTGTACTGTAGGCGGTACTGTAGGTTTACTTAAAATATTTCTGAAATTAACATTTTCCTCCTTTTAACTAAGGTATAGTTACTACTGCAGATGATACTGTGAAGATTGAAAGTCCTCACTTAGAAGCAGATCCTGCTGTACCGCATATAACTCTCAATGATGTGGCTGTTTTAGCTAAAGAAAATATGCGACCATTCACAGATATTGTAAGTACAGTATGGAATGTACTTTTTAAAATTTATTTAATTTTATGTTGGTTTTTTTTTAAAATTGAGCATTCATAGTTGGCCTACTGAGGCATCTCCAAAACAATTTTGTGAAACGTATGAAATATGTATAAAATGAAAATTGGGTTGGTTGCAAAGAAAGCTGTTTAGGGAGCGGGGGACTATAGACTGGCTTCAGAAAAACAGATACCTGCAGCATTAAAATGACCCAATCCAAATTGAAAATTGTTTATAAAGATGATTGTATTGTAGGAATACATGAAATTAAATTCGGTGCGAGAGTTCTGAGGGCTCGTATAAACAGAGAAGTTGCACCACTTTAGCTTGAATGGGTTTAGTTATGCCAACTACTTTTGGGTATGGTCTCACATCGCTTGAAAACTGTCTCTATTTAGCTTGGATTTGTATATCTACTGGCACAAGCTAAACTTGGCATGTGCCCCCACGCAAGTTGTACCGGGTAATTGAAATGATATAAAATCATCCCCCTTAGTGCTCGGTGCCCGCTGGGGGTAGCCGGGGATAGCGGGACAGGTCAGCCCGGTGGAAGAGCTGGCTGGGGCGCTCTCGCACCTGCGTAGGCTAGGCAGCGGGAGCGGACTGTGATTGCAGACACGCCCGGCAGCTCAGGACACGGAGCCGTCTCTCCTCCGGCAGGGGAGTTGCGGCCCCGGGCCCGGCTGCGCGCGGAGCACAAGGGATCGCGGCTCGCGCACGGCCCCGCTCCGCCCGGGGGGGGGAGGCGGCGTAGATTCGGAGCCGCTTCCGGGTTCCCGCGCCTCCCCTGCCGGCGCCGGGCGATGACGCGAGAGGCCGGCGCCGGGGTCACCGTGAGGTGACGTGTTATTGTAGGCGAGCGAAGGAGGCGAAGTTCGCTCAGCGCCGCCGACCCGCGGCCCCCCTCCCCATGGAGCTCGCGGCCCCCTCCAGCCCGCCCGGGGCAGCCGCCACCGCCGCGGGCCCCGCCGCGCTCCTGCTGGGGCCCCTGTCCCGCGGATACGCCGCCCTCACGGGCCGGCTGCTGCAGGTGGGAGCGGGGCGCGGGCTTGCGGGCAGCCGGGGAGGGGGGCGCCGGGGTGGGAGCTCCCGGCCTCCTGGCACCTCCCCTTCCCCGGGCGGCTCGCGTGGATTCCCCAGGGGGCGGGGGCCTGTCCCGCGCTGCGGGGGCCGCCGGGGTAGCGAGCGCCGTGAGCTTGGGCCGTAGTCACCGTTACGCCCGCCGGCCTGTTCCCCTCCCCCGTTCCCGTCATAACCCACTGGCGCGGCGGGGCAGCGAGCCGGCACGGAGTGGGGCTGGCCCCTCCTCGCGTGGAGGCGGTGGGTCCGTTGTCGCTGGGGGGTGGGAAGGAGAAGATGGCTGGTTATTGAGAGCTAGGCCTTGGGTGCGTTGGGGGAGCAAGAGAATCTTCGTTTCCTCAATGTTCAGTAACTTCCCAGCCAGGGAATAAATTCTCTTGCGATTACTTGTTCTTTCCATTTTACTGCGGTTTATGTTATCACCGTTGGCTACATATAGCCCATTATAATGCTGTCATGGATTTCCGCTTTCTGTTAGGTCACTCCCATTCTCCCAGAATTTCACAAATTACTTTTACCTAAAGCTTGCAGGTATGAGAAACAAAGTAGGAAAATCGGTAGAGGTTTTTGTCGCTGTAACATTAGATGGACTATTTTGGGATGTATTGTCTTTCGTTTGGGCTTGTGGGTTGGTGGTATGATTTTTTTGTACATAAGTGCATTGTATATTCAAAAAGACTGTTGAAACAAGACAGATCTCTGGGTGAGCTGGATCTTTGGCCTTTAACATTTAATTTTTCAAAGGTTATGGAAGATTGCATGTTTTAGATGTGTGGCTAAAAAGAGGACTCAGTGGCTAAATGTGTTAAAATAAAATTGTCTTATCCCACCTAACTTTTATATCAGGGATGGGAAGAGACCATTTGGCAAGGATGAAGCTAGGGGAGTGAGAAAATGTTCAGACTATCAAGCTTATATTTTCTTATGGGTTCAGTATTGTGCCAATGACAGGAAATGTAAAAAGGAATGACTTCATGTGCTGAAGAGCTAATTGATTAGTTATCTATAACTATAAATGTGATCCACTTGGCCTTGTTTTTAAAAAGAAGTTGGTGGCTTCTAGGGAGTGTTTGTTGGTTAAATTGTATAGAAGCCCCTAACTTCCAGGTTCTTCAGATATTCAAACATTTTTTTTCAAGTAGAAATGTGATCGGATTGCTTTCGTCTGTGTTGCCAAACCCAACCATCAAGCTTCTTCATGGCTCCACGGATGCTTCTTTAGGCTAATTACATTTCCTTGGCATGTTCTAGCACTGAGCTCTTTGCAGGCCATTTGAGACAGTTATGACTACCCTAGAAGGTTTTGGATAGTCCTCTCTGGTTTTATGACTAGAAGATGGAGTTTTCCTTCTTTTGCTCTTCCTGTGTATTTTATTAAAAGGTCTTTTTTTTTAAAAAAAAAATTGTTCATGGTTGTCAACCCTGTTGTTTTAGTTGGTTGCCACACTGCCTGAGGACATTCGGCCTGGGCCTGACTTCCATGGACTTCCTTGGGAGCCCATCATTATCACTGCCTTGGTGGGAATTGCTACTTTAGGTATACTGTTCTGGAGAACCTGCCTTTCAGTGAGTACACTTTAAGTTTATGAGCATACTGATGTTTAGTACTTTGTGATGTTGGGCCCTTATGGCTGAATACTTGTAATGATACGAGTATCAAAGCAATATTTTTCTTTCCTTTCCCATTTAGATCATTAACATTAATTTAATGTTTAACAGTTTCTTTTAAAACTGAAACCAATATTCTTTAATTTGTGGAGTGAGTCTATCAAACTATCACAGTGAAAATTTCAGTAACAGTCAATGTATAGTTCCAAGATTGCAGGGAGTTGTTATGGAAACCTTAGAATGTTGAGGAAGAGTAAAATTGCCTATGGAAATTGTGCCTCCTAAGTGCCTGATACAATCCCCAACCAACTACATAACAAGCATTTGACCACTCAGCTGACCATTTTCAGTTCCCTGGTAGGAGATCTAGTCTTCATTGCAGCTGCAGAGCCCCTCCATAACCCACTTCTTGCCCACTCCACACAGAATGTTTCACATTTCCCTTTTCCACAAACAAATGCCTGGGCAATGTATTTATCCCTGACCAGCCTTCAAATGTACTTTCTTTTCCAGTGTCATCCATTTGGGAATTAGTATTTAAAGTTAGATTGCTAAAGTTACAATTTATTTTGCAACCTTTAAATTAAATGAGAATAAACACTTAAAAATTCTATACATTTGGCTACGCCTCTTACTGTGTAAAGTAGAATAATATGGAAAACAAACATGTTTTGGGACAGCATTGATTTTTTTCATCACTCTAGCTTTGTTGCTTAATGCACTGATTCTGGATCTCATGCAAAGTCGTCTTAATTTATAAGGGCATAAGAAGGAGAGTTTTATGTCTGTTTTTTTTAGTAGTAGTTGCTTGGAAAATGGTAATTTCCATACAAATGTAGTTCATTTTAACTAGTTGATTACAGCTAGGTTTGTGTGCCCCTCCCCCCCCCCAACATCTGCAAATTCGGGATGATCATTTGATGTACAGTTGGTTAATTTTTTATTAATTTATTCTAATTTGGGTTATTTGTGCCCTCCTAATGGTTGAATAAACAGTCCTTTACCCAGGCTCTGAAATAGGGCATTAGCCTAGAAGCTTTTATTAGCTAAGCTTGTTTATTCAATGTTACTTGACACTTTAATTGACAGAGATAGATATGTAGATCTTTCAATATGCTAATTCAGGCCACATACACTTAAGGCTAACTATCTCCCTCTCACAGTTGTTTTCCCCCCTTTGGAGAGGGATTCATAGAAGCCTTTGAATAACTCTTTTTGTGACCAGTTCCTTTTATTCTTGTTTTCTCCTGTAGGTAAAGAGTAGAATGTATCAAGGTAAGATGCTTTATGCTTTTCAGTGTTCTTACTGTCGTTTAAACACTTTGAACACATGTTATGAGGGCTAAGTATTAGTCTTCTTTTCCTTTTCAAGAGAACACATAGCTAAGATCATTGTATATGCTAGGGGAAGCCAGCATGAGCCATGTGTGCTGTGCTGTGGCAGTGCTTATCTTTTAATATTAAGGTGCCGCATGGATTGGCTGCCTGGATTAAGATGAAACATTGGATACTAGAGCTTCTGATTGCTACAGCCCACACCTCCAAGTTAAGGATAAAGGGGGCAGCCACAAGCAACACTTCAAATACCAACCTCAGTAGGGCGGAGGTTGGCTGTCAAAACCCTATGTGTAGTGGGGAGGAGAGGGGCAGCAGTTGCACTGCAGTTTATGGGTTACTGGAGCAGTAACTGGTGCCCCATGCCATGGAGGGGTAGGATGCATAACTTCCTTGCAGAAATTGTCACGGAGGAAGCTGGAGGTTTTGAAAACTGGAAACGGGAGAATTGGCGCTTATGACACCTAGGGAGATGTGGGAGGCAATTTGGGACTTGGATAAGCATACTAGCTGGATGTTTCTGTGACAAAGGTTAACATCAAAATAATATTGACACTGAAACCTCAAGATGATAATTTTAGCAAACTATTTAGATGGAGGAGCAAGTTCACACCTCTCCAGGCTATTGCTTCATCAGAGAAATACTCCCTAGGAGAACTAAACACAGCTCCATCAAGCTCATCAGCACGGCTCACCAGTTTAGGATCTGCTCATGTTCTCAGTGTTTCCTTCACAGTCATGAGAGGTAGAAACCTTGGCCTAGATTCTCTGCTGCACAGATTTTACTTCTGGTGCAGTAGAGAGAGCCAGCTATCAGGGAGCCATTTGCAGCTCCCTGAGTCTCAGGGCAGATCTGTGCCCCCACCTCAACCCCCACATAAGCTAGAGCTGTCTGAGGTTGCAGTGGTTCCCAAGGAAACATGTGCTGTCTGGGCATAAGCAGAATGTGTCCCTCTCTGACCAGGCGTCCTGTGCTCTGTGAGGAAGGATGCACAGGAGCCAGGTACACCAGCTCTGCACCAACTGAAGTTTCCCCATGACAGGGGAATTCTTAACTCTGTGTCCAGTTGCTTTCCAACCCTTTTATGTAAATGAAAGCTTAAGTTCTATAGCACAGTTATGCAGGAAGGAGTGAGTGCTATGGAAAGGCAGCATGCACAAGACCCTGCTTTGTGATATAGTCCTCACTTGAAAACAGTCTACAAAGTGGTGCTAGCTGCTTTGAGTTTTCTCTCAGGACGTGGAGTACAGTTATTAGATTTATTCTTTTTCCCTTAGTGACTGAAAAGCAACTTGCTGAAAAGATTAAAAATCTCCTACAAGAAAAAACAGAAATTTTAGAGAAGATGTCAGAATATGACCAAAAGGTATTGCACTATTTGCCTACTTCATGCCTCTTAATTTTCTGTTATTGGTTTACTGTACAGTGAATAAACAGCTAATGTCTTAGCATTATTTCTGTAACCTACATGGCATATTGTCTTCTGTCATGTTTCTCTGTTTGGCATTTGGGACACAGTTTGCAAATAACATGCAGAAAACTTGTATTGTATTACTATTTTGTTGTTTGTACCTCCTGTGTTATAATCTTATTCTTTCTGTGCACCTAGATTAAGGAAGCCAAGGAATCTGTGAAGGTGGCCCAGAAACAGAACACTAGTCTCTCAGATGAAGCTGCAGGACTTAAGGTAAAGAGCAGCTCATGCTTTCTATGATGTGCCTGAAAATATACAAATACCGTTCTTTAGTTGGTTGGGAATTGTTTCTATTACAGGACGTTATCAAGGGGCTTGAAGAAACAAACCATCTCCTAGATGACAGATTGAGAAATCTGCACACAATGCTAGAAACAGAGAGACAGCAGAATGTGAAGAAAGAGGACAAAGTAAGATATCAATAATGGCTGGTGGTGCCCTAAAGGGGTTTAGCTCGGGGTCGCTGTGCCTGAATTGTCAAGGTGAGGAGGGCTGAGTGAACTAGTTCAGAAAAAGAACTGAGGTAAACCTTCTCCCAAAATTCAAAGTAGAGTTTTGTCTGACTTTTTATTCACATGATTCTGCACTTCCTTGTCTCAACCAAAAGTAGAAACACTGAAATCCAAAGAGAGAGATTGCTTTCTGGGATTTCCTGGCAATATTGGTTTCAGACTATGTTCCAATAGTTATCCTAACTGATCTGAAATTTCACCACCTCCCTAGGAACCTCAATTTTGTTCCGAGGATGAAGTTTTCTAAGGTCTCCCTTGCCCTTATCCAAGTCTTTTCATGTTGATCCTCCTAACACAAAGGATATGTCTCCATGCCTGGGGAGACAGACGTGCCCTAGCTCTGGTCTTGGGGTTGCCAGGGCTGGCATTACATGTGCTCGGGCCAAAGCCCGAGCCCCACCACCCGGGGCTTCAGGCTTGGCTTTGCCTCCCCACCCCCCGGGGCGATCGGGCTCAGGCTTCATTCCCCCTCTCCCCCAGCCCCCTGGGGGGTCATGTAGTAATTTTTGTTGTCAGAAGGGGGTTGCAGTGCAATGAAGTTTGAGAACCCCTGAACTAGCATATTCAAAGCAGCAGCCTGGATGTTGCAGCATAAGCTACCCACCTGAGTACGGACCGTAGGAGTATGGTGGGCATGTACTCAGCAGCTAGCCTGTTTCTCAATATCCACATCGCTATTTTTAGCGTGCTAGCTTGAGCAGAGCTAGTGTGTCCTGGGAGGCATGCCCCCAGTTGCAATGTAGACATACCCAACGATGACTAAACTCAGATTTCATTGAGTTTCAGTGTTACTTTTTCATTTGGTCAAAAGTTGTTGCTAGGTGGCAGCAGCAAACTGCACCTTTTACTTCAGGCTGGAGAAACTGATCCTGAAACTCTATTAGTCTAGAAAGCAAGGGGCGTAGCTTGGAACCCAAACTGATACTTTTTTTTAATTCCCCTGCCCCTGGTGTGGCAACGTCTTGTGCTCCAATTAGTCTGAGGGCTGGCTCTGAAAATCTAGTTTGGTTGGAGTTTCAGGTATGTTCAAATACCTCGAAAATATATTCTTTAATGGTAACTGAAATTAAATTTCAATTGTGAAGCTAAAATGGAGTCGCCTTTAATTCTTTCTTATGCAGATATTTGAAATGCAGAAGTCTTTGGAGAAACTCCAAGAAGTTATCATACTGCATTCTGCAGAGCTTTCGGAGGTAAAGCACTTTCTAGATCTTCCTTCAGAGTCATTCACAGAAGCTGGTTTTTGTACCAGCTATCTTCATGTATTAAGATTGTGACCTTAAGCACTCCTGTATTCACACCTTACCTAAATTCCCTCTAAGCTGCGCAGCTGCCTAATAAGCACCACACAGATGCTCAGGGTTGTGATGGGGAGAGATGCCCCTCCTCAAGCCCTGGACCTGCCACGACCGGGGAAGAGGCGCCTTTCCCTCCCAGCCCAGGTGCTACTGCTGGGGGAGAGAGCTGTGGGGGAATCCTCTCTCCCCACCATAGCCCCCAGGAGCCCCACTGCACCCTAAGCCCCTCATCCCCAGAGCCTGCCCCCCCCCCCGGAGCCATCCCCCCCCCACACCCCAATCCTCTGCCTCAGCCCTGAGCCTCTCATCCCAGAGCCCTCACCCCCAGCTGGAGCCCTCACCCCCCCTGCACCCCAGCCCTGAGCCCCCTCTCACAATCTGAACCCCTCTGCCCCCACCCCGCCAAAATAATTTTGTTACGTGCACCAATATGGAGATGATGTGTCGCACATCACCTCCATATTGGTGCACATATCAAAATTCATTCCCCGCATGGGTGGGAAAGATTAGAGGGAACACTGCATCTTACACATTGTTTTAATAATCTTTGTACAAAATATGCTTTCTGAAGTATCATTTTCAAATCTAGTAACTCACTGATGGTTAATGTTCTGGTGTGATGTATGTACACAGTGGTTATTAAGAGTTATGGATATATACTGGAATTATGATTAAAGTGTGTTTAAACCAGGCCAGTCAGGGAGAGATAGTAAACAAGTCAACCTCAGACAAAGAAATGTGTATTTGATATTCTGACCAGTCCAGTCTTCAGGTAAAGACAATGAAGGTCCATTTTTACATATTAAGTAAACATAGCTATTAAGCTAACAAGTGGGGAAGAAAGAGCATGGAGCTTCCTTTACCACCAGGCTCCATGTCATCTTTCTCACAGCTTGAATAAACTTTACTTTGAAGAGTAACCCTCAGAAGAATTCATTTCAAAGTTTTTTCTGGGGTATAAAGGTGGGGGTTGAACCGCAAGTGATAAACAATTAAATCAACTGATTTTATAATACAGTAATATTGTATACAAAGTGCATAGAGTGAGGTCTTTTCTAGATGCTAATGACACACTGGTGGGTGATAGAATTGTGAAATATATATATATTAACACTATATGAGGAAATATGGATACTTGATGTTTTAAAGACTGTGGCAAAACGGAGAAACAGGTTCCCTTTACTAGACCAGAGAGAAGGCAGCTATTTACCTGTCTTCTGTGTAAATTAAGCATAGTGGAAACAAAACAGTAGATGCCCCATTTACATGCAGGGGGATGGGAAGCCCACAGGAAGGGAAGAACTGCATGAGGTTACCATTCCTCTTCAAACAAAGTAATTGAACTTTAGAAGATAAGTAAGGAGAGAAGCCATCTTTGGCATCTATCACTAGACAGACATAAGGGAACACAGCTCTTGCAAGCTGAGAAAAAGGAGTCCTTGGAGGAGGCGGGTGTTTGACATCTCTGGGAACTAAATATAGGTGAGAAACTTGCTTAGGCAAAGATTGTACCTTGCTAGATTAAGCTTTAGACTTTTAGATGCATGTGTTCACTTTTGTTTTACTTGTAACCCTTTCTAACTTTATTCTTTTACATGGCATCACTTAAACTATGTTTTAATGCTAATAAATGTGTTTTATTCTTACTATAAACCAACTCAGTGCTGTGTTTAAATGGAAGGGTGTATTTATCCCAGTTAAGTGTGGTGTGGTGCTTTGTGTCTTTAGAGGAACGAACAAACAAACCTTTATTATTTCTCTGAACTATCCATGAAGTGACTGGACATTACAGAGCAGATGGTTTGGGGAAAATTCAGGATATTGAGTGTGTTGGTGTCACCTTGCTGGTTATTTAAAAAAAAAAAAAAAAAAAAAGGGTGGGTGGAAGCCAGAGTGGGACCGTAGACAGGCTCCTGGGGTCAGAGCTGCTGAACCAGGGCTGTCTACCACACGGACACTTCAAACTGAATGCTTGTAGTTTGGTTGTAAGCATCCCAGGTTGGGAACTACAACAGCAAAGCATTGTGAGGCACCCAGGGTTGCAGGGCAAGCACTGACACGACCCCTCACCAGTCTCGATTGCACCCCCAGACCGTCACAAATATCTGATAGCAAACCTTAACCTACCAGATTTTTTGGAGGGGGGGGGGTGGGTTGCTTTTAACATATTTTTTTATATTCTATAATCCGTAACATACAATTCTTAAATGACATGTTGAAATTTTTTAGGTTCAAATAGTCCTCAATGAAGCTAAACTAAGTGAAGAAAAGGTGAAGTCTGAGCTTCGTCATGTACAGGAAGAGAATGCTAGACTCAAAAAGAGAAAGGAGCAAGTAAGCATCACTAGTCTTTTGACATTACCTGTGTTTCTTCCTTGAATTCTGTAATATTTTACACTGTGCACTAGGTCTGTTGGAAAACTGAGTATTTTGTTAAAAAAAAAAAGTGTCCCACAACTATTTCTCCTGCAATTAATTATTGTTGTCAAATACTAGAATAAATAAACCTATGGGATTTTTAAGGAGGTTTCCACAGCACATGCAGATCTTAAACGGTTGCTTTTCAAGTATTTATACACTGATACACCAAGCCTTTCCACACTTTGTGGTCTTAGCACATTCCTTCCTATCATCCTAATACTAGTATCTTATGTTGATTGGATCATCCTGGTATGAGTCAGGAGGTGTGATAAAACTCAAGTCCACTATTTCAGAGTTAGCCCTGATTGACAGATGTCTTACAAAGCTTTGCAGGCAGGTTGATTCCCATTTGTATGTTGTGAAAACTTCACCAGTTCCAGTGAGCCAGCTGCTAACCCTTCTATGAAATTGTTGCTATGCTGATGTGATGGCCGGTGTCTGATCAGAAACAATATTTCAGACGCTAATGTTACCACTTACAGTCAGGGCCGAGTGAAGCCATTGTGAAGAATTGCTACTCTTGCTAGATATTGGAATGCAAGAGGCCATTCTGAAGCTATGTCTTTTCCTTGGTACTGAAACATGACTCATTTGGTACAGTGACCCATCTTTGTAGCAAAAGCTACCTCTTGTGTTGTGTGTCTGTCTTCTGCCCCTCTTTAGATTGATTACTATGTTAGGGGTGTGGCTGGGATGCTTGTAACCTTCAGTTAATTTCTACTATTTAGAAGCAAATGAGCACTTTGACTCTAGTGTTGAATATTAGATGTGTGAAGAAAACTAAAATTCGTAGAACTATGTAACAATACAAGTTGAAGAAAATTTTCTAGCACCCAGATTTTCAAGTAGTCCGAGGATGATCTATCCTCTCAAGTTAAATGTCAAGTTAATTTAAGCACACACTCTCCATAGTCACTGGTGATCAGTTACCATTTCAAAGTTGGCGATACACTCTACATACATAGTACTAAAAAATAAAGCCAAAAATCATGCTGACTTGTTGCTTTTTTAGCTGCTACAAGAAGCAGAAGGCTGGAGTGAGAGACACACTGAGCTCAGTGAACAGATCAAACTGTATCAGAAGTCTCAGAAGGACATAGAAGAAGCACTTGCCTACAAGGAAAATGAAATCGAAGTATGTTCTTGCTAAAGAGCAACCATCTTAAATATTCCATATGTTAAATGGCTGAACTACTCTGCAAAAGTAGAGTGGCTTCTATTTATTGTTCGTTTGATTTCTTCATTAGGTTTTGACTAACTGCATTATGCAGCTAAAGCAATTTGATGCAGATTCTGAGGGCAAGAAGGATGGAGAAGGAAATGGATGGGACACAGGAGACGATCTGGCCAATGGAGAACTGCCAGGTATAGAGATCTTAAATAATGGCTGGCTTGTGCATGCAGTAATTAAACATATTTAGACGATGAGGTAGTGCTCTCAAATCATATCAGGGGAGAGGTACAGAATATGTTTAGGTAATAGATAATGTGTTATGAGCATCTGTTTTATGTTCTGCTTTGAGATTAAATCTGTCTCCTAATTTCAGGACTAAAATGGTCACTGGTCAAAGTATAGGATTTGTTATAATCACTAAGAGGAGTTGCCTGAGTGAGGGGCGTGTTTAAAGGCTAGTGTAGCAAGTCTAGCAATTAATAACTTTCAGAAAACTAAGATCTCAGCTTTGCAATACCCTGTTTCCCCGAAAATAAGACAGTGTCTTATATTAATTTTTGCTCCCAAAGATGCGCTAGGTCTTATTTTCAGGGGAGGTCTTATTTTTCCTGGAGCTTCGGGGCCTTATATTCCGGGGTGGCCTTATTATCGGGGAGGTCTTATTTTCGGGGGGATGCCTTATATTACAGCGAGAGGCAAAACTGGAAGTAGGTCTTATTTTCGGGGGATGTCTTACTTTCGGGGAAACAGGGTAGTATGCTGCATTTATTTCTAATGTGAGTACTTCAAGATAGTAGACCTTTTTAAAAAAAATCAAGATGTTAATTGAAATGAGTTATTTTAATCTGTTCACTTCCAACTGTTTAGCAGCTGAGATCTTGCAACTTCAATTTAGAGATTTAGACTTAGATTGTTCAAAGCAGCATTGGGGATTTGGATGCCCCACTGGTTTCCAAATCCCCAGTGTGTCATTGAAATCTTAACCTTGGCATCCTATGCAATTTGGAGGCTGGAATACCAGGTTTTCAGGTGCTAGGGGGGAAAAAAAAACTGTCCACAAGAACAGCTACCAAATTCATGTTAGAACTAAAGGGTGTTGGGGGTGAGGGGAATTGTAATCAGAACTCACTCTTTGGATCAGTAAAATGTCTTTAAGGACTAATAAACTTGTCCCAAATGATGGTCCTGGAACAGTGATATGAGAGGTTTAAAGTCTTGATTCTGTTCTTGTTTCGGTATTAAAATATTTGTCAGATAATTTTTTTAAAACTCTGTATTTTCTAAACAATATTAGAGAGAAGAGACTACAAAGCAAGTAGTTGTTTTCCTTTTCTCTTCTAGATAACCGGAGTGAGAAGATGAAGAATCAGATTAAGCAGATGATGGATGTCTCAAGGGTATACCCCATTATGTTGTTTAACAAATAGAATTAAAAGTTATGTGGGAACTATTTAAGTTTATAAAATACTCGTTTCCCTCTTTACAGGTAAAAACAACATTATCTATAGTTGAAGAAGATAGAGATCTTTTGCAGTCCAAACTGAGTGATGAAATAGCAGCAAGGCATGAGCTAGAAGGTGAGCTCTGCAAAAGAGCCACTTAGTGTGAAATACTCTTTGTGTGATTTATAAATTTGCTTGATAGCAGTTCCTGTCACTGCCTTATGTGCCTCTTTGTCTCCTGCAGAGCAAATAAAAAAGCTGGAACATGATTCCTGTTCACTACAGACAGCCAAAGCTCGATTTGAAAATGAATGTAAAACTCTGCAACAGAAGGTGGAAATTCTCAATGAGCTCTATCAGCAGAAGGAGATGGCGCTTCAAAAGTAAGCTTTGTTTCCTTTCCTAAAGGTGGAGTAGTTACTCTTTCCCATCTGCCTATATAAGATGCACCATCTAACTGTTTCCTCTCTGTTCTATCCTCACTTTGAGTTGCTTGGTTAAATTTTTATATACAAAACTCTCATGGAGTGGTGATAGACACTGCTTAGATAAGATTGAAGCTAGCTTCTGGTTGTAAGCCCAGTATATGACCACAGCTTCCCCAGAAACTTGACTTTCTTGAAATTTTCACATATCTGCTCCTGGAGTAGAAGCTTTTGGGGGGCAAGTTTTGCTGAAAACTTTTGATTTACCTTATCTCTAAACAGTTTGTCTTACAAACTCCTTATTTGTGATGGTGTTCTTACTGAGAACTTCCTTTTTAGTATCTTGCAGAGAAAAGTAAATACATTTCTGTTCAGTAATCGGGGATCAGTTTTTCCAATAACTTTTCAGCATTGCATTTTGCCTTTTGCATCTATTTTTGCAGTTCTAGGGGGAAAGTTAAGATGGGTAGGCAATGTCTGGTAGAGTGAGTGGTGAAGGATTAGACCAGGTCTACACTATAAACGTACATCGGTGTTACTACGTCACCGAGGGATGTGAAAAATCCACACTCCTGAGCAACGCAGTTATTCCAACCTAGTCCCCCCGGTGTAGACAGTTCTTTGTCAATCGGAAGGCTTCTCTCATTGACATAGCTTCCACTTCTTGCAGAGATGGATTAACTACTCCAAAAGGAGAAGCTCTCCTGTCAGTGTAGTAGCGTCTTCGCTGAAGTGCTACAGTGTAGATATGCCCTTAAGCAGCACTGGGAAGTTAGTTAGATCCCTTAACTGTTCATTCCCCATTTGTTAATGTTTGGAATTTTTTTAAAGTTGCAGAAATGTTGTTAAAAGTACAAACCTGCTTCTTTGGTAGGGGGACATGAGCTGGACTCTGAGCCACACTTTCAGCTAAAGGGCAAATGTGACTAAGAATAACCCGGTTCTGGAAGAGACAAATGTTTAAAACTCTGTTTATGTGGAAGAAAATCAGTAAGGGATGGAAGCTTAAGGTACTATAAGGCCGTCACAAACAGGACATAGTACCAAAGAAATTGCCTTACCTGATTGGAGTAGATGGACCCTGGTCCGGAGTCCTGTAACTGACAATGGCCAACATCAGTTCTTTCAGAGGAGGGTGTAGGAAACCCTGCAGGAGGCAGTTATGGGGCAACTTGCCCTCAGGGAAAGTTTCCTTCTAGCCCCCAGTAGTTCAAGGTTGGCTCGTGCCCTGAAGCATGAGGATTCAGATCCTTTCCAAAACTGATTTTTTAAAATGAATTTACTGTTAACTCAGGATAATCCTCTCATCCATTTAATACTCTCTTTGCAAAACTGATTTGAATGAAACACTTCCAGTGGACAATGCTCATCCTCTGGGAAGTCTTTCCAAATATAGCTAATAAGTAAGGCAAAGATTTTATCGTGGTTATTTTTAGTAAAAGTCACGACCGCAATAACCAGAAATTCACGGAAGCCTGTGACCTGTCCCTTATTAAAAATAACTATGACAAAACGGGGAGGGAGGAGGGTCCAGCCCCCACTGCTGCTGGGGGCTCCAAGGTCCCCCCCACCTATGGTGGCTCCGAGCATAGGGTGTCCCCCCCTCCCCCCACCACCACCACCAGCAGCTTGGAGCTGCAGGAAGTTGCCCACGCTGGCTGGGAGCGGTGGGGGCCTCCTGCTGCTGCTGGGGGCGGCATCCCCCCTGGGGAATGTGGGAGGGGCCCACTGCCTGCAGCAGCTGGGAGGGGTGTGTGGGGGGGGGGGGGGGGGGGGGGGGGCTGCTGGCTGACAGCTCCAGTCCCGCTGCCCTGGGGCTGAAGTGAAAATGTCACCGAGGTCTTGGGAAGTCACTGATTCTGTGATTTCCATGACCTCTGTGATAACATCTTAGCCTTACTAATAAGGAAATCACCCACCCGAAAGCAGCTGCTAGTAGTAATTAGGTTTAGAGTTACTGTCAGTTTAAATGCTAATGCTTCTTTTTTGAGAGAGTTACTTTTAGAGTTGCCTGTAACTTGGATACTTCAGACTAATTGCAAAGGAGTCAGAAAGAAGGTGAGTGGGAACGAAACACAAGGTGAACAAGGGGCGCTGGTAATTGGTCACATAATAATAGTAATTGGCAGGGAGACTGTTTACCAGAGGCTTCAGTTCCCCAATAACTGTTGCAGAGAGAGGATGGTTTCTCTCTGCTCTGTTCCCAGACCCCCCAAATCCCCGTTTGCTTGTACTTACACTCTTGCACTTCTTGAGCCATTTGGATGTCAAGTGTAGAATCTGTCCATCTCCTTATCAGTGTCTTTCTATAGAGTTGAATTAACATCTGTCATCTGCACAGCTCTAGATAGGGAAAACTCTCCCACAAACAGAAATTGGGAGTTGTAGAGCTGAGCTACCTACTAGTAACAGACCTCTGAGGTTCTCTCACTCCTGGTCAGCTCTGCACCTGAGATTTTGGGTTCTCAGGATATAGATTTGGTTTGCTTGTCTGGCTCAGAAGGCTGTGAATATTCTGGGTCCTGAACATTTTTCTCCTCTTTTGTACACATTTCTCTAGTGCAGTGGTGGGCAACTGTCAGGTTAATTCGCTGGCGGGCCGCCAGGCAGTTTGTTTACATTTGCACAGCCGCCCGCAGCTCCCAGTGGCCTTGGTTTGCTGTTCCCGGCCAATGGGAGCTGCAGGCAGCGGTGCAAATGTAAACAAACTGTCTCGCAGCCCACCAGCAGATTACCCTGGTGGCCGCAGGTTGCCCACCACTTCTCTAGTGTCTCCTTTCTTCCTATAGGTAGAAGGCATGAGGTACAGCCAGCTGGGTTTCTAGTTTTCAACTGTAAGATCTTAGATGTGTAGCATAGTGAAGTAACTTACTCTCTCTCTTCCGTCCAGGAAGCTGACCCAGGAGGAGTACGAGCGTCAAGAGAAGGAGCAGAAATTGTCTGCTGCAGATGAAAAAGCAGTGTTGGCTGTTGAGGAAGTGAAAGTTTACAAGTAATTTCAGTTACTGGAGGTTCACAGTGTTCTAACTTTGGATATTGGGGGAATTTTTCTTTTTAATCTTTCATATTTTATAGGCAAAGAATTCTGGAAATGGAGGAAGAACTGAAAAAAACAGAGAGGTCTTATAAAAACCAGGTAAAAGATATTCCTGCTCATTGGTTAAATTGGCTTTTTTATATTGTAGTACATCTTTTTATTATTAATTATTATTATATATTCTGATATATGGTGATGAGTGTGGGATAGAGTAAATATTGGATAAACCAAGCTAAAACCACTTTTTTCCTTTTTCTTAAATCTAAGATTGCTGGTCATGAGAAGAAGGCCCATGACAATTGGGTAAGAGCGTGTTCCTTTTTCTGACCCTTGTACTACAGTTTCTAAATAGTCTGCAATGTTAGATTTATTTAATTTGCATTTAGCTTCCTGAGTGGAGCAGTTCATGCAGTTGGCAAAACAGATTGAAACTTTGGTGGCTTATTTTTTGGTCCCAAGTGCATTCAGTTTCCACAGTACCTGTTTTTCTCTTTCCCTGAACAGCTCATTGCCCGCTCTGCAGAGAGAGCTTTGGCTGAAGAAAAGAGAGAAGCTGCCAACCTGAGGCAAAAGTAAGCATGTGACAAGCTATTCGTGGAGCTCAGTCAAGTGTGCTCAGCACTATTTGGGCACAAACGAAAGGAAGTCGCAGTCCTGTCCCAAGTAGCTTACACTTTCTAGATTAAACAAGCAGGTCAGCCATACCATTAATTTGAGTCAGTGATGCACCTTTTTAAAATTCACTTGACTATTAAATATATCTTCATGCTGAAAGACATTAGTAAGCTTTTACAATGCAGGTGGCCTGAATAACAGACAAAGCATACTCAAAATAATTATTTTTTAACTTGTGCTTATTTTTTAGATTAATAGAAGTGAACCAAAAAATTGCAATGCTTCAAAGACCATTAATTGTAAAACCGACTGCAGGCAGACCTGACCGTCAAGTCCCAGCACGGAGAGGTAAATACTGCTCTTCCCTCCTTCGCCTGCACCCTTCTTCTAAAGATTGTGAAGTCCTGGGTGTATTTGCTCTAAATATTTAGAGTGAAATAACTGCTGGATTAATGAAGTCTGTTGCACCCTTTACACAGGTCCACTGAGCCATGATGGCTCTTTTGGACCATCGCCTGTGAGTGGAGGAGGTCCTTCCCCGCCATTGATGATGGAAGCTCCTGGTCAGCCCCTTTCTGCCACACGAAGGGAAGGTTCAAGAAGTGAATTTGGTAAGGAGTGACACTTCTCCTGCAGCCATAGACATTTATGGGAGGAAGCAATGAACACAAGAATTCAGAGGTCTAATCTCAGTTCCCACTTGTGCCCTTAAACAAGTCAATTGACTTCTGTGCCTGTCTGTCCTTATTTGAGAGAGGTGTTGAGAATGTATTATCGTTGGTGAAGCTCTTGGAGAAATATTCAAATGCTAAATATTGCCTTTTACTAGTGCTTATTGTTCCTAGACAGTATTACCAGTGAACTGCAAGAGAGAACTTGAGTAAAGCTGGCATATACACTGAATGCCCTCACTTTAACCATGTTGAGAGGGGCAGTCAGCACAAAAAGGCATTGTGTGACTCACGTTCTTGAAATTATTTTTTTCGTCTTGTGAAATTCTCTGGATAGGGTTAATCGTATCTGTGTTGTTGCAGAACAGTGCATTCTGGGATGTCCCTAGCAAACCAGAAAGGGTCAGAAACTCATTCAGCACAAGTTTACGGGTGCATGTTAATTTTCATTTTAGCTTTGAAGCTTATTGTTTAACGTATGGGTTAGTCCAAATGCAAATTTTGTTGAAAAGAAACTGTAGTCTGAAAGTCTCAGTACTACTGAGATCAAGGGGGGGCCTGGTAGAGCATTTGACTTTTTTGTTTTTGTTTTTAATCAGCTTGGTTTCAGCTAGAGATTCCATCAGTTATACTTGTACATAGATGCATTTACACCTCTGAATTTTTCACATGCAAAAGAGTGGTTGGAGAGACTGCATCTGTCCACATTAGATTAAGTAATGAGCTTACCTTCACTGTAAGGGTTCACTTGTTTAAAAAAATAAATCCATTTCTTACTCAAGTAATCCAAAATACTACACCTTATGAAAATGCTTCGAAATCTATGCAGTTTTATTTCTGGAGGTGCTGAAGTGTCAACCCGTTGCCTAAGGAAGGATTTCCTGCACTTCCACTGCTGGCTCATAGGGGGATAGTGCTGGGAAATTCTGTCTCTATCAAAGGGTTCAAAAGGAAACTGCTCCCAAAGTTTAGTTTTCTCTCTCTCTACCCCTAGTGGTGCCACTGAACCTGTATGCAATTAGTGATGTGAAGGGGCTAGTGTACAGAAGATATGGATTTGTTATAGAAGTAGCTAGCTGAATTAACAAGTCTGTGTCTGAGCTCTGTGTTTTATATTTCTTTTAATGTACGGTAGTGGATGGCCCTTCAGCTCCAAGGAGGCCACCTGAGCTGTCTGGAAGATCATCTGTCCCAGGTGAGTTACGTGAGCTGTAGCCTCCAACCCCTTCAGTAAGCTGTTTATTGACTGGAAATGTGTAATTGAAGGCCCAGGTTCCTCTTCCAAAGCTGAGTAAAGTCATATGAAACTTCTGCTTTTCTTACAGATCTTGGCCCTGCTGTAGCAGCCCTGGTCAATAGTGGGCCAAGAACCTCCTCACCTTCCACATCCATGGATGGAGTGGTAAGCTGAAAACTTTTCTTCTGCCACAAGAACACTTTAGGCAGCATTTCTTGTGACCCACTGTACCTGCTGCTTCTCTTCTTAATTGTGTATCATGTTCTATCTTGTCTGTATCCCTTGTCTGTCATTTACTGCCAAAAACAAAAGCAAAACCCTCCCAAAGACTCTGAAGCCCCGTGTGTATCTACTGTTCCACCTTCATCTTCTGAAGCAGCAGCAGTGAGTATTTGGCAGCTGGATATGATGCTGGTGCACTCCTTGCTTTGATGGCGAGGAATCAAGGGCATGGTGTTTCAAATTGCTGAATAGCTAAATGCTCTGCAAAACTAACCATGGGTGCTCTGTTTTTAAAGGTTTCTTTACTCCTGTTGATGGCTCAGTTAGCGTAACTATGTCTGATTTTTATTGCAATATGATGAAAACCCTATTGCTTTTGTCAAAGACTGCATGCAAACATTTATCTTTGAGGAGAACTTGTAAGAGTAATCCAATGAAATGTGATATTTGTTGCATCTAAATATGTGTAGTACAGAAGGATTTAGATTATCTCTCAACCCGTACTACAGGAAGAAAGGGGTTGTTTTTTAGCATTTAACATCCAGCAATGTTGTATGGGCCTATTGGCATTTTAAAGGGGTAAGCATCTGGGAGCTGGGGTTAGTCATGACTGTGCTGTACCATAGGAGCGGTCATCCCAAAGGTATGTTTAATTTGTATGCATTTGAGTGGCCTAAACCGGATTCTTCAAAAGGCAGCACACTCCATGCTTTGCAAAGGTTTGACAACTTGCTGCTCTTTGGCTGTTTTGCCCTTACTTGTGTTTTAGCATCAGTATATTTGCCTATTGTCACAAATCATATTCTTCACTAAAGTTTCAAACCAACGTCTTGAACAGGTGAACCTAGGTCCTAAAGGTCCCCCATCTTTTCCTGGGACACCCATAATGACCTCTCCAGTGACCGGACCTCCGCCACCTCCAATTCGATTTGGAGCACTGCCACCTCCACTGCGTGGGCACTATGGGTCTCGGCCCCTTCCTCTACCCTTAGGTATGATTACCTTATGCTTGAGTTTAACTTAACTTTTTTCAGCTATGCCTCTTTACTTCCAGTAGCTCCTACATATCCTATTGAAGCAGTAAGAGTCTCTCCTTTTAAACACCTTGTGGGCATGTCTACACTGCAATTAAATTTAACGGGGGAGGGTCCAAGAGCCCAGCCCTCAATGTCTACACTTGAATTATGTAGACATACAGGAACTCACAGGGTATCACTTTGCTGAGCATCATTGAATATGGCTCCTTTGTTTATTGTACAGTAGTAATAATGTGAAAAAAAACCTCTAGCTCCCCAAAATCTCGCCGGCAGGCATTTGTGGCCTTGAACGTTTCAGTGTGTGGTTGCAGTTTCTATGGGCACCTCTTTCGGACTGGTGCATATCTTTCTTTAGCTGAAATGCTTTGGGCCAGGATGTGAACAGGCTGACATTGGGAAACTTCTGTATCGTTTTCCTTAAATGGGTGTAGTCACTACTTCAATGTAGGTGGCACTTCCATCATCACTCAGTCTTTCCCCTCTTTCCTTTCAGTTCGTGGTCCTCCGCCACCACCTCCAGCTGCAAGAGACTATTTACCTGGCCCACCATTAGGAATGAGAGACATGCCTCCTGGCTCATTACCGCCTCCTGATCCAAGAGGATATGTATGTTTCCCCCCTCCTTTTCGACCTGGAGGCCCTCTTGGCCCACGAGATTATCCTCCTGGCCCACGGCTACCCCCACAAGGTTTAAGGGACTATCCCGCTCCTCCAAGTAGAGACTTGCCTCCACCAGGATCTAGAGACTACCCACCAGCCCCTCCTTGTCCACCGTCACCAGCAGGCCCCAGGGACTACACACATCCTCCTGAACAAAAACCCTAACTTCAGCTGTTGGATGGCAGCTCTGTGGAATGGACTCGAGCACATTTCATGCAGTTAGGACTTTAAATGGCTTCAAAAGACAACCATATTTTAATTTTATTCTTAGGTTTGGTTTCAGTATATTAGTTTTTGCAGAATTACTTTTCCCTCAAATTTCCCTAGCCATGTGCATTTGAGATCACCTTAAAGAACACTCATCCACTGGGGATGCAAAAATCATATGCTATGATGGACTTGAAGCCTGCTTCTTACAGTTGTGGGCTACCTGCAGCTCTTTAAATGTGCAATACAAAAGTACCTGTGTGGTTGGTTTTAATTAATGTAGCCTATGTAACCAGTTGTTGAATGACTTAAAATTTCATGAAAAATGTAATCAAAACATTTCCTGTGGAAATATTTTTGTAAGTAAAATGTTACCCAACTTGTCTTCTCCCTTATATTAACCTGCAGTTATTGTAGACCAAGGGTCTACAGAAAGACTGTAAAATTATTTACCTTTTTAAGATGTCTGGTCAAAAAGATCAAACACAAGCTACCCTGTACTCGAAGGAAAATTCTACTAATAAAGAGCAAAATCAATTTGCTAGATCTTGTTTGAGCATGCAAGTGAATCTGTCATGGAAGCAACTTGAGCCAGTTGGTTCTTTAGAAAGACACTTAGTCATTGTGATTGGAGTTAATATAAGCCACTTGTGAGAAGTTAACAGTAACCTTAAATGCTCTACACTCCTTGTGTAAAACTTGAGCTACTCATACAAGCAGTTGTACAACCTTTTTAAGATGAGGCTCTAGCAAACCCCTGATTAAGAGATGTAAGTCACTTGGGTTTTATGGAACTGTAATCAGATCTTACATCACTTCTGCCCATGTAGGCAGCCTTGAACTGACATATATATATATTGCAGTGAAAGACAAGCAAATGGGTCACAGGCTAGCCTAACTGCAGTACAGAGAAGTTTGGGTCCAATGCTGTTTAAAAAAAAAAAAAAAAAAAAACAACTCCCAAAAGCACAACTCTGTATTTCAAAGTTTGTATAGTTTGAGCTCTTCAGTGTTGCATCACAGGTCTACCTGGGAGTTTCAAAAATATAATAAAGGCTAGAACTTCAATTAGTGGGCTGAATTCAGATTATGAATAGTAAGTAAAGTGCCCTTTACAAAGCACCTAAGTCTATCTTGTGTAATCATGGAGTTTAGCAAATTGTTTAAACACATGGAACTATACTCTACAAAATGAAACTTCAGGGAAGGTATATTTTAAGCTTACAGGATTTCCCCCTGGCAAATGGTTTGGGAGGGAAAAAGTAAGTTTCCTGTAGGCTGAAGTGGTGCTAGTCTGCAAGCATCAGTAGCCTCTACTGGGCTTTGGGTGAGGTGGTTAAACAGCTACAAGGGAAGATAGGAAATAGCTCAAGTGAAATCCTCATACTCTTAAAATAGAGATATGAATAGTAGAACCTCAGAGTTAAACTGACCAGTCAACCCCACACCTCATTTGGAACCAGAAGTAAACAATCAGGCAGCACTAGAGACAAAAGTACTGTATTGTCTTAAACTACTAAAAAATAAAGCAGCATTTTTCTTCTGTATAGTAAAGTTTCCAAGCTTATTAAGTCAATATTCAGTTGTGAACTTTTGTTTAAAGTTACAAACAACCTCCATTCCTGAAGTGTTCATAATTCTGAGGTTCTACTGTTCTGGGAAGCTAGATCCATTCTGGGGAGCAAAGTTGAACCCTCTGGCATATAAAGCTTTGAATAGTTTCTCTTTTGGGGAGAGGGATAGCAAAAAAAATCTAGTGCAGGGCCAATTTCAGAAACTACATCTTTACTTCCACATACAAGCAGCCATTTATTTGACTTGTAACTGGAGGTAGGTTATTCAAATACTATAAGAAATGACCTTTTAGCTAAACTCAAGCTCTGACTGATATAGCAGAATTGTAGATCACCACTGTGCATAGCTATACAAGCAGCACCCTCTGTTTCACTCTTGGGAAAGTCTTTCAGGGATCATGAAGGATGAAAAAAATGTAGAGAGAATGGACTTTAAAAAACATTCTACAAACATTCATCTACAATTAGTTAAATACAAAGCTCTACTTGTATATTGAAACAAACAAGGTTTCAAACTGTACTGCACTTGACATTCCATACAATTGCAGTTAATAGGGACTTCAAGAGCTAAGGAAGGACTTCGAGGGTGATAGTTTAAAACAACTGGATCTGTTTCACATGAAAACATGTTTAATTTGTAGGCACTAGTGTACACATTGGCTCATAAACATTCACCAGTAGACATGTAACTGGTTAATTGTATACATCTATTACATATGCATTTTAAGGACACCCATCTTTGAAAATCAGATCCCTCAAGTTAAAGTTTAACCTATTATATTCCCCCCCCAAAGCAAGTGTATTCCATTTCATTTAACTCCCCTAAATTAACATCTTAAATAGTTCTTAACTTTGAAAGGATTATCCCTAGGAGTCAGTATAACATACAGAGGGTACGAGTAGGTTTTAACTTTCCCCATTACTGACTGATGATCACCTAACAGGACAGTTTATATGGAGATGTATTTGAGTACTTCATATGTAGACAAGTACATAGCCACAAAATATTTATTTATTTAGTAGGACAAATGTACACATCGGAAAACATGGAAGCCTCTTAGAATGAACTTTAAAAAGGCTACATGAGGCCTAGAACCTTATTCAGCAAAGCACTGGTGCATGCAGAGAGACCCACTGACTTTAACTTTAAGCAAGTGCTTTGGATGATCAAGGTCATACACTACACCTTTTGCAGTGGTGAAAAATTGTGGTTTTGTACCTATAAGATATTGTCAGTTTATTTAATGAATGTTTCCTTCCTTTGTACAACACCAGCAGACACAATGGAGGAACACTATGGCCGATTCTATTTACATTTATTTTAACAAAACTAATCAAGATATTTAGTGTTTGTTTCAGGCATGACATTGTTGTAAAAGGTTATAATGTAATTGGGTCCCTTTTAGAACTGTTAACAGGAAAATACAGTTCTTCAGCCATTAGCCAAATAATTGCTCACGGAGGTGAACTCATCCACAATTAAGCCAGAGGAGAGGAAAGAAGGGGAGAATAAATTCAGCTTCCAACTTCCAAAAGGCCTCGTTTTATCCCCATTACAGTTCCCTTCAAATCACTGTACGAGAGGCAGAAAGGAACACCCCTGATATACTCCATAAACAGACTGCTGTGAAAAGTGAAAAAATCCTTTCCCCTCACTTTTTTAAACAGTGTTCTGGAGTGCGTTAGTATTACATGGTGCAGAAAGAAAGGCGTTAATGGTACATTTACGTCCAAGCTATTAGAAAAGCTAACACTTGACACTGCATTCTCCTGGAGCTGGTCCTTGTTAGCATAGCAGTGTGTATGCAGGCACTATTTAAGATACACATGAAGCACATCAGACCTTGAAGAACTGTATTAAATATTCCACTCATTGAATATATGAAAAGTTCGAATGGGTTCTACTTCGGTCCCTTTATTAAGTTAAAAGGTGGATGCAAATATTCATGTTATAATAAGCCAATGCCCTGCAGCTTATTACACACTATGCATCTCAATAATATAGAAAATAAATGATAATCCTATCTACCTACATAAAAACCAGGTTATTTTAGACTAAGTTTCCAGACTTGCATACAAATAGAGGTATGCAAAGATCCACAATCAGATTTTATGAAAAGAGTTTTTCATGGGCAGGCGTCTGTCTTCAGTCGACAGCCTGAGATAGCCAGAGCACTTCCAAGCTGTTAGCATAAAGCCCCCACCAAAAACATTGAGTAGTAAGGGCCCGATCCGACCACCTGTGAAATCAATGGTAAAACTCCCACTGACAGCAAAGGCAGTAGGATGGGCCCCCAAAGCTGTCCCACACATGCCCCTTTGTACACCACTGTCTGGGAAAGTGGGTAGGAAATACAAAGTATAGAAAAAAGAATGTAAGAAGGTTGTTCCCTTAAGTATTCATGATTTTTAAGGGATTCCAACACTTGTAATAATAGACAAGTTCTACCTGAAATCACGATACACTAGATGCTGCAAGTCTGGGAACTATCCGATTGAGATAAACAATTGACAATTTGGTTGTCTCATCAGCACCTTCCCTTTTACCCTCAACACTCCTCCCTCCGTTCCTCTGCCACTTAGCCAGATAAGACAAAAGAGCAGGCTGACAAGATGTTCTAGAGCAGCATTTCAACTTTGGATTGAATCTCTCTCTCTCTCTAACCACCATCCTCCTGCTTCTTAAACCACTCACAGACACTTTCTTTCTGTAAAATCCCTTTTCTATCACCTTCCCCCACCCTCCCAACAAGACAGAGTGAAGGATTCTAAAATGTGAGGGACTGCAATAGCAAGCATAGCAAGAGTAAACAAGCTAGCAAACCTGCCACGACATTTTGCTGCATCAGGCTTGGTGAATGGGGCACTTCCCACCCTCTAGCAAGGTTTTTGAAGCAAGGGTAAAAACAAGAGGTAAGTTACAAAATTGAAATTTTAGAAACAGCTCAATTATGAAGAGAAATTGTCACAAAATACTTCAGCCCGCTTGTGATAAAACTGGTATCCAAAAGGTACTGGAAGAAACTTGCACCTGAATGGTAGGCTTAACCTCTGACCCTGTGATATTGCTGTGCAGTGTGTGATGGTCTCATCTGACCTACTGGCATGAGTACAGCCATTTTCCTGCCTGTTGAAGGATGGGGGTGCTACACACGCAGCTACCATGATTTGTGACAAGTGGTTTAGTTCACAGAAGTCTCACAAAAGGGTCATTCCTTGTGCAATGTTTGATGGAGGTGAAGATAAAGTGGTTTCTTGGTCAACAATTGCAGTTTCTTCCTTTTAAAGTCAGTGGGTTTTTTGTATCTGTAACCACAAGAAATAAAATTGAAGGCGAATGCTAAGGATGACTAAATGCATCTGAATAAACCCAGGCTCAAATGCTTGTGTTCCAACAGTACCCAGACCCCATTGACACGATCTGTGAAAGTGCTTCAGGTATGAATTTAGGATTCGTACAAGGGAACAATAATGAAAAGTAGGTTACACAGGAAAAACTGTCATTTTCTTTTCTTTGGAATATTATTTTCAAGGCATGGCAAGTTAAACTTTCAAACGCATACCAGCCTGAGTAGAAGAGAATTCAGTTGCAAGACATTCAGGTTATCTTGCTTTGCCTCACACACACTTGCAACCTGTTACTGCAGGTATAATTCTGACAATATTTAGATTTGTTTAAAAAACAAATAAACAAACACACCAGATCTTACAAAATTGTTACTATTATCAGGAGCCTTTTTCATTAGATGTTTCCCACTAAAGTTACTTTGGATTAAAACACGTCCCCATGTGACAAAGTAGTTGGGACTACCTGCATGCCTTTCTGGGACTGGCCCTTTAAATTTGGGAGAGTCAAATAGCTACAGCCCCAAAATGGCCATTTTGCAACTGACAGCTCACAACTCCCAGCCCTTCTCTTCCGGCTGATAAATAGCAATAAGAAAGAAAATAAAGTTAAGGAGATGAGACAAATTGTCATGCCCCTCAATGTTTGCAACTCATATTACAGCACTACAATAGTGGCACCAAGAGAGTCAGAAATCCATACCTATTAAAGAATGAAAGTAAACTGGCTGGTTTGTCTTTTTCCAATCAGAAGACCGTACAAGTAGTGAGCCTATAACTCTGAAGGGGTTTAACATTTTCAGTTTTAATATTCCAACTTAGTGTAGTACGTAATTTGTTTTTGAAAGCTATTTTTGACCTGATCGTGTCCCTTGAGTGTGTGGCAAGCCACAGGGGTTTCATTCTAAAAGAAGGCCTGCTTGGTAGTCAGGAAGATGTTTGTTTTTTTTAGTAGCAGATCTGATTACTTTAGTTAAGGATCAAAATGCAGAACTCCTATATAACCTGACACCTTTATGCTGGTCTGTTCAAAGTTCCTTCCAAACCAAATGCTGGGGTTTGTAATTGTATTTTCAGGATCATAGGAATAAAGTAGCAAGAAAACCAGGAGGAGACAAAGTGGTAAGTTTGACAGTAAACAGTTTCCTATATCTAACACAAAGCATCAGCAGACAATACCAAGCTCTAGATTAGTTCCTTTGTATCATGTCACTGGAATCTACTGTGTATATTTATATATCATCTATATATAAGATTATATGCTAGGCCACTTACAGTTCTATAACAATTGTCCCAGGTTTAATTTCATCCATCTCCATGAAAGCAAAGCACTTGGTGCTGGTAAATCTCTTCTTGGGCTTATAGTGTTTGAATTCAAAGAAAATAGCTGCACCTAAAGGGGGGGAAGTTAGAGGAAAAACTAGTCAAATGTTGCCTAAAACAGATTCCTTGACATGGAAATATGACTGTCATCATAACCTGTTCTACATATATCAGAGACAATGGCTTCTATTATTTCTCTAAATCTCCTGAATCAATAAGAAAAATCATGCTTCTTGAAATGTTAGAATTACTCCCCTGAGCTTGTAGCCCCACTCTATTACTCATGAATGACAGAACCACAGCAGGACAGTGTGACTGGTCCAAACAAGTGTAACAGAGAGTGTACTACTTGAAAGCAAAATATGCCAAGCCACTACTCTAGGACTTGCAGTGAGCTGTCGCAGTGTCCGCAAAGTTGCTACTGCACTGTAGATTCACACCCAGGCTTGCCACGCAGACAACCCTGGGGTCTTGAGCCCCAAGAATCTTCACGGCAGTAGTTTTGACACTGCTCCTACTCTGAGGAGCAGCCAGGCCCAAGCTGCCTGGCTCCTCCTCAGAGTAGGAGCAGTGTCAAGACTACTGCCCTGAAGATTCATGCACCCCATTTCAGAAGGCTAAAATTACCCACCTTTTGTTAGTTTTTCAACATGTTTCTGAATGTCAATGTCCACATTAAAATGAACATAAGTGTCCTCTTTCCTTGAAGCCACTGGAGTATCCTGCACAGGGGTCAGGTCTACCCCATTCACATCTGGAGGAAATAAAAAATTAGCCCCTTTTAAGGTCAAACATCTTTTAAAATAACTTGTCATTTTATCATTAGCATACATGCACTTTCCATCCTAGTATTAACAAATTTTATCCATAATCCATATTTATTACATCCTATCATCAGTTCATTGGGTTCAAATTCCAAAACCAGCACTGCATCCTCTTTCTTCTGTTCCAAAGAGAACCCCCTGAAATGTCAGAGTCACTGCTCTGTCACCTTCCTATTAGCGACAGGCCAGAACTAGTCAATTTTATTTTCAAAAAGGGTGATTTTTATGCTTGCCAGTGAAGTATCAAATTCCCTTTTGAGGAAAGTTTTCACATAGAGCTTAAAGGTCTATTCTGAGAAAAGTCTATGGAAAAATACAGTCGTAACCCATTACCTCTGAATGTCCAGATGCAGATATGCTTGCTTTCCTGGCTAGAAACAGTGCTCACTACTTTTCACTCCTATTGGCACTCTAGAGCTAGCACAGGTATGGGGGAGGGAACTGGATTCAGTTATGCGAGCACAGATTAACAACTGTTTTGCTCCAGCATAAGCCAGAACAAGCAAGATTGCTGCTTATTCTACTTATGGTTGTTTGACTGTTACTTTGTCCTCTCCCACTTCCGCCCTCCTCCCCTCACCAGTTTGTTTCATCCATCTGTTGTGCCTCAGCATATGGTAAGATCATGAGCTCTTTGGGGCAGAGGCTGTCTTTTTTATTGTGTGGGCATGTGTCTGGCAGTGCCTAGCACCTGGACCCCGATGAAGGCATCTGGGGGCTGCTGAAATACATTAACAAATAGTGGCAGAACTATTATGGTTGAAGAGTTAGCCACCAACGTTCAGATTCCAGACAGATTTTAAGGATAGTAAGTTTAAAAGAAGAAAAAAATCCCACACAGGTTTGGTATGGAGTCACTGAGACAATGAACACGGTCTCAGAATGCCTTTTTAAAAAAAATTTAAAACAGTCACTTTTCTGAGTAGACTCACTTTAAAAACTTGGGAGGGGAATTAAAGTACACCCCTTCTCATTTCAAATAGGTTGTGCAGTCTCCCACTGGGGAGTTAAGAGTTTAATAGGTAAGTGGAAAGCGGAGTCAGACTATCATACAATTTAATAACAGCATTGCTTGATAACTTCTGCTTCTCAGAAGAATACCACATGTACTGTAGGTCAGGACTGAGGGGCAGGGTTGTATGGGGAAAGCTTGCATAGCACTTGCGCACACTACCCTGCCTCCTGCCTGCAGCTACTAGCATTTGTGTTTTTACAATATATAACTAGCAAAGGGAAAATTTAACACATTTCAAACAACAGAACAGCGTAGCAGTTTATAGGATATTTGCTTTTGAACTCTGAAATTTCAGTACCCAATATTAGAATGGTGTTAAAAATTGGTACTTTACTAATAGCCAAAAATGAAATGCATTCCTTCATGCTTGACTTGACCCAGATCAGATGTTGGACTCCAACAAGAACTGTAACCCCTGGTCCCACAAATTTAGATTTCTAAGCCAGCTGGGGGGCAAAAGAACAGAACAAAAAAAACCAAATGACTGACAAGGAATACTTGGGAGGGATGCGAGGAATGATGTGTAATTAAAGAGTCTAAAAATAATGCTGAAGAACCACAGCAACATTATTAAAAATAAACCTTTTGCATCTTCAGTGTCTCACTGAGAGAAATGCAGGGTGAATGTGTAGGTCCCGAGACAGCAGGATTCAGGCTCCAGTTTTCCATCAGAGGGAAGAGGCTTCAGACTGAGGGCTTCTCTATACAAACAATGACTTTGCTGCAAGCTGGGGTGTGAATCTGCGCCGCACTAGACTGACGTGGACCTAGTGTCCATGTGCGCCCCGCTGACATGCACTAGCAGTTTGTTAATGCACTTTGGTCTAGTACTCTCTCTGAGGCAAGACTAGATCAAAACACTCTTAACGAACTGTTAACACAAGTCAGCAGGGTCCACACAGACACGCACAGCGAGTGCAGCAGGCACGTGAGGGGAGATTCACACCCCAGCTTGCCACAAACTAAATGTTCATGTAGACAAGCTCAGAGACACAGGGTACATCTAACACCGCACTTAAAAACCCGCGGCTGGCCATGCTAGCTGACTCGGGCTCAGGCTAAGGGGCTGTTTAATTGTGGTGTAGTCATTCAAGCTCAGGCTGGAACCCAAGCTCTGGGACCCTCCAACCTTGCAGGGTCCTAGAGCCTGGACCCCAGCCCGAGTTTGAACATCGGCATTGCAATTAAACAGCCCCGCAAGGCTGAGTCAGCTGGCAAGGGCCAGCCACGGGTGTCTAATTGTACAGTAGACATATCCAGAGAAGCAGGGGTCTGAATGTTGAATATAGTCACAGGAATCAAGAGAGTGGAGGAAGGTTCATATCCACTTGTTTTGGCTGAGGGATAGTGCAGGAGATGCAGGACCCTACTCAGAAGCACAATCAGAATCTTCTCATCCTTGACTAAGATAGCACCTCGTAAAGCCACAAAATGATTGTACACAGAGAGAGAGAGAGAGAGAGAGGGGCTCTGAGTGCCAACAAGAGTGCTTCCCTGTATGGGGAAGAGGGATTCTATTTCCCTAAAACACACACGTCCCTTCACAGAGAGTAGAAGTCAGAACACAGTAGAAAGAGCAATACTTACCCTTTACACTAACTGTGATATAAGGATCAATGCACTGCCCAGCATCTTTCAGACCAATTTTCTCTATTTTGATAGTGAGTAACGTCATCCCGGGTTCCGACGGCAACCTGGGTAATAAAGTACCTGGCAACAGAGAGCAAGCCAAAACATTAACCCTTTGGGACTCTTACAGCTAGGGCCCTACTTCAGTCCTTCCCCCATCGTCATTGCTCATGGAAGCCTTTGTTCACCACAAACTATAGTGGATAATGAGAAGGGATAAGGATTAGTCCTAAGGCCCAGGATTTGCAGCCTCACGACACATAGAGTCATCTAACACCAACGAATCTCAAAGTGGTTTACACATTTATAGGTGCAAAGAAATGCAGTCACCAGCTCTGGAGTGAAGAGTGGCAAGTCAGTGCATAACATATTGAACAACATTGAGAGACATAGGGGTAAGCATCTATTTACAGGAAGTGCTGTGGGATCTTTAACGTCAAGCAGAGCAGACAGGACCTTTGGTTTTCAGGTCTCGGATATGCACGCATTGTAAATTGCAATAGAATTCCATTTCTATAGCTCTTAAGGGCTGAGATCACCCTGCTAGGATTAGAACTTGTGGTTGCAGGGAGTCCAGGCATCCATCCACCAGCTTCATGCTGATCATTTACAACTAGTAAAAGAGATGGGAGCAATAGAGAAGGGAATGTTCCATTGGTATAAACCCCACTCCTGGGGAGGTAAGAGAAATACCAGATCCGCAGGGTTCTTCTAGAGCAGTGTTTCTCAACAACCAGTCTGTGGACAAGTGCTGGTCCCTGAGATCTCCCTGACAGTTTAGGAAGGCAGCAAGCCGGTTCCTGGTATCAAAAAGGTTGAGAAACACTGGTCTAGAGTGTTTAGCATCTATTGGCATTAGACATCAAAAGGCAGCAGTATAAAAAAGTATTTGCCAGAACTGAGAGAATGTGGGGGATGCCAAGTCATTTCCAACTAAACATCAAGAAAATCAAAGATGTTCTTACGCTCAGACACAGACTGATGTTAATGTAGGAGAATCCCTGGAACATTGAGGTACACTGTAGCACAGCTGGTAGTTTGAGATATCAGTAGCATGTAAGAAACATACGAATGGCAATATGGGTCAGACCAATGGTCCATCTAGCCCAGTATCCTGTCTTCTGACAATGACCAATGCCAGGTGCTTCAGGGGGAAGGAACAGAACAGGGCAATTATCGAGTGATTCATCCCCTGTTGTCCAATAAGTCAAATACCCTTGAAATCAACTATAGGATATTTCCTCCAGGCTGATTTTAAAGAAAGCTGGGAGGTTTTAAGACCGAATCTGGTGTTAGTGGTGCTAGATTCACAAACGGTGTAAGAGAAAGTAAACTCATGAGCAAGTCTGATGTAAAGCCTTGTTTTTGACTGCAAGTTTTATGACTCCAGAAGTGAAAAGACATAATTTCCCTTGGCAAATGGAGTCAGTCATCCCCTCCACAGATTTAAGTTTTCTTCACTATATTATGACAGAGAGACAGGCTTCAAAATAAAGGACCAAATATTCTGCCCATAGAACTGCACCCCCAGCAACCAGGACTTCTATAGGGGTTGTATGACTATTCCCACCACCTCATTGGGGTCGTTAACAAGGTTGGAACCCAGAACCTTCAGTAACAGAAGCATGAGTCTCTATGGCCTTAGCTGACAGCTGTAATAGACTCATGGCCTCTATGCACCAGCCACCACAAGGGACCACATCTCACAGTAGAGTGGGTCATAGCTGCACTCAGATACCTAAAGACAGGCTTTGGCCCCCAGCATTTAATGTTGATGGGACAAAGACTGCTAACTGTAGAGTTGGGAACAGATGAATAAAAACTAAAGATTGAATTGGATAGTCCACAATATCAATGAAAACGGGCACTTTTCATGTTGGGGGAAATTGCTGACACATCCTGCTTCAACACGGAGCCATTTCTCTGGCACTGTGGTTTGCCATGAGTTTTCCTGCCAAGTTTATTAGACATGTGCTTAAAATGAGGACTTGTACCTCAACCAGCCCTTTCCTGTGTTCCCTATGGGCTTGTAGATGCGCCCTGCCTATCCTATATCAAACACAAAAATGAAGGAGGCATGCCAAAGCCATCTCCAAAGAGCAGGGAATCCGGCCAGGGGCATAATATAAAACCTGTGATTTCAAGTTCTTCGCCAGCTATTGCTTGGGAGGACAGAGGGTTTTTGTTATCAGTGGGATATTTAATAAGTAAAAAAAAGCACTTTAGGAAGGGGGCAGACTTGGGCCTTTTCCTTGGGTTTGTTTTAAGAATTTTATTTTTCCCCATGTTAATTTACTGCTCCTGGAGAGCGCCGGATTGACTGTGTGAAGTCCCTTATTTGCCCATCGGGTAGATAAGGAGTAGCGATTCAAGCTTCCATCAAATGGTCCTCTCCCCCTCCTGGATCTCTAAGGCAGCCCAGGTCTCCTTACCATTTTAATCCCTAGCACTTCTAAGACCGCTTAAGAATGTGGCAGTTATGGATGTCCGTGTCATACAAGCCACCATGTATGACAGTCAGGATTTGGATTGAGACTACTGGATCCATCTCACACAGGCACCAATCAGTTGGTAGCAACCTTTGAAAAGAATTAGAACCTGCGGTCTAGTGGAGAAGACTAGACATCAGAATGGGCCTGTTAGTTTTAACAGTGAGTGAAGCTACCCAGGAGATAAACTTCAGTCACTTTAGCCTAAGCAACAGGGAGCCCTACTTATTTCCATGCAGGACATAGAACAGATTGGGGTAACATGCAAGAATGAAATAGTGTATTTGCTAGGTCACTCTGTAGCCCAACTTCTGTCACAAAGCATTTCCGGTTAGCAATGCAAAGCCAGCTAGGCATGCACCCCATTGAAAGAAACCCAGCTATACATGCAACCAGCAATCCTGCAAGACAGAGAGCAAGAGAAATCAAGACGAGCAAGTTTCTAGAGAGCCATCTAAGGTGCTACACTAAAACATGATCCTTCTTTTCTCTGTAGCTGCAAGTCAGCTCACCGGGTACTTATACACAGAGAAGCCCCCAATTCTTTCATTATGAAAACAATTATACTTTGACACTTGGAATTAAGATATAAATGAAAGATGCCACAGCAATGACTATACACATTAAAATGTTATCATACCTTCAATGACTCCTGAGTTAGCAGATGTTAGAATGGTTTAGCATGTGTTAACATGATGAAGCCATGCATGTAGAAGACAAGACCATGGACAATTAGACAATATAGTAATCTAATGTGAATTAAAAGCATACAGAAGCAAAGTCTATAAGTGAGGAAAGTACAATGTAACCTACTGAATCAACTGGGTCAGTCTGTTGCTTAGATTTATAAGCCTCAGATCAGAAGGTTCTGTGAATAGTTTATTTTAGTTTGAGCCTTATTGTCCACCATCCAAAGTTAAGTAATTAGGTCACCGAATCGTCAAACATCATGCCACACAAATATTCCTGTACAGAAGGCAAAAGAAACCCAGATTGTACCAAGTGGCAAGACAATTCAAGGCTGTTAGATTGTTTGCATTAAGGCTGACTTCCTTTTTGAAGACAACTTCAAACTAAGTGAAAGCAGGGTGTGCAATTCATGCTGCAAGTTGGGCAACAAACTAAATGTGTTAATACTAAGTTTATAGGGTGCCCTTACCTACTCTTGAAGTGTGGTCCTATCCTGAAAAGTGATTCGGTACGAATGGCTCTGTGGGGCCTAACGTGTATTATCTCACTCTGATTTTACATCTAGTGTGCTGGGTTTACCAATAAACATTTGTCTCTTCTAACAGTCAACCCTGCAAACCCAATTTGGCTTCAATGTCAAGCTAGGTTCTTCCCTTCTTGCACATCACTTGAACTAAAGGGTCTATAAGTTCCTAATTAGTGGCACCTGCACAGCTCCATTGCCTTCAGTGAGGTTGCAAAGGTGTATTTGTTTGCAGCTTAGTAACAGTGCTGTTCATGATGCACAAGGAGGACCAAAAGCAGTAAACACATTTCTGTAACAACAATCAGCAGATGTGACCACACCCCGGGAGCACATCTGCTAAGTAAGAAGGTACCATTTGTACCTCATTACTTTTCAGAACAGAGCTGTGTTCTGGTCATGTGAACTGAACGCTTCTTTAAGAGGTGGTGGGTTCAGAGAGCTAGAGAGGTGGTGGGTTCAGAGCTCTGTCTATTTACCCTCAGAACAGGTGCATCACTGGGAGGCCAGTATAAGCTTCTCCACACTGCTCTGCCATTGTACCTTCACCAACTCTAAAATGAAGATGCCACCTCTTGGAATGAGATGTTAATTCAGTCTCTGTGGTTCATTCTTGGTGTCTAACATTGGCATCGGTGTATTTTTAATTGTGGTAGTTTTGCACTGGAAACACCTGTGAATTGAACTGGAGGCCTCAGCTCAATTCTTAGTGAGCATCACCCACTAAATGGTGGTATCTTTCAACTGCTGCCAATATGGGCAGCACTCAAAACGGGTGACCTAAATGCAATAGAGTTGCACATTTCTCCGAGTTGCCCAGGGCCCCTTCCAGCTCTTTACCTACTTTAAGTATTCTAAGTAGCCAGTGTGTTGAATGTTAGACATCCTGTTTTATTTAAGCATCTCCCTCTACCCCAAACCACTGTGGCCATTTTGCTTCTTACTAAGGTAAGATCATTTGACTACAAAAGAAGTCCCCTTACTATGTGTAGAATTTAATCCTTAGATTCACTAAGGATATCTTCAACTACAATTTTTCATGTTACTTCTCATTAATAGAACGTCAGAGGTGACAAACAACAAAGACAACACAGACATACAGCCACACAGAGGGGAAGACAAAAGCAATACCCTGGGAGATGTCAGTTTGAAACTGACAGAACTCATATTTACAGTTTCTCATGATAACAGATGTACAGCAAGACAACAGCATTCAGAAACTGCCGTTATATACTGTACCACAAAGCTAGTCGTGTGTAGTCTGCACACTGGCATTAAGCTTTCATACTTACACTAAAATCAGCAGTTGCATATATGAATCATTTATACTCTAGTGGCATCCAGAGGCCCAAATAAATCAATATCAGGGACCTATCATGCTTGGCACTATCTGCACAGATGAAGAGAGTCCCTGCCCCAATTATGCTGCCTACAATTCTAGTACCAAAATTTTTCCCCCTTCCCAGAACTTAAATTTGGTAATTTGCTCTGAAGAAATGAGAAACAATAAGGAGAACAACATCCCTCTGATTCTAATTTTCCACTCTCTTATCCCCATGAATCTTCAGCAGACAAAAATGTAATTAACAAGCTGTGTCCTCACTAGAACCTGTAGATGTTTCAACTGCTCCACATGCTTTCATATGGATAGTGATTTATCCTTTGGATAGCAAAACGAAAGCAACACCCCCACAATGGTTTAATTCAAACTAGTCTCTCACACAAAATGATGCACCATGAAAGCAAGACAGAATACCCAGCTATAATTTCCATCTCCTCACTGAAGGGAGGAATATTGCTCTCACTGATTAACTCCATCTGGTTCAGCCGCTAGTCCAAGATTCCTATGAGATATTTATTGCTTTCGTGTCTAACCATTCGAGAAGTACTGTTGAAGGTGATCCAGGAGTGACTGGAAATGGCTTCCCCTTATAACAGCTTCTAAACAAGTCTAATGCCCCTTCCTTGGTGTATGAAATATTTCAGATGATGAAGCTGGTCACCCTACCTGGAACTCTAGCAGGAAAAGAATCTGGAGACCCTGCTCCAGCTCCACCTTCCTCATCATCTTCCTCAAATTCCAAGTTCTCCTCTTCTCCAGGTGCTAAAATCTTCCTGTAAGACAAACACACAAAACCTAGTGACTTGTCTTAAAATAAAGTTTATCAATGGAAAAAAAGTCACCATCCCCAGGTTTAGTGCAGAACAAACACATTGTCCCAAAACACACTTAGTACTTTTGATCATCTGAATGCTATACACACTAACCAAATTGAGCCTGCAAAGCTAGCAATCAAATTAGACAGACAGACAGAGATTATGGGCCAAATTTCAGTGGACTCTAAATTTGGATACCAAGGGCCTGATTTTTCCACTAATTTCAAGTGACATTGAATGTTTAGCAAATCTGAGGCACGAAAAAAGGCTATGGGCATCTACAGTTTAGGTACCCCAAAATTAGAGGCTGCTTTTAAAAAAATTGTCTTACCAAGGCAACATGGCAAGTATGTGATCCAAGGAGTTCATGCCGCCCACTCTTTTGCTCTAACTACTAGACCATGCTGCCTTTCATACCAATTCAGTTTTTACATGTACAAATCCACAATTTTCCTTACCTGAGTGGGACAGGCTGAACATCAAAGGGGAATTCTTTATTATAGGTGAGGATATTCTTTAAGACTATAAAGAAAAAAAAGCAGACTTTATTTGCTAAGAAAACCAAGTTTACCCCCCTCCCCCAAAAAACCCACCCTGCACAACTTAATAGTGCTGTGTCCATTATCATGGTGCACTCGTGACAGATACATCAAAATGCACCAAAGAGCCAGTGACAGTACAACTAGAATTACATCATCACAATAATGGTCACTTCCACGTAATAGCTTAGCTCAAAATGATACAGCTACCCAGAAAGGCGAGGGTTTAGCCACATTTACATTGTCAGCAAAGCCATGTTCATAACAAAAGGAGTATGAAGAGAAACAATGGGCCTAAGTGTAGTGGGAGCAATCCAGGGACAATAACTTTGGTACTGGCAATACTTGGCAGGAGTTCTCAAAAGGAATGTTAGCATTACGGGCATCAGCTCCAATCAGATTGACAATTCCCCAGAACTGACATTCCTTAACAAACACCTAGGGTACATATATAGCAAATACAGATTAAGTACATCTAGAACAGGTACTATATTAAAGTCTTACTATGCTGCTGTTGAAGTGTAATATGGTTGAGACTTGCTAACCCACGGAGGCAGGCTAACATGAAGAGCCAGAAAAATTCAAAGCAGAACAAAGATTAATATGAGATCCTTAGGAAACCAGTGGATACTGAAGGCTGTAGCTGCTCCCAGGAAAGTAGCAGCAAATTTGCAGCTCTGTGCTTAGTACAGGAAACTTACCCATTTCAATTATGGGGGTCTTATTCTCTCTCTCACATGCATTTTTTTTAAATCAGTGGATTCAAAAACTGAAAGTGGGATTTTCAGAAGCACCTCAACTGGGAACCTACCTCCCTTCATCACCCACCCTCCGATATTATCAACAGAAAACCAGATGAAACTCCCCAATTTAAATCTGTCAGTTTGTATGGCGGGGGTCCAGTTCAAGAGCCAGCCAAGTCAGTTTCAAAGGCACAAATGGCAGTTAGGTGCCTAACAGCTAATGACTCCCCATGGGTCTTGGGTGCCTAACTGCTCTTTGTGCTTCTGAAATTCTCCCCCTAAATCTACATTCCAGCCAAAAAACTATGTTAAGGTTGTAAAGTCAAGCACTCAAAAATTAGGAGGTGCCAGAGTTACGGTTGCATATGCAACCTTAGTTTGGCCTACTTGACTGTATAGGTCACAGAGTAACCGGCCCCGGTAACTGAGGTCAGTCCACCTCCCGTGTGTCAGAGCATTTGGTCACTTAAGAGGGTGGGGCAGCACCTGGGACTACAGAGGGAATTCCAGTGAGGGAGGACTGGCTGTGAGAACAGAACTGGCTGAGAGTCACAAAGCAGGCGCAGCAGGGCTGCCAGAGTCCCTGAGAGAGAAGGCAGTGAGACCAGAGATGTGAAGGATGAGCTGAGGAATTGTTTTCTGGTAGACTGGTTAAGTATGAAAAGACTCAGACTGTGGGAGTGGCAGTGAATCCTTTGGAAGCTGGGGAGAAGCCTGGCCTTGTGACCGTATACATTATGATACGGTCTTTACTTACATGGCCACAGACTATTTCCTTCCACAGCACCCCTGCCTCATTCTGTGCACAGAATGGATGGTGCTCATGGACAGGGTAGCTAGTCAATACTTTTTATCCCTATCTGTCACTGTGCACACCATCCAAACCCTACAGTAAATAAAGAACTATTAATTACTCATGGGGTTTTCTATGATGTTTTTGTCACATCTTTGTTCTTCATAAATATCAATGATTTAATCTTCACAACACCCCTGTGAGGTGGTATTTATTATACCAATTTTACACTTGGGCAACTGAAGCACAGAACTTAAAACCAATTTGAGAAGCCTAGGGCTTGATTTTTAAGAGCATTTGGCATTTTAACACACTTTATATGTCCAGAGCACAGCTCCCATTGACCTCATTTGCAGCTGACACTACTCAGCATGTCTGCAAATCAGACCCCAGGTATCTCAAGATAGATACCCAGAAAACCCCTTACTACATCCCCAGTTCCCTTCCTCCACACCCACTCCCCAGCTGCTGCCCCTGCTGAGTTCCTGTGCCCATCGTCCACCACATATCATTTGATCAGGGTCAGGCAGCTTCCTCCTCCATGCTGCCTGGGTACTGGTAGGCGGGAGCACAGGCAGGATGCTCCTGCTCTCAGCTCTTTTGCCTGATACCACATCAGCCTGTGGCTGTGGGGAGAAAAATGCCAGGAATGTCCTGCTTGCTCCTTCTGAGTGGATGGCACATGTGGCGATATGACAGATATGAATGGTGAGAGGATGGAGAAGGCCCAGAGTACAGACCAAATCTTCAGAGAACTTAGCTGCCAAATTCCAATAAGTCTAATGAGCATGTGCTAACTCCAAGATTTCAGAAGCTCATAACTTGCCCAGATTTGGATAAATTTTCATGGGAACCACAGAGGGCACATCTCTGACACCAGGGTAACATCCCTTCACCAACCAAAGAATGGAAGTAACAGAGTTTCCCAACTAAACAGCTGTAAGAATTTTACTCGGACATAACATTTTTCTCAAACCTACACTATTCTACATAATCGCAGTAGAAGAACCTATTCACCACAGTATCTGAATGCCTTCAGCAACATAATTAACATCTGTCGTGTGTGTTGTTCATGCATTCTCTCATCCTCCCCCCAGGAAGAGAAGTGTGGCTGCAGGGGAGCATTTTGATTTGGGGAATTTTTTTTAAATGCACATATTGCTATGGATTTACTAGAGAAGACTAGATCAAAGTGCACCTTTCACCTTAGAGTGGAAGGTGGTGAGGTGTGTCATGGTCCTTAGCTCCTGGAGTTCACGCCACAGTCTCCATCCCCCAGGAAAGCTCCATCTCCTGGAAGTGAGCTTAATTCTTATGGTAGGAAGTTTCACTGTACCAAAGATAAGAGCTGATGACCAGAGTCTGTATGTATCCTGGATCTTTAGGTGATATTTTAGATACCCCGGGCCCAGGCCACTAAGGCCTTGAAGATAAGGACTGAAACCTTGAACTTGATTTGACATTCTCTGGCATTCACTGATGCAGCCACTGCCACTTCTAAAATGTCAGACTGCCTACAGGAAATTAACTCTTGGCTGAAGAGCAGCTGGCTCAAGCTGGATTACTGTAAATCATTTTATCTGAAGCTGAATGTGAAACTGACTCACAGCATCCATCTGGTACAGAATGTAGCTGCCCCCATTCTCCATGACTCAGGCTTCCGTAAGCACATCATGCTTGGGCTAAGCTCCCTGCCCTGGCTCCCAGTTGGCATCCAATGTCAGTTTAGGGCCTTGGTCCTAATTTTCAAGGCAATGAATGGATCAAGCCCCAGCTACATCAATGACCGAACTTTGATCTGTGAACCCCCATGACAGCTGCGCTCCTCCAGGACCATTCAGATCACTAAGACCGGGATGAATCATGAGAGTTCAGAGAAGCATTCTCTATGAAGGGGACCCAGCTCTGGGACAACCTTCCAGAGGAGACCCAGTGAATTCCAAGTCTGACCCTCTTTAGAAAGTGGTGCAAAGCTTTCTTCTTTGAGAAAGCCTTTCCACCATATGCAGTGCTTAATTTGTGGCAGGGCTTGCTAGGGCTGGGCCCTAGCACCTCTGGACTTGGCAGTTCATAGCCCCAGCACCTCTAGCACTGCATCAGTTATGAATGTAAAAAAATTGCTTGAGCCCCGGCACATCTTTCATTACAAATTAAGCACTGACCATATGTGATACTCACTTTGAATACCCCTTTTATTTTCAAACTCCTACCAGGGCCGGCTCTGGCTTTTTGGCCGCCCCAAGCAAAAAAAAACAAACAAAAAAAACTGCGGCGCGGCCGGAGCGCGGGTGCAGGGGGACCGGCTGGGAAGGGGGGAGGGGAAGGGAGCGGGAGTGGGCAGGAGAGAGAGAGAGAAAAGGGGGCGGCCAGGGCTACAGCAGGGGCGCTGCCACGCGGCCCCTCCCGCTGCGCTGCCTCCTGCCGCGAGGGCTCCGCTCCGGTCGGCGGGGAGGGAAGGAAGAGGACTGCCCTGCAGGGCGCTCTGGTTCTCCGCGCCGCCACCCCCTACAGGGCGGCTGGAACAAGAACAAGAACCAAAAAAAAAAAAAAAAAA
>NW_020664613.1:866702-880548 GCF_002925995.2 Terrapene triunguis | reverse complement strand
AAAAAAAAAAAAAAAAAAAAAAGCGGCCGTGCCGCCCTAGGATTGGGCGGAATGCCGCCTCCAACAATCTACCGCCCCAAGCACAAGCTTGCTCAGCTGGTGCCTGGAGCCAGCCCTGACCCTACAAACTTCCCAACTGCCTCTTTGCCCCCACCAAAAAGTTCTACCCCAGTGACTCCATGATGTCCACTACATACTTTATTCTTTCTATTGATTTTACGTGGGAGGGTCTCAGATACTATGGTAATGAGTGGCAGTACAAATCCGTAAGATAGAACAAGTTTGATGTGTTCCCAGTAGCCAATGTTGCAGAGAACCTTAACTGTGTTCGCTGAAATTTCCTAAAAAAAAAAAAAAAAAATTCAACCTGTGGCAGACACACAGCATGGAGAATTTCAGCCCTAATGGTTTAAGTCTGACAAAATTATAAAGCAACAGAAAAAGTCTAATGATGGAAAACCATTAGGCTTCCTTAACTATAGACATCACTACCTGCATCACCTATAATTATCCATTAACTTTTGTTGGCTAGGATCATCATCAAAGCAGTGTGTGGAAAATTCCCCTATCACCCAGAATGCATCTAAATTAGCAATGGATGTGTTATCCTTCCTTTTCAAAGACAAAAGCCTGATGGCTGTTTAGCATAGAGGAGTCAAGGCTCCCAGTCCATTGCAAGGACATCTTTTAGTCATTAACTCTGCCATATGACACCTGAAAGCATCTGAGGGTATATCCTCTCAAATGTGTGTATGTTACAGAGCAGAGCATATAAAAATCTTTCCCTTACAATTTTTGCTACAGAAAAAAACCTCACTAATCTATATGACTTGTAATATAGAAAGCGAGACATTCTCCACTTCCCAGCTTAGATTTACATAACAGAGGACTGTAGGGAGGGCTTGTATTACAAAGACTTAATTATTTTTACCAAATGTACTACAGAACACTTTATTAGTAAGTATTTTATAAAGTATCCAATGAGTGTTACTGTAAGTGACCAAAAGTACCTTCTATGACACATTAGCCTCTCTTTTTGAAGTCTGCTCACTTATTCACCAATTTGAAAATTCAACCAACCATTTACAACCAGTTTCCCAGTCACTGATGTAAGTGAGTGAGGTTCTTCTGTAATGATTCATATTTGCCTGGAATTCTTTTAAAAAGGGATATTCTACAATCGCTGAGGACTTGCCTATTTGAAAATTAGGGCTAGTATTGGTCCAGCCTTTTTTAGGAGGTCTGGTAGTGAACTATTAAAAACCCCCAAACATTTTGCTTTCAATACTAACAGCACAGAGCGCTTTAAAAACATTGTACACCTAAGGTTAGGCCCAGAACTAAGTTTTGTAGTATAAAATTTTTGCAAAACCTGATAATTGTTTAATACTCTTAAATGTTCAATGGAAAGAATAATTTGGATTTTGTATATTTAATCTGAGACTCAACACTTTACAGATATTATCTACCTAGGTGAGGATAACCCCCTCATCATCACAGTAGCTGAGTACCTCAAACACTAATGAATTCATCCTAACTCACTCATCTTTGTGAGTAAAGTGGGTATCACCATTTTTCAGATAAGGAACTGAGGCACAGTGAGATTAAGAGATTTGCCCACAGTCCCACAGGGAATCTATGGCAGGCTGAGAAGTGTACCTAGATCTCTGGAGCCTCACTCCAGTGCCTTAATCTCTGAAAGGTCAATAAGGGAGATATAGCTATTGCTTCTTGGGAGGAAAGCAGTTTTTAATAGCACACAAACAGTACAAACAGTTTGGGTGAGGAGGTTTTTATGAATTTCAAACAGAAGAGGTTTTTATGAATTTCAAAATTCTCCTACAGTGCTGGAAAACATAGCTAAGCAGTAATGTGTATGAGACACTGAAAGTGAAACCATCCAAGCTTAGTGAATTGCAAGAGGGAACACAGCCTAAAGACAGAAAGAAACTAGATCAGACTTTTATATTAACCCAGTATCCAAAAAAAAAAAAAAAAAAGTTTACACTTAATTTTTCATGTATAAGCAGCATTAGATTCTTCTCTGTTCTCAGAGAGAAACAGACTTTTTACTATGAATACACAACACTCCGAAAGAATTATTTAGTAATTCACCTCTACTGCCACTGGAGGACAGACAACAGTTATCAGTTGTAAATAGAAAAAATTATAGCTCTGACAGGATCACAATTTCAGATATTGTAAAGTACTATGCTATATGAGTAAAATGTAAGTAAAATAACTGAATTAAAGTTAGAAACAGCATATGTCTTCACAGGCAAAATATGTAATTTAATATCTTAAACATATTTCTCATGACAGAGCCTTTTTAACAAGATACCACAATATTGTCTATCTTTAAATTAAATTACTAAGTGACTTCTGTTCTACATTTCAGGTGAGATTCTTACCTAATGTTGCTCCATTGATTTGAGCTATACTGATTTACATCAGCTGTGTCACACACCCACTAATGGTGGGATTTTTGAAAGCATCAAAGGAAGTTAGGAACACATAGCCCATTGAAAGTCAATGGATTTATTTTCCTAACAGGTACACCTCTACCTCGATATAACGTTGTCCTCGGGAGCCAAAAAAATCTTACGTTATAGGTGAAACCGCGTTATATCGAACTTGCTTTGATCCGCCAGAGTGCGCAGCCCTGCCCCCTCCCCCCCCCCGGAGCGCTGCTTTACCGCGTTATATCCGAATTCGTGTTATATTGGGTTGCGTTATATCGGGGTAGAGGTGTAATTTTGAAAATTCCACTATAAATCTTTTACACAGCATTCTTTTGGACCATTGTAGAATGCTGAGGAGGGGATTTTCAGAGACATTCAGCATTGGTCTAACTACTTGCCAACGCTGAATGCGTTTGAAAACCTCACTATTGGTCCATGCTTACAATTAAACGTGCAGATCGCATCATAGCAAATGGATTAACGTACAGACGGCAACAACTTTGTATAATGCTATGCAAGCTTAACAGAAATCCATCAAAACACATAGTGCCTTCTAGAGTCAAATGCACAGCGCTATCTGAGGACCTGATATGTCTGGAGGAATCAGCTTTGCTCATTCATTGCTGTAGGTAAAATGTGAGCAGTACGTTCACCTCCCCTCCCCTCCCGCTCCTCATGTATTCTTCCCAAAATACATTCCGTGCTTCCCTCCCCCCCAGGACCCATCCCTCACTTTGAGAACTTCTGATTTAAAGAATATGCTGAGCAGAAAGCTAAACAAAATATTAATACACTAACTTCACAAATGATCACACTGACAACGAAAGACTTGAAGGGAGAATACTTTTCCTTTAAGGCCAGAGGGGGAAGTCTGAGAGGCCAGGATACCCTGTTCCAGGAATTCTGAAGCAGAGGAGGGCCTAGGAAATGGCAGAGGAAGGTGACAGAAGAGAGGATGTGGTCCTGGGGTGATAATGTCTGGGAAAACCCAGGCTATTGTTCTTTACAGGCTCAGGATGGGGAGCCTTGCAGCATAGCTCAGACAAAGCTCCCCTCTCTCAGCCACCCAGGATAAATTCTGCAAAAGAGGTCAACATATAACCTGCCTCTTTCCTTACACAGGGACACTCTCAGGGAAGGACTGTCTGCCTGCTGACTCTTCCCACCCATGGGAGAAGGGACAGAGGTGGTGTGACCTGGCCTCCAAGTGGCAGAGCAAGGCTGGAAGACTGCACCCAACAGAGATGCCTGGGAGGAAAGGACTTTTGCTATGAAGGTTTGTGTTCAGTTTGTTTTTTTGAAAGGCCGCCTGGGTGGAACCAGCTGAAGGCAATTTAAAGGGGCCAGCTCAGAGAAGCTGCCTGAAGGACTACAGCCTGCTACAGACTCAAACACTGAAAGTACAATGGAGGTTATAATCAGTAGTTGATGAAACATTTATTATTTTTGTAAATAGCTGGGAGAAATATATGTTTCAGACCACAGTCTAATCCCAAATCTACTGTTGTGGATGCCAGGATGCCAGACAGGGGAGGTGGAGTATCAGAGATCAAAATATGGCCTTCCATTTCTAAGAATGGCATTTAGGCCCCACTTCAGGAAAGCTCTTTAAAGCATAACTTTAAGCACATGCTTAAGTACTTAAGTATTCCTCAGTAAGGATGCTTTTCTCAATTAAGGTCTTAATAACCTATCTCCACCGAAGCACAGGGACTTCAAATGCATTGTGACTGCTGCAAATTGTGCGCACAGAGATGGAGGCAGGATGGCCCAGTGGTTAGGGCTTTTGGCCAGGACTTGAGACCTGGGTTCAATTCCCTGCTCTGCCACAGACTTCATACATGGCCTTGGGCAAGTCACTTAGACTTAGACACCTATGTCACTTTTCAAATGAGACTTTGGCACCTTAACGCTGTTAACAGTGTGATGCTGTTGCAAAAAAAGCAAACGTGATTCTGGGATGTATTAACAGGTGTGTTGTGAGCAAGACACGAGAAGTCATTCTTCCAACATCATTACAACAATACCATCAGTGTGTTAGGTAATAGTTAATTTGGTATCAGAATATATTCTGAATCATTTGCTGAGGCCCGGTGTACTTGGCACAGTACAGAGAACGACATGTTTCCTACCCCACTGAACTTACAATTCAAATACAATAATGTTCAAAAAGATACATACAGGTTGAAGATTCAACTAAGCAGTGTAGAATTTTTAAAATACATGTATTCTATACTGCAATGGTTTTCAGACTGCGGGTCGTGACCCAGTACTGGGCCGCAGAATGTAAGGAACTGGGTCGCAGCGGCGCTGGTCAGCACCAGTGACCGGGCCATTAAAAGTCCCATTGGCGGTGCTGCCCAGCTAAGGCAGGCTAGTTCCTACCAGTTCTGACACCGCGCTGCGCCCCGGAAGTGGCCAGCAACAGGTCTGACTCCTAGGCCATGCTCTGCCCCCGCCCCGAGCACTGGCTCTGCACTCCCATTGGCAGGGAAGCCAATGGGAGCTGAGGAGGGCAGTGCCTGCAGACAAGAGCCAGACCAGCTGCTGGCCGCTTCCAGGATGCGGCGTGGTCTGCGGTGCTAGGACAGGTAGGAAGCCTGCCTTAGTACCCCCACTGCGCCGCTGACACGGAGCCCCCTGAGGTAAGCCCGTGCCCCAATCCCCTGCCCAGCTCCGAGCCCCCCCAAAACCCAGAGCCCCCTCCTGCACCCCAAATCCCTCATCCCAGAGCCTGCACCCCCAGCCCAGAGCCCTGACCCCCTCCCGCACCCCTGCCCCAGCCCAGAGACCCCTCCCGCACCCCAAACCCCTTATCTCCAGCTCCGTTGGGTCACGGGCATTAACAATTTTCTTCAACTGTGTCGCCAGAAAAAAAAGTTTGAAAACCACTGCTATACTGGATGGATTCTGCTGTGCTATACTACTATTATTGACCCTAAAGAGCACTGTCCATTCAAGGGAGGACAAATTCCTAGACTACTGAAGTGTAAGGACATCCATATTTAAATCTTCCAGCACTACACTAAAGCCTGGTTATTAAAGAATGTATGTGGTAGCAAACATTTGGAGGAATAATCTTAACAGCATTGCTGTCTACCCACATTTAGGCCAGTCAGCATTACTGCGACTATCAGACTTTCCACTGTAATTATAAAAATCACCCACTTAAAATGTCAGATACTACTTACTTGGTTCTAGCTTCTTCAGATCCTCCAGCTTAAATTCCTCCTGCGACTGTGTGGACTAGGAGGTTACAAAGGAAGATAGTATTAGGTTTCATTATGCACCGTCTGTTGCTATTGCTATTTCAGAATGGGCATGCAGCGTTGTTCTAGCTTTTGTCCATCTGTTCTGAGCTGTTTTCTCTATGGGGTCTCTATGCGAGAGGGTTTTTAGTACAAACCTTTCATTAATTTTGTCCCTATTATTTCAATGTCATTTTAATGATCCTGAAGAGAACAAGTTTATTCCATATTGTGAGCCTGGAAATGAGAAAATTTCAAAACAGCCTAATTATACTCATTTATACTTTCAGACATGAGTGCTAAGACGACAAGGGAGGTCTGTCTTAAACCCTGCAAACTCTAGGTGTTCTGAAGCAAGGATCAGGTCTAGGGTTAGGAACTGTGGCTCAGATGGGGTTTGGTCCTGCACAGTATGGAGTGCTCCTGCATGTACCTTCAATTCCACTTACAGTCAGGGAGTGGAAAATACTCAACACCTTGCAGGAGAGCACCCACAGAATGCCAGGTCACCCACTGTTCTTAAACCTTCCATAAGGCCAAATGGGGCCCAAGTTTAAGGATCCACTTGTTGCTGTGCAAGTGTCAACAGCGGCTGGGCATGTCACAGGAGAGAGGCTAGTATAGTGGGGTTATATACCATGCCAGCAGAAGGGATGGGCTGACCAGGCTGATCAGCCACTTTGGTCCCAGACAGGATGCCACAATGTAACTGTAGTGTGTGTATGGCTTCCCAAAATGAGAAGATGGATGAAAAATCCCATGACGCTAACCTAAAACACTATAAAATCCCTGAGTTACTGACTAGAGAAGTGTGGCTTGCTTGGCATAAGCCGTAGCTCAGGAAAGGATGAGTCGGGAAACACCAGTGTTTGGAGGCTGGAGGACAGCATCACAAAACAACTAAAATTTGTATTTGTTTAAAGGGGCTTCAAATTTCATGTTGGTGCAGATTTTAATGATTAGGTTATAACCCTCTGAACTAAGGTTACAGAGCTAAAGCCAGCAGGGATTATCAGTTCTCTCGATAGACTAGTTATGTTCTGAGTTTGGCCACAGAGTGGGTTCGGGCACTTGTCATTCAGGTCTCACTCTACATTTAACCTGGTATGGGTCACAAATGAGTGGGTTGGCTGGTGATCACACGATTTGGGACAAGTGGCAGTTTCTGTTCAAAGGCCTGTGACTAGGTTAAAAAATAAAGATGAGCCAACCAAGACCCAAGTGCCTGAATACTGCTAACTACCCCAAACAGCTCAGTCCCTGCCCATGCTGCATCTGGCTCTGACTAGTGTTCGAAGATCTCCCTTTACCACACATATAAGCAGTTACAAGGAAGACACATTGGAACTGTGGTAAGTTGCAGAGTAACATGAAGCAGCTAATGTTGCAGATTATAAACAACAGCCAACACCATTACAAACCCCATTCTAAGCTGAAAGCACACATCAGATCACGCAGCTTTGGGATGCTCCTTGCTATTTCCCTTCCCCTGTAAGGAAGTTGCACCCCGGGAGAATAGGCTGGTTGCAGTCTGTGCTGTGCTCCTCACTTAGCTCTTTGGCCAGCTGCAGTTCAGGGTCAGGCATGCAGCTTCTGAATTCACCCTCTGTCCTACTGCAATGGCTGCTGGGAGAAAGGACCTGCACTCGTTGAGCTTATCCACTAGAAGGTCAGAGGGTGGGAGTGGTTTCTGATTCCACTTCACCCTCAGCTCCCTGCAGCTATGGAAAAATAAAATGTCAGCTCTGCTTCCACTTGGCTCTTCAGCCAATGGAGGATGAGGAAAATACTTAGGACTTTTCATCAACAGATCTCAAAGCACTTGAGTGGTGAGTATGTATTTCCCTCAGTTTACAGACTGGTAAACTGAGGAACAGAGAGGTTAAGGTAACACAGAAAATCTTCGGGAGAGCTGGGAACAAAACCCAGGGCTCCTGACTCCCAGACTTGTGCGGTCAAGTGTACCATGGAGCCTGCCTCCTCTTCAATTGGTGGGGATGCGCTCTTTTTTGGATATCAATACAGCTAGCCTTCACTGTTGATTAGGTAGATAAGACACTTCCCAGATCTTCAGCCATCTTAAAAAGTATGTGGCATTAACACAGGCAGAAATTAAATCAAAACCTTGTAGTCTTAACACATATTGGACACTAGATTATGTTTAAAGTCACAAAAAGCAAACAGAGCTGATATTTTAAAATTTTAAAAGCAAGATTTTTCTGCTGTAATTTTGACAAAGGCCAGAGCTACTTTCCTGTCAAGACTGAGTTTGAGGAATTTCTTATAAACCAAATCATATTTAACACACACAGTCCATAAACCATCATGAAGTACAGCCCCTCCCTGTATTTTCTGTGACTGTAACTATTAATTATTGTTTCACAAGCAGCCAGGATAACAGAAGGGGATTTTAAATAACTTGCTCATTAGCTACTAAAAGGGGTGAAAAGGTATACAGAATAAAAGCCAAGGTCAAAATGCAGGAAGAAACATCTTAAATTGATTTCTACAAGACCTTATTTAGATGAATAATGGAAGAAATAAAACCTACACCGCAGCTCAGTGCCTAAATTCATTTTCTGTCACCCCGTCTCCCATTTTTAGAAGTCCCCCTCATCTCATTTTTAAAGTTAACTCTCTTCCCTTCGCCACCCAACATTTGTATCTGCACAGCTTCCATTGGAGGAGGAGGAGTGAGGACATGAATCTATGCAGAGTGAAAATTGCTGAAGTGCTTCCTTGAAGTCTAGCAGGGACAGCGTGAAAACAGCTAGGCTTGTGTAAAGTTCACTCCAGTACTATTCAGCTCCTGTCTGTATAGCCTCTGTGCAAACCACCAGCAGTGTCATTTTCTGTGGAAGGAATCTGAAGTGACAAGGAACAGGAAACAGGAAGCCTGCAGTTTCGTGCCCATTTAAACCCCATTGCACGCAAATGCCCTTAAGCATTCAGAGGCTTTCAGGCAACTACCTGGTGGTAGAAGTCCCAGCATTCAAAGAGATTGCTAACTTTATCAGCCAGAAATCATGACTACATCTGGAAAGACTTACACATTACCTGCTTCCCCACTTCATTCCATTGAAACTTAACAGAGAGAGGAATAGAAGCAAAGTCACTTCCCTGACTGCACAAATCAGATTTCCATATAGAATTGTCTTCCCATGTTTTTGGTGGACACTCATTAAAACTCAAAAGAAAAAGAGAGCAGAACAGGATATGGTAGGGGAATACATTAAGTCACTATACCTGCAAAGCTGCACTCCGCAATTCTAGGCATGTTGCAATTTTAGCTATGGTTTTCTGTAAGGAAGAGAAGGAAATTATTTCATCTGTTTGACAATTAAAGCTGCCTACAACTACATTCAAGAAAACAGCCGCCTTCTTTAAAACAAGCTTACAAACACTTTTTCACACACCCCAACATTTGATTGCACAGCAATATTAATATCAAACATTATTTTAATATTTGCATCTAGAAACAATATATACAAGTCAGAGATTGAAAGTGCAATGGACAATATTACATAACCACTGGCAATTGAACTCCTTCCACATAGCTCATCAGTACAAATGTGTCAGTGAATGAACTGCAGACCGGGGCACTGCCTCCCACACCATAAATTGCTTATAAACCTGATGATTACTCTGGGAGTGATGGGGGACATGTCTGAGAATAAGATCAATTACTTTGAGAATGTGAAATTACTTGTTCCCATTTGTAGATCCCCCCCTCTCGATTACAAAACTAAATGAGGACCCAATCCAGAGATGTATACTGATCACCCTTCAATGGAAGTTGTGGATGCTCAGAATCTCTCAGAAGCAGGTCCTATTGTACCTAAGCATAGGTTTGGCTGTGTTTTGGTCTGTGTGTTGTGGGGAAAAATAGAAGAGGACTCCCTTGAACAACAAAAAAAACAACATCATACTGGTCAATATAATTGCAACAGCTAACATATTCTAGGAATAGCAGTCGATATGAATTTGAAGCAAGTCTTGTAAAACTTTTTAGGGTACTTAAACATTGTTAACAATTTCAAATGGGTTAACAATTTCACCCAAATAGGAGAGAACTCTTCAGTTAAAGCTTGTTAGCCATGTAAGATTGCCATTGATCAAGGGTAGGTTGTAATTTCTCCCTTTATATACAGAAGTGATGCGCGAGATGCTGTGGCGAGATTACCGCAGGTGGAATCCCTAAAAGACCTCAGTTCATCTAGTTGTGGAGGAGAGAGCTGGAGCCCTGACAAGACACCATCAGCAAAGAGGAGTCTTTCAATATATTACAGCTCTCATAAAGGCCTTTCAAGTGGCCAGCTAGAGAAACTGACAACGGTAGAACGCTTACAAGCAATGATGCAGATAATCTTCAGTGCCACCAGTATAAAAGCTTTCAGGAAGAACGAAGCTTCCACTCAGGTAGGCACTAATAGTCAAGACTACCCATTAGAAACATTTTGGTGCAAGGGCTACAGTTTTGAAAATCACAAGATTATTCAGCACCTAGAAGAGAATGTCTTGGTAATGATGGGGACAAACTAACTAGCAATAGGTTAACAAAAGACAAACAGAAAAGTGCAATATGGCCAATAGGACAAAAATGGTGACTATGATAAAACTATAGAGAAAAGCAAGTTACTAACACGGCTGCTACTCTGAAACCTGTTAAATATAATGGGTGATAAAGCTTCTCAGATGAAAGTCCAATAAATGCATCTGTTATTGCCTAGTTAAAAAAAAAAAAAAAAGAGTTCGGGTTCCTGATATAGCAATTCTACTACCTAAAAACGGAAAAGAGGTAATGGGCTGATCTACTACTGAGTCCAACAGTATTTAGGTCAATTCCCAAGCCATGCATGTCAGCCAAAAGCCAATACCTACTACACAGTGATCCTGCCTTCTTGGTTTTAAACATTGCCTCATGAGATCGTGCTAATCTAGGCATATCTTCCTTGTAATTTATACAATAACTCCTCACTTAAAGTCATCCTGGTTAACGTTGTTTCGTTGCTGATCAATTAGAGAACATGCTCGTTTAAAGTTGCGCAATGCTCCCTTATAATGTTGTTTGGCAGCTGCCTGCTTTGTCCACTGCTTGCTGGAAGAGCAGCCCGTTGCAGCTAGCTGGTGGGGGCTTGGAACCAGGTTGGACCGGCAGTTTGGGAACCTCTGGCCTAACATCTGTCACGTTTGTTCGTTGTCTTCTCTCCCTGGCAGAGAAATATGTGCAGGGGAGTGTTATGTTTTGGATTTTTTTGTTTATAACATATATACAAACACATTGCTACGTGTTTACATTAGAGAAGGCAAAATCAAAGACGCGTGCCTTGCACTTCCACTGGAAGCTGGTGAGGTTTGTGATGGTCCTTAGTTCTTATGGGAGTTCATTCCAGTCTTGGGCTGGCCCCTGAGAAAGCTCTGTCTCTTTTGTGCTTGAATGACATCTGCCTCATGTAAGAGGGTAAACAGATTGGAAAACTATGCTTCTCTGCCCTCAACCAATACACATTAGAAATCATGTACCTCCTGCTCTGGAGTACATTTGAATACCTTAGAGTTAAAAAGACTGAGTACCCACATTCCACACATTCATTAATGCATGGCCTAGTCCCAGGGTCAGGGTTGGGAAGGGGGGGAATCAAAGATAGTAGTGCTACAGATGCAGCATGCTCAACCCCCAGAAGGGAATGTCTGGTATTTTCTCTAGCCAGTTAAGCAACAGCACTGGGAGTTCTTTATTGTTGAAAACAACTGGAAAGAGGTTGTCCACAAATGTAGGACCTCCAGGGATGGGGAGGTCTGAAGTGATGGAGGAAGACAGAGGACAGAGCTCCCCTAGGGAGGCAGAATCTCTACATATAAAATGTAATTCTAATATCAGTGCAAAGGAGCAGTGAACATGCCAACTGAGTGTTAAGAAAATGCAACAGATAGAACAGATCCCCCAATTATGCTTCTAGAGACTGAGAGCAATTGCTCTCCCAATTATCAAGAGGATTGGTACACTAAGGGTATGTCTACACTACGAGGGTAATTCGATTTTACTTAAATCGAATATGTGGAATCGATATTGCAAAGTCGAACGTGTGTGTCCACACTAAGGACACACTAAGGACAGTAATTCGACTTTGTGAGTCCACACTAACGGGGCGAGCGTCGATATTGGAAGCGGTGCACTGTGGGCAGCTATCCCACAGTTCCCGCAGTCCCCGCTGCCCATCGGAATTCTGGGTCGAGCCGCCAATGCCTTCTGGGTAAAAAAAATTTGTCGTCATCCGTCCGTCACTAACGCCCTCCCTCCCTCCATGAAAGCGCCGGCGGGAAATCAGTTCGCGCACTTTTCTGGTCAGTGACAGCGCGGACGCCACAGCACTGCGATCATGGATCACGCTGCGACCATCGCTGCACTTGTGGCCGTTCTCAACACCTCGCAGCTTATCATACACCTTTCCCTGAGGCAGATGCAGAGAAATCGGGCGAGGAGGCTACGGCACCGCCGTGAGAGCCTGAAGTCGGAGAGTGGCACAGAGCTGTCAGAAACCACGAGCCCCAGCGCCCAGGACATGACGTTGGCAATGGGGCATGTGGATTTTGTTGAACGGCGATTCTGGGCCCGGGAAACAAGCACGGAATGGTGGGACCGTATAGTGCTTCAGGTCTGGGATGAATCCCAGTGGCTGCGAAACTTTCGCATGCGGAAGGGGACTTTCCTCGAACTTTGTGAGTTGCTGTCCCCTGCCCTGAAGCGCAAGGACACCCGCATGCGAGCAGCCCTCACTGTCCAGAAGCGAGTGGCCATAGCCCTCTGGAAGCTTGCAACGCCGGACAGCTACCGGTCAGTCGCGAACCACTTTGGTGTGGGCAAATCTACCGTGGGGGTTGTTGTCATGCAAGTAGCCAAGGCAATCGTCAAGGTACTGCTCCCAAAGGTAGTGACCCTGGGAAACGCGCAGGTCATCATAGATGGCTTTGCCGCGATGGGATTCCCAAACTGCGGTGGGGCTATCGATGGGACTCACATCCCTATCCTGGGACCGGACCACCAGGCCAGCCAGTACATCAATAGAAAGGGCTACTTTTCAATGGTGCTGCAAGCACTGGTGGACCATCGGGGACGGTTTACAAACATCTACGTCGGATGGCCGGGCAAGGTTCATGACGCTCGCGTGTTCAGGAACTCTGGTCTGTTTAGACGGCTGCAGGAAGGTATTTACTTCCCAGACCACAAAATAACTCTTGGGGATGTGGAGATGCCTACAGTCATCCTCGGGGACCCAGCCTACCCGCTAATGCCCTGGCTCATGAAGCCCTATACTGGCGCCCTGGACACAGAAAAAGAACTCTTCAACTACCGGCTGAGCAAGTGCAGAATGGTGGTGGAGTGTGCTTTTGGCCGTCTCAAAGGGAGATGGAGAAGCTTACTCACTCGCTGTGATCTCAGTGAAACCAATATCCCCATCGTTATTGCAGCTTGCTGTGTGCTCCACAATCTGTGTGAGAGCAAGGGGGAGACCTTTATGGCGGGGTGGGAGCTAGAGGCAAATAGCCTGGCTGCTGATTACGTCCAGCCAGACAGCCGGGCCATTAGAAGATCCCAGCGGGACGCCCTGTGCATCCGGGAGGCTTTGAAAGCTAGGTTCCTGAGTGAGCAGGGCAACCAGTGACTTTTCAGTTTGTGGACAGAAAAGCTGAACCTGCCCCCGTTTCTTTACCCAGTCCATTTTGACTATCCTCTCCAGTTACATACCCCCTTCACCCCCTTCCCCTTCCCAAAAAATAAAATCATTTCGATTTTGTTAATGAACACCGTTGTCTGTATTGCTGTTTTCGCGGGAATATTTTAAACCGGGGACGCAGACTGTGGCGGGGGGCGGGTTTAGTGTTCTGATGCAAATGATGCTTCTAAACTCCCGGAATGACAGGCTCCGCACTGGTGGACTGGTTATTTCAATGGAGCCTGCCAGCACTCCTGGGGGGGACTGTGTGTATGTGTCGGCTATGTGACTTTCTGGCAGGGGGGGTAGGGTTACAGATCCCCTGCTGCGTGGATCTGTGAGCCAGGATAAGGACCGCTGCATAAGATCTGTAACTGCCCTCCCCCGCCACAAAGTCACAGAGCGACCCCCCCCCCCCCCC
>NW_020664613.1:826924-866602 GCF_002925995.2 Terrapene triunguis | reverse complement strand
AACATGAAAAACACCTCCCAGACTGACCAGGGTAACCAGTGACTGCACTGTGTATGTGTCCTGATGCTGGACCTGACACCGCCTCTGTACCCTGCTAAAGGTCACTGTCCTGTCCAATTACCAAGCCCCTTCCCCCACTCCAGACAGACTCTCCCTCAAAAGAACCTGACTGAAACAGTAATGAACAGAAACAAACATTTTATTGCGAACCAGACATGAAACGTGGGGGGTGAAACTTGGACGGGGGCTTGTGTGAGGTGGGTAGGAAAGGACTTATGAAATTTTGGGGAATGTCAGCCTTCTACTGCTAGAGCAGTCTGCAGGGGTTGACTGAAAGTTTTAACGGCCCTTGCCGCCCCTCCTTCTTTGGACTTTGGGTGAGGGTGGTGTGGGACTTGGTGGCGGGTGAGGGCGGTTACAGATAGACTGCAGCGGGGCTCTGTCCTCCTGCCTCCGGTCTTGCAGAACATCCACAAGGCGCCGGAGCGTGTCCGTTTGCTCCCTCATTAGTCCAAGCAGCTTTTCAGTAGCCTGTTGGTCCTCCTGACGCCACCTCTCCTCCCGTTCCATGACTGCTCGGTGCATTTGTGACAAGTTCTCCCTCCACTGTGTCTGCTGGGCTGCCTGGGCTCGGGAGCAGCCCATTAGTTCTGAGAACATGTCTTCACGCGTCTTCTTCTTCCTCCGCCTAATCTGCGCTAGCCTCTGGGAGTGTGCTGACAGGCTGGGTTGGGAGACAGTCGCAGATGTGTCTGTGTGAATTTTAAAAAGGGAGTGAATTCCTGAGACAGATAAATGAAATTGTATACAAAGAACCTAGTCTTTCTCTGTGAACAAGACCATGCACTGAACCTCTCACATGCGCACTCAGGACAAGGTCGAATTTTCGGCCGTCGCCTTCAGTGCCTGTGGACTTGCGGAGGTCTTGGAGTGTTCAGAGAACTGTGGCTGGAGACCTGAACTTCTGGAGCGGGTAATAATGGTAAGCCGCAGACTTGTGGCTGCTTAAAACTCCAGCAGTAGCACTGGCCTCCTTTCACATTGAAAGCAATGCCAGTCTCTGCTGCCAGCAATCAGGACAGCATCAACTCTGCCCCTGTCCCACCCCCTCGCGGCTGTCCCAGGGAAAGATCCCTGTATGCTGCCCCTCTCCCTCCACCGCGTGGCTGTAAAGCAGTCCCAATACTAACATTCCCCTCCCTAATTCAAAGCAGGGCGTCATGAGCGACATCACCCTCCTGAGGATCCCGGACACCCAGAGAGAACGCATGCTGCGGGAAAGCATGCAGAAACCGGGGCTGTATGCCGCCATGCTATGTCGTGCGATGATCCCGGAGTACTTGATTGTGGCGTGGAGGGGACATGTCTGCTACCACGGAGGGCCCACTAAGATCGCCCTACCCCGGAACCTGATCAACAGGCTTGAGCTCTACCTCCACGAGACCTACGAGGAGTTCTCCTACGAGGATTTCTCGTCGATCCCCGGCCACATTGACCGGATTTTCGCGTAGGTGCACTGGGACTTTGGAGTGGAGCGTCTTGGGCCTGGGAATCATGTAGTAACGGACATTGTGAAATTTTTTTAAAATACTTGGGACTAAATTGAGAAGAGCCTAAGACAGAGAAATCATGAAAACCCATTTGTTACCTTTGTAAATATTCCTGTTTTGTACCTGATTATTTTTTTACTAGTTTACAGCACTTTTATAAATATACATTGTTAATAGTATAAATATTACCGTTCTGTTTTAAATAAATGTTTACATGTTTACAGCACTTACTGCTTGATCCTTCCCCTGATTCTGTGTCCGGGGTAAGGGATGGGGACGGTTGGTAGGGGATCTCGGTAAGGGTGATGAAGAGCTCCTGGCTGTCGGGGAAATCAGCGGTGCCAGCGCTGTCGACTGCCTCGTCCTCCTCATCTCCTTCCTCCTCTTCCCCGTCCGCTGAGGAACCGGCCGCGGACAATATCCCATCCTCGGAGTCCACGGTCAGGGGTGGGGTAGTGGTGGCGGCCGCTCCCAGGATGGAATGCAGTGCCTCGTAGAAACGGGATGTGTGGGGCTGGGATCCGGAGCGTCCGTTAGCCTCTTTGGTTTTTTGGTAGCCTTGTCTCAGCTCCTTGATTTTCACGCGGCACTGCGTTGCATCCCGGCTGTAGCCTCTCTCTGCCATGGCTTTGGAGATCTTCTCGTAGATCTTAGCATTCCTTCTTTTGGAGCGCAGCTCTGAAAGCACGGACTCATCGCCCCACACTGCGATGAGATCCAAGACTTCCCGATCAGTCCATGCTGGGGCCCTCTTTCTATTAGATTGCACGGCCATCTCTGCTGGAGAGCTCTGCATAGTTGCCACTGCTGCTGAGCTCCCCTCGATGTCCAAAGAGGAACTGAGATTCAAACTGCCCAGACAGGAAAATGAAAATGAATTCAAATTTTCCCGGGGGTGTGGCTGGTCAGAGCATCCGAGCTCGGACTGCTGTCCAGAGCGTCAACAGAGTGGTGCACTGTGGGATAGCTCCCGGAGCTATTACCGTCGATTTCCATCCACACCTAGCCTAATTCGATATGGCCATGTCGAATTTAGCGCTAATCCTCTCGTTGGGGAGGATTACAGAAATCGATTTAAAGAGAGCTTTATGTCGAACTAAATGGCTTCCTGGTGTGGACGGGTGCAGGGTTAATTCGATATAACGGCGCTAAAGTCGACATAAAAGCCTAGTGTAGACCAGGCCTAAGAATCTCCAGCACTGTGTGAGGTAGGCAAGACATGTAAACGTAATTTAACTTCTGCTCTTTCTCAGTCTCACACACACAGTTTTAATTCCCTCTCCCCACCCTACTGATATGCTTAGCAGAGCCCATCCAGAAGTTAGATTCTTACAGCTGCCTGGACTAACCAGCTAACTCCTTGCAGTGGGGCAGATGAAACTGCAAAGTGTGTGTCGTTAGGCTCTTGGGAGTTGAAGAATGATAACACAGCACTAGGAACAGATTAACTTTGGAGAGATTTGGAGTTTAAAATAGAAAAGAACAGGTTTTATATGGAATCTATTGAATTATGGCAAGATACCAGCAGCCATTATTCATAACTATTTTTAAGGGACCACACCCAACCCGAAAGTACAAAATGCAGCTAAACACTATCGTTTTCAGCTGCAACTATCCCATGCAGGGGCTTCTTTTACAGCAATGAAAACACTTAATATCTTATTAGCAGTACTGACGCTGCAACAAACTCTGCTAATTAGAGCTATTAAAGATCCAGTTTCAATGAAAACTAGTGTTTAGAAGGGAAAAAGTCAGTTGATCTAGTAGTCAAGGCTTCTTCTGTACTGTTGTGTGAGTAATGACTGTGCTAACTGTAATGCAGTTTGAGATGTTTGCATAAATAGAGAGCCTAAGTGAAGTTTGGTTTTCAAGAAAGGTCCAAGTTGTTAGCAGACCAGTAGTTTAATGAGGCATGCTAAGATTATACAGCTGTGCAAGTGTTTCAGCAAGTTATCAGCACACACAAAAATAAGATTTTTCAACACTGCATAAAGCCAAGAATAATTTTTTAAAAGGCTCATGCAAGCACTTTTTAGTCAGAAACTTGAAAGGTCACATGCATTGTGTGGAGATCTGGGTGAAAACAACTAACTCCCTGTGCAGAAGGGCAGGCTGACAGACATGGCCAAAACTAAAGAGATCAATTAATGTAATAAGAACGGCCATACTGGGTCAGACTAAAGGTCCATCTAGCCCAGTATCCTGTCTTCTGACAGTGGCCAATGCCAAGTGCCCCAGAGGGAATGAACAGAACAGGTAATCATCAAGTGTTCCATTCCTTGTCGCCCATTCTCAGCTTCTGGCAAACAGAGGCTAGGGACATCATCGCTGCCCACCCTGGCTAATAGCCATTGATGGACCTATCCTTCATTTATTTATCTAGTTCTTTTTTGAACCTTATTATAGTCTTGGCCTTCACAACATCCTCTGACAAGGAGTTCCACAGACTGACTGTGCACTGTGTGAAAAAATACTTCCTTTTGTTTGTTTTAAACCTGCTGCCTATTAATTTCATTTGGTGACCCCTAGTTCTTGTGTTATGAGAAGGAGTAAACAACACTTCCTTATTTACTTTCTCCACACCAGTCATGATTTTATAGACCTCTGTCATATCCCCCCTTAGTTGTCTCTTTTCCAAGCTGAAAAGTTCCAGTCTTATTAATCTCTCCTCATACGGAAGCCGTTCCATAGCCCTAATCATTTTTGTTGCCCTTTTCTGAACTTTTTCCAATTGCAATATATCTTTTTTTGAGATGGGGCGACCACATCTGCACACAGTATTCAAGATGTGGGTGTACCACGGATTTATACAGAGGCAATAAGATATTTTCTGTCTTCTCATCTATCTGTTTCTTAATAATTCCCAACATTCTGTTCGCTTTTTTGACTGCCGCTGCACATTGAGTGGATGAGAACTATCCACCATGACTCCAAGATCTCTTTTTTGAGTGGTAACAGCTAATTTAGACTCCATCATTTTGTGTGTGTGTGTTTTATATATATATATAGTATGTACACCTCTACCCTGATATAACGCTGTCCTTGGGAGCCAAAAAAATCTTACCGCGTTATAAGTGAAACCGCATTATATCGAACTTGCTTTGATCCGCCAGAGTGCGCAGCCCTGCCCCCCTGGAGCGCTGCTTTACTGCGTTATATCCGAATTCGTGTTATATCGGGGTAGAGGTGTATATACGTATAGTAATAAGCTATGCTTGCTCACTATAGGTATGTCTGCACTGCAAAGAAAGGTGGGATCTTAATGTGAGTTAGCTTGTTAGCTAACTCACATTAAAATAGCAGTGAAGACACAGCAACTCTGCTCTTAAGTCAGGTTAGCAGCTCAAATTCAATCCCCTAACAGGCTTTAACTCAAGCTGCTAACCTGAGTTAAAGGCAGAGTTGCTGTGTCTTCACTGCTATTTTAACCTGAGTTACCACCCCCTGCCCTTTTTTGTTTTGCTTTGTTCTTTTGCAATGTAGACATAACCCTAACCAAGTAGAAATCTACTTGGTTCCTGGCCAATGGGAGTGTGGAGCCGGTGCACGGGGCGGGGGCAGCACACAGAGCCCCATGGCTCCCCTGCCTAGGAACCGGACCTGCTGGCCACTTCTGGGGTGCAGCGCGGTGCCAGGATAGGTAGGGACTAGCTTGCCTTAGCCCTGTAGCACTGCCAACCAGATTTTTAACGGCCTGGTCGGCAGTGCTGACCGGAGCCACCAGGGTCCCTGTTCCAGTCAAAAACCAGACACCTGGCAACCGTACCAGGCCCTCCAAGAAAGATGCTCCACAGGGAGCAGCCTTCCCCTCCCCATGACACACACACACACACACACACACACCCCCTTATCTGGAGCAAGGCACTATCCACAAAGTTCAAAGAACCCAATTTTGCAATCATCTTGAAACAGTGAAGTTCATACTGACACACAGCATAAAGGACAGCATGCTGTTAATCACAGCCTGCCATAAGTGAGATTACCACCACCTGCTAACCAACCACACCTTCCAACTCTACTTCCAACAATGGGGGGATATACAATCAAAATTGGGGGCGGGGGGAGTGAAACTATAACAAAAGACTAAAAACTATCTGCAATGACAACAGAAGCCAATAAAGAATCAAAATTTGCTGACTTACCAAAGAGATCTCCTTAGTCCATGGGTTCTGTGTGTGGCGCGGGGATGTTGGGAGGGTGGGGGGTAGGAAGATGATGGTCACAATCCCCATGGGGGCCCAAAACAAGTTAAGGGGAGGTCATGAACACCCTGTCTTTATGACTAGATAAAGGGGAGAAGAGTCCTGAAGCTTTTTTTGTTTTAATACGTGGTACGGAAAAGGTTGAGAACCACTGTCCTAGCATGTCTCTCCATGTAGTAACTGAAGGCAAATGCTGACTTTTTAAAACGGCAGCCACGGCAGCACATTCATTTCTCAGATTATTTATCCACCTTGAAGTTCTCAGTCCACAGCAGGTCATAAAGCATCTCTTACTAGGTTCTTTTTCTCTAATCCACACATAATTCTGTAACTTGTATACTGAATTGAGTTGTGTACTAGAAAATTCCATTCCTAAATAAGCTATTGCTCCCATAAACAATACCTGTAATCACAAGTCTTCTCCACACGGCCGTCACTCCTAATAAAACCCTGTCCCTTCACAAAATATCACAAGGGTAGCAAAGTCACATGTATTACCAGCAGCAGGGTTGGGGAGGTTTATTATACTGAATACACCTCACTAAAATTGGTTTTCAGTGCTGAGAAAGTCTGTTGGAGTTTCCCTTTTTAACAAACCCCCTTCCAGAATTACGCCAACATGATGCTGACAAAAAACAACAGAACACACACCAAATACACACTACAACCTTGTTCAGTCGAAAGACTGCAAAGATTGAAGACTCTAGATCAGTGGTTCTCAACCAGGGGTCTGGGGCCCCCCTGGGGGGCCACGAGCAGGTTTCAGGGGGTTCACTAAGCAGGGCCAGCATTGACTTGCCGCAGGGGGCTGAAGCCCAGGGCCGCGAGCCTTGTCACCCAGGGCTAAAGCCTGAACAACTTAGCTTCATGGGGCGCCCTGTGGCATGGAGCACCAGGCAGTTGTCCTGCTTGCTAGCCCCCAACGCTCGTCCTGGCTTTTATATGCAGAAAAACAGTAGTTGTGGCACACATGGGCCGTGGAGTTTTTATAGCATGTTGGGAGGGCCTCAAAGAAAAAGTTTGAGAACCCCGGCTCTAGAAGACTTTGGCAGTCTCACTTCCCATCAGGTGTTACATGTTAAATTAACATCCTCCCCCACGCACTAGACACATCTGCAGTTCAAGACATTTTACATTTGGACTTTACAAAATTAAATTAATTCCTTGCCAAAGTTCTATAAGTTATTAAAAGGTCACCCAAAAAGAAAAACTCTGGTTATGAAGGATTCTGGACAGATTGTAAAACATGAATATTGCACATCAGAATATCTGTCACATCTAACGATAAACATTTCAGCCATGCTATTTTCTGTTTTCACAATACCTTATACTTCAAGGGAGAAGAAAAACAGAAGGATCAGTCCTTGGAGAGCCTTCAAGAGGACTCAGGCGACCAGGACCTTGCAGGATCAAGCCCCCATGGACTGAACGAACAGTAACATACCTTTTGATCTTCTGTGAACTCTGAGTTGTTGTGTTGAGACTGGGCCTCTTTCTGTAGATGTCTTGCTAATCTGGATGGGCAAAGAAGGGGGAGGAGTATTAAATATTTTCTGTAGATTGGGAACAACATACTGAATCCCATGGTGCTGTCTTCAGAAAACATGTTAGCTAGAAGTTTTGTAGACTGTTGTGCTTGCATATTCCTAATATTCAAAACCCTTAACTGTGGACATTGTATTGACAAACACATGATCACACCAGACAGTTAAACCAGACGTACAGGAGAGCTACAAAAGGTAAGAGTGGGATTGCATCTTTTTATGATGTATAAGGACCACCTAAAACTTTCTAATATGAAAAACAAGCACAACTTTTATTCAGAAATACAGGTCTTGTTTACCCTGGATAATTCTGTAATGACTAGAAAACTCCTGAAACTAAAGCATCACAAGTGTCAAAGTAACAATTTTTACTCTAACTTTATTAACACCTATTTAACTCTAATGACAGACATTCTGGAGAAGAGAGGTCTGGTGAAGATTCAATATGCCAACTCCCTCAGTTAAGGGGGAGGGATAGCTCAGTGGTTTAAGCATTGGCCTGCTAAACCCCAGGGTTGAGAGCTCAATCCTTGAGGGGGCAAAATCAGTACTTGGTCTTGCTAGTGAAGGCAGGGGGCTGGACTTGATGACCTTTCAGGGTCCCTTCCAGTTCTATGAGATGGGTATCTCCATATTATTAAAGATGACTGATTATCAAGAGACAAGAGGTCTTCCAGAAAAAGCAGATTTTACATCCCTGAGAGGTCTAAAGTAAAAACAAGCAAACACTTTTCAGAAGCACCTTTCAGGCCTCCTATATATAATAAAGGAGCAAAATGAGGATTTGTGCATATCATAGTAGAAGGGACTGGCAAAATCACTTGCTTAACAGAAGTGGTCTTCTCATGAAGCTGGAGCAGAACTGGACTTGTTACATTTGGGGATACTTTAGACAACCTCCTGCCTTGAGAGCCCTCCAATGAAGGTGGTCACTTGGATAGGTTTCATTGTACTTTAAATATTAAGTATTAAAACAAGTTTAATATTAATATCTATCATACAATCAAAAGACTGTCACACTTCAGTGCAGATACAACTGTGTAGCCCCTCAGAATGCACTATCAGAAATTAGGAGACCAGAGTTTTTCTCTTGAATTGACGACTGACTCACTGTGACACATTGGGTAAGTCATTTAACTTCTCTGGACCTCAGTTTCCCCATTTATCAAGCAAGGGCGGTAATTACCAGTCTCTGTAAAGCACTTTGACCCTTGGTTGGAAAGCACCAAGTGCAAAATATGCATTTATTTGATTTCATCATATTTTAACAAATTGGATATTGTTTAAAATGCTAATTTTCTTGATAAAACTGATAGAGTAAGGCTCATAAAAGCCAATGCCATCTGCTAATGGGCAAGAAAGCATTAATAGGTCTATCCGCTATCATAAAGCATGAGCGTCATGGAATTTAATTAAGCCAAGGAAGAAAAAAGCATGGTTACTTATATAGAAGAGAACTTCTAGGAATCTAGGATATAGCCCTGACAATACCATACACAGGAGAACTTGATTCTTTGAACGAGGGAGCACATTTTGAACTTGTTCCCTCTCCAGTTTTGTGAGTGGGATTTCTAAATTTCCTTTGTTGTTAATTAAAAAAAAAAAAAAGTTAAAGATACCCAAAGTGAGAACAAAACATTCTGTTTGACCCGAAACAAGGTGGTTGGAGAGAAGGGGGGGGGGGCATTTCTTTTTGCTAGGAAAATCAAAATATTTTTGTTTTGGGTCAATCTGAAATGATTTTTTTTTCCAGTTCAGCCAGAAAACTTAAAAATCTATTATTTGCACAGCTCTATTCATTTACTATTGGAAAGAGGGTGCCAACATTAATCCTAATGGTGTTTTTGTTTAACTTAATGCTTTTCTAATGTGGCTGTTTTTACAGATGTCACATGTTAACAAGACCCTTACTCTCTCTGCAGCTCAGTTTTCTCATCTGTGAAATGGGGACAATGATACCTACCCTCCTTTACAAAACACTGAAATCTATGGATGAAAAACTCTATAAGAGCGAAGTATTATTTTTATATGGATGAACTGTTACTTTCCAGAATCTTTTCAGAGGTTAAACTTTTAATCCTGTTCTAACACAGCAACTGACATCCCTCCATTCTAATGAGGTAAGAGGTATTAGAGCACAGGTTTATAATTTCAATTTGGAAACAAGATGCATGAAAAAGCTTTTAGAGGCAGTTTCCTCAAAGATCTATGGGAGAACAAAAACTCATTACAAGTTTGCAATAAGTTACTGACAAGGAATTATTGGGATTGCATTCCATGTGAACTTGAAATAGAATCACAAACTTTCTTTTAAAAAAATCCAATATATCAGCTCTTCTGAAGTTTCTGTAGAAGTAGAATTACAGAATTGGGTATATGAAAGGGAAAGGAATATCTCCCCACAACTGCTTATCATTCTGAAAGGTCATTTAAGAAACTTTTTGGAGGAGAAAAACCTAGAGAAATTCAAAAGCTCATTCTTGATTCATCTCTCACATGCATACTGTACTTGCTAGTAAGGAAGACTTCATTGGTACCAGATTCCAAAAACCTTAGTTTTTGTAAAGTGTATCTTCCTCAGTAAGAAACATAATATTGAAAAGGCAAAACCTAGTTTTTACGGTAAACACCAATCCTTCTACAAGTTCCAATTCAAAAACTGTATTTGGGAGGAGGGGGAGAATGGATGACTCAGGAGATTAGAATTGGGATGTAGTGACTTTCATTGTCCTTCCAACCTTGGCTTAGGTCATTTGTGACCAAAAATTGCTAGCATTAAATGGCTGTTCAGCAAAGAGTCTGATCATCTCAGTCAGATTCCCAGTGAATCAGTTTAACACAAAACACCCTGCAATTTATACCAAGACACTCTTGTTGGCAGTCTCAGTAAAAAAAATATCCAAGGACTGAATGGGCCCTGGATCCTCACACTCCTAGACATGGTCCTTTCAGAACAGGGTTGAGATACATTGGCAGGAGAATGTGTGGACGAAGCTTGCACTTTTGCTTACTGTATTGGTCCTGTTCTAGGAATAAAGAGACTTGGGCTGTTAGTCCAAACACTAACACACACGGAACATACCTGAACACTGCAAATGTGGTTTGTTAGTTATTCTTGGATTACCTTTAAAATTTTAATTGCCAAAAAGAAAGGAATAGGTCTATAAGCCACATTGTCCTTTTCCCCCATTCAGCATCTACTTTCCTGAATCAAGAACATAAGATTTGAGAGAGAGATTGGATGGAGGGTATTTAATTTAGGAGTATAAGTTTCTTGAGGCGGGGACTGATGTCCTCTGTGTAGCATTGAGTGTCCCAGTGGACCTTTATAAATGAAAAATAATGCAATGGTCACATGCCAGACTTCAGCATTTGATGACAGCAAGAGCATTCCAGTAGAAAAAACTGGGCATTTTCTTACCACCCCAATTTTTTGTTTTTAGGATGTTAATGTAGTGCTCATGTAAGGTCTCTGACTGATAACATGAACTGTGGAAACGCAGATTTTCCCAAGCCCAGGTCACCCAGAAGGGGCCATTTTCCAGCAGTCAGAAGGTAATTTAATTTACACTGCTCACTGACAAAATAAAAACAAAGGAGGAAATAAGGATTCCACAAATATGTGAGGGATGTAAATGTTACAGAAGCAGAGTATTTATTTAAGGGTACTACTTGAGGTATAACTAAATGTAGTGGGATGAAATTTTAAAGAGGAACACTACACGTTTTCCCTTGTTGCATAGCAGGAGGAAAAGAGTCCTGACAATTAGATCATGGAAATTTGACAAAGCATTTTGTAGCAGGGTGGTTACCCGCTCCTGCCCTGTGGGGCTTGAAACAGCCTAGGAGAGGGCTGTGGCAAGAAGCCTGGGCTGATTGGGGGAAAGCTCAGCTGGGGCCATGCCCCAATCAGGCCCAGCTGGCCCCTATAAAAGGCTGTGAGACAGAGGCCCAGGCAGTCTCCCTCTGCCTGTAGAGAGAGAAGGGCCTGGCTGCAAGGTGCCAAGAAGGAAACCTAGATTGGAGCAGGGCTAGGGAAAGGCCTAGGGAGCCGGGGAGCTCCAGCCTAGGAAAGCCCCAGGCTGCTTGCCTGGTAAGGCCCATTAGGTATTGGGTTGCAGGGGGCAGCCCATGGGTAGGCAGAGGCAGCAGGTCCGAACCCCCTTTGCCTATGATGAGTGGCTTACACTGCAATCCGCCCCAGTGAGTGGGGAGGCTAGATGGGGAATGGCAGTAGCCAAACACTGAGGCGAAGTGGGGATAGTGGGTGGGGGTTCCTCGGGAGGGGGAAGACCCTGAGGCTGTGAGGGGTTACTGCCAGAGGGGCAGCACTCCAGGTAAACGGGGACCCCTAGGGGGGAGGGACATGGGGCCAGCAGTAAGTGGATCACCGGCCTGCAGAGGGCGCTCCAGACGCTGGGAGAGCTAATTCCCTGAGGACGACCAGCAGGAGGCGTCACAGGGGTGAGTCCAACCCCTTACAATTTGAAGGTGTGCTCTACGGAATGATTCTGCATCGGGAGATGGACTGATAGAAAAAACCTATCTCTAGCTTCTATTTGTTCAATGATTCTACACCACATTTCAGCTCATGAGGAACGATGAGGATTAAGGTACAACTCCTAAAGATTGCATTGTTACAAAGCACCTTCAGATCTTGCTATGGGGCACTGGCCTGCAACACACACCTTTGTGGCCCTTGAGGTGCATTGTTTCAATCACCCAGACTAAAGTGGTTCAAAACATGTACCTGTAACAGTCTTTATCCCTATATCCACTCCTTTTTCAAGGGTATGATAAATTTTGTACAATGAAATCTGTGCCTTGTAAAATAATATGAAAACTCATAATTTGCTAATCTTTATTGTCCTGGTAAAATGTGTGGCAACATTGTATGTAAAGTTAAGATGTCTACTGTATGATGTTAAGGGCTTGTCTACACTTGCAAGTTTTTTCGATGAAACTAATGTTGCCAAGGAAAAAAAAAATTGACAAAAGCGAAGTCGCCAAACCAGGTCTACATTTGCTCCCTCTGTCGACATATCGTGTCCGTATTTGAGGCACCTTTGTCGACAGCGAGAGCAATGGACTGTGGGTATGTATCCCACAGTGCCTGGCGACACCATCCGTCACTAGGTGTTATGGGAATGCGGAAACAGAGCGCGGCGCATCCTGGGATGTGCAAAATGTACCATCATGCACCGCTTTATGTCCCACCTCTCCAAAGGTCTCTGTCTTCCTTTCGCGGCGTTTTTCCAACTGTCATTTTTTTGTAGTGCGCGCCAGCATCTACAATGAGAGAGGATGGATCCCGCACTTCTCTCCTATGCGCTGTTAGCTGTCGTGAGGACATCGCGCATGGCAGCACAGTTAGGGTTAGCAGAGGATGAATCGCAGGCACCCGAATGCAATATGGATGGCAGCAACTTATCAGTGCTTTGTGCATTCACAGAGCAGCTGCATATGGTAGACAGTCGCTTTTGGGCTAGGGAAACAAGCACTGATTGGTGGGATTGCACTGTCATGCAGGTGTGGAATGACGACCAGTGGGTACAGAACTTTAGGATGCGCAAAGCAGCCTTCATGGAGTTGTGCTGAGCTGTCCCCAGACCTGCAGCGCAAGGACACCAGATTGAGAGCTGCCCTTCCGGTAGAGAAGCGTGTTGCAATCGCTGTGTGGAAGCTTGCGAATCCAGACTGCTACCAGTCAGTTGCAAATCAACACATTCCAATTTTAGCACCAGACCACCTTGCCTCTGAATACATCAATAGGAAGGGATACTTCTCCATGGTGTTGCAGGTGCTTGTGGATCACCAGGGGCATTTCACGGACATAAATGCAGGCTGGTCTGGAAAGGTGCATGACACACACATCTTCAGGAACAATGGCCTGTACAGAAAGCTGCAGGTGGGGACTTTCTTTCCAGACCACAAGTTCACAGTGGGGGGATGTGGAAATGCCCATAGTAATACTGGAAGACCCGGCTTATCCCTTACAGCCCTGGCTCATGAAACGTTACACAGGGCACCTGGACAGCAGCAAGGAGCGTTTTAACAACAGGCTGAGCAGGTGCCACATGGTAGTCCAATGTGCCTTTGACTGTTTGAAAGCTCGTTGGAGGGGTCTCAATGGCAAGCTAGACCTTACTGAGGATAATATTCCTGTGGTCATAGCCGCATGCTGCACTTTGCATAATGTGTGTGAATCTAAGAGTGAAATGTCTGCTCAGGTGTGGAGCACTGAGGCAGAGCGCTTGGCTGCACAGTTTGAACAGCCAGATGCTAGGGTTGTTAGAGGAGCCCAGAGGGCTGCTATTAACATCAGAGAGGCTTTGAGGAACCACTTTGACAATGAGGGGCAGTAACACGTCTGCTTTGGAGTTACCTCCCTGTTGCATCCATGTACAATTTTGGGGCCCAAGATCCGTGCAACACAATGCTTTAGAAGCCTGTTCCCGAGAGTGAATTGATTGTGATACACTTTTGTAGAACACAGAATAAAAACGCTGTACCTTTAAATACCTTAGCCTTTATTTATTGTTAAAGGATAAAACCACACAACTGTGTGTAGCTCCAGCTATCATTGTGCAAGCTCTGAGGGGGTGGAGTGATGGGGAAACTCAGGAGTGCTGTCAAGTGAAAAGGAATGTGTGGGCATAGAGGGGGGTGGGAAAGAATTGTGCATCTACTGCAGTGGCGCTCCAACTTGGATCTGCTCAGTCTGCAGCTGTATCAATGACTTGAGCATCTCTGTCTGATCCGCCATAACTTTTATCATCCGCTCTGTCGCTTGCCTAGCAAAAGCAGCACTCTCTTTTCTGTCCTGCCTTTCGGCTTCCCAACACCCTTTCCGTTCCCTGGTCTGTCTGTCATCGCGCTGTAGAACCTCGCAGAACATGTGTTCTTTGCTGAGCCTAGGTTTTTTTCTTATCTGCCGCAGCCAGTCCACGGGGGTGCGTGATGTGTTCTTCAAGGTCTGTGCTGAACAGAAGAGGGATTGTTACATTCAGGCAAACAACTGAAACATTTTAGTAAAAAGGGCATTTTGCTAATAGAAATCACTTTCTCTATGAGACTCTATGCAGGCACACAGCTTGCAGGGCAGCTTTGCAGGGAACTCATCCTAAAATTATCCCACACTTTTTCACAAGCGGCCAACCTGCTGGCTGACATCTCCCTGCTGAGGGTGACCAGAGAAACCAGGACTCAGCTGCTGAATGGTTGCGGCTTTCACCCCGGTCTATATGCAGCTCAGCTGTGCACCACGTTGGTCCCAGCTCCAGTGATTGCTAAATGGCATGGTATAGTTTCCTACAATGGGGGAATTAACAAGGCTGCAATCCCTTGGAATCTGCGGCAAAGGATTAACAAGTATCTCTTGGAAACTTTCCAGAGCCTCTCTCTGGAGGATTCCCTGCAGGTCTCGATGTCCATTGACACCCTGATTGGCCATGCAGATTAGGTACACAGGGCAATGTCCAGCTCACAGAAAACATTACCTGCCTCCCACTTTTCAATTCACTACACAAGCCACAGCAACTTACCTGGAGTCTCATCTGCTTCTCGCTCCCCGCTGAGCACTTCTGGAGTGGAGAAAAGTTCCTGGCTGCCTGGCCCACCAGGCGACCCCACTGGGAGCACCACATCATCTTCATTCACAATTTCAGCCTCCGGGTTACTCCCTCTTTCAGCTGCATGCGAAGTATCCACAGGGCAATCCGTGATGGAGGTGGGGTCACCAACGAGGATGGCATTCAGCTCCTTATAGAAACGGCACGTCTTACGTGCACCACCGGAGCGATGGTTTGCTTCATGCGTCTTATGGTACACCTGCCTCAGCTCCTTTATCTTCGCTCTGCACTGCTGCATGTCCCGATCATAGCCCTTTTCACACAAGCCTCGAGAAATTTGCCCATGTGTCCCAATTCCTGCGGGTCACTCGCAGCTGCTACTGAACAGACTCTTCTCCCCATATACTGATCAGATCCAACATCTCAGCGGTGGTCCAAGCAGGAGCACGTTGGTGTGATAGCCAGCCATGCTCACCTGGGAAGCTCCTCTGGGAAGCCAGCAAGCAGGAAATGAGATTTAAAAGACCCGGGCCTTGCAAGGGGGAGGGGCAGGTTGTCTGCAGGGCAGTGGAATTCAAACCCCTGACCAGAGCGGCATCATGGGAATTGTGGGATACTTTCTGGAGGCCAATAAAATTGTGTGTGCACTGGCTGTTTGTCAACAAAGGGAGGGGAAAAGACAAGTCTCTCGCAGGGGTGGAAGTTTTTTGTTGCCAAAAGTGGGGGGTGGGGGGTTCGAAAAAAAGTGACCTTGCAGTGTGTACGCTATCACTGTTTTGTTGCCAAAAGCCAGTTTTTGGCGACAAAACTTGCAAGTGTAGACAAGCCCTAAGACATATTCCAAATCTGGGGAAGCAGCCACAAACCAGTTCCTCAGAGACAAAAAGCAAACTGACACCTCAGCCAGGTGTCAATGAAATCAAATGGACCATCACCTGGTTAAGTGGCCATTCTTTGGCAGGAAAAAGGGGGTGAGCAAAAAATTTACATCTTTCCCATTCCCACAGACTGTCTCCTGAACCCCAGCTGGAGACGATTCTCAAAGAAGAGGAAGAGGTACAAGAATGGGGAACAGATGCCCCAAAATGTCCTCCCTTTCTCAATCCACAGCAGCCACAACATCTGAGGGGGAAAAGTAACAGCTTTGGACTCATGGAGGGATCCTGTCTGAAAGGAATTCTGCCAGTAGGACTACTGAAGCATGTGGTGAGAGAGCCCTTTTGCTTTCTAAGTGAGATTAATTTACCTTTAATTTCTTTGTAACCAATTGTGACTTTTATGCCTCATTACTTGTAATCACTTAAAATCTATCTTTCTGTAGCTAAACTTTGTTTATCTAAACCAATGTGCTTGGATTGAAGGGTTTGCGAAACTCCATTTGACATAACGGGATTTGTGCATATCATTTTCTATTGATAAAATGATGGACTTTATATGAGCCTGTTGTCGTCCAGGAGAGGGCCGGGCAGTACAAGAGACACATTTCTAGGGGCAAGTCTGGGACTGAGAATTTGCTGGTTTGCTCTGCAATGTAATTAAAGAGTGGCTGGCCATATCTCATTGCATAGCTGGGAGTACTTACATGCTGTAAGTTGTGTATGAGTGGACCAGGAGTGGTTGCTCTCACAGTGAAGCAGTGTAAAAGGCACCCCGGGTTAGAGAATTGAGGGGACAGCTGTTCAACAATCCAGATTATACCTTGGGTAATGCCACAGAATCCCTTGTGGGGTCCGATTAATTAAGTCTTTCTACAAAGTGTAACTCAGTTTAGTAGTCGACCCAGTTCACACCCATTCCAGGTCCATATAACAGTCCTGGTCAGCTTTCTTGCCCCTGTTCAGGAGGCCCCTTTATGGAGTTGGGATTGTACTCTAAACAGTTACTCTCTTATGCCAGGAATCCCCTGCTTTCCTCCCTGGAGGTGAGGTGTAACTTAGGTCAGCTGTAGGGCATTAGCAAGTTTCTTCTTCAGCTGCCCTCTTTTCCTCAATTAGTCCTCAGTTCTCAGAGAATTCAGCACCAGCCTTCTCCTGCTAGTATGTGCCATGCTGTGAAGGAGGAGGCAGCATATACACTATCTTCCTTCTTCCAGCTTATCCCCAATTGGTGAGGGGAGCCTTGTCCCCTTCCTCACCCCCCCCCCCCCTCCAATGCTCCTGGCCTTGGGTCCTTAAAGAAATAACTGATTTTCTCCAAAACACTATTAATTCCCGGGACTGCTTCCTCTCTACCAACACCCTCTTCTTTCCTAGGTCTTTGCAATCATCAAAACCTTCCAAAATCTTAATGGGCCATTTCAGGTGACACGGGTTGGGCTGACCCCTATGCACCACCATGCATAAGGGGTAGACTACCCCATCCCAGATCCTTAATCATTATACAAACATCACTGGAACAGGGATTCACAGAGATGCTCACTCAAGTTGGATGGGGAGGTGGAGGGGCAAAATATACTCAGAGCAGCACCAAACATATTAACCTCTTTTTTAAAAATGAAGCAAGCAAGGTACATGGGGCTTTAATTTTTGCTCTAAGCAAACTGGGAAACTAATGCCCTTCACAACCTGGAGCCACTTTCACAAACCAGTACTAAACTTGTGTTTAAAAAAAACAAACAAAAACAAACAACAAAAACTAGCTATACTGCCAGTAGAGGAAACCTGGCTTAATGAAAGCCAATGCAGGCTTTATAGCAGCAATCAGACCCCCTCCCTCCCCCGCAAAGGTGATGGGTCTAGGAGGAGAGTAGCAGCTGGTGCAGTAGGTAGTAACTACATGTTCTCTGATGTTGGAGATTAAATGCAGGCAAGGATGGGCTGAAACTGTATTGGATAGCTTAGTTGACATTTGCTCCTCTCATCATCACATGCTGAGTGGAGACTCCACCCATAATCAAAGAGAGAGGAGCATCAAGGGGTTGGATTGGAAAGTTACAGTAAGCAAACAGCCCAAGAAAGCGAAAGGAAACTAAAGGGCATTTTGAAGAGAATCCATGGGAAGAGCTACAATTTCCTTCCAGTAAGGCAGGAAAAAATTAAACAAATGGAGCTTCGGTGTCAATTGTTGTGATTCCCTATAAATAAAAGGGCACCAAAACAACAACAGTACTCAACATTTTTCCAGCTCCTTCCATCTGGGATTTCCCCATAACTTACACTATTGAATGAAGCCAGCTTTACAGCACTTGTGAGATATACATTATGCCATTCTACAGAGGTAGAAACAGAGGCACAGAGATTAGGTAACTTGCCACTGGAAGTCTGAACTCCCAGTTCTGTGTCTTAGGCTCAAGATGCTACAAATCAAAAACCCAGCAAGAGGACATGTGGAGTTGGAGTAGTTATTAAGTTCTTATAGCACCTTCCAACTAGAGGAGGAAAAAATAGCACAGCCACACAACACAGTGGTTTTAATCCCTCTTTTATAGACAAGGAAATGGAGGCAAAGAGAAGTTATGTGACTTACTCAAGGTCACACATGGCAGAAATAGAGCCCAGATCTACTGTCCCCGTGCTGTGCTTTAACCAGTGTGAAGATGCACTGTATGCACAGTAGTACTAATTGTAATGATTTATACAGAATTTATCCCCATAGCTGCTAGGCACTAAGCCACCCACAACAGGCAGCATTGCAGAACCACTGCTGTTGATTATAGAAGTATCAGCACAACCATCTTTCCATTTGTCAGAAATTTAAGAAAGAAAATAAGTAAAAGCATCTTGCATCATACTCTAAAGTTTGCTCTATTTGAACTGCCTAGGGAAGAGGATTCCAAGGATAAGGGGTCTTTAATTAAGAAGGCCCTGATGACAATGCACAGGTCTTCCAGCCAATCTGAACTGCTGGGATGGTTCAAGAGATGGTCACTCAGACAGCCTGTCCTTGTCCATTCAGGGCCCTACCAACACTTTGCATTGCTTCTGGAAGTGCAGGAAGTCCATGCAAAGACCTGACCACATGTTCACAGACACTTGCAGGAGACAAGCAGTTGTTTTGCCCCATAAGAATGGCCATACTGGATCAGACCAATGGACCACCTAACCCAGTATCCTGTCTTCCAAACGCAGCCAGTGCCAAATGCTTCAGAGGGAATGAACAGAACAGCACAATTTCAAGGGATCCATCCCCTGTTGTCCACTCCCAACTTCTGGCAGTTGGAGGTTTAGGGACACCCTGAGCATAGGGCTGTGTCCCTGACCATCTTGGCTAATAGTCATTAACAAGTCCATGAACTTCTCTAGTTCTTTTCTGAACCCACCAACAGCACTAAAACCATGCTATGAGCCAGCTTGTACTCAGGAAGCCATTATGCAATGCCAGAAAGCTTGCCAGTGACCACCCCATCTCCAACCTCCACTTCCTGGGTAAATTGTTACCATCGGAGCTAGTCAACTTCAGCCAACTGCGACAACTTACATAGACCCCTTCTAATCTGGCTTCAGACTAGGGTTTGACATGCAACAGCATTAAACCATGCTTAGCCTAAAACCGTATCTCCTTAGCCTAAAACCGGTCCAAATATCCATCTAGTGCTGTTATTTATTAGCAGCATGCATGGGACTGATCAAGAGATGCTACTAACCTGCCTGTAGTGCCTAGAAGAGGTGAAGAGTCTTGTTAAACTGGCTTTGATCTTTCCTATGAAAGATCAGAGGACTGCAATGGGACCCTTTTCCTCCTCATGAAAGGTCCCCTCTTTGGGGTTCTTCAAGGCTCATGTCTGTCACTTCTCTTATTCAGCACATAAAAGCACTGAGAGATCATCCGCAGATGTGGACTGCACTGTCACCAACATGTTGATGACACCCAGCTGTATGTTTGTACACTTGTGTTAGAAAAGGAGTCTCCTGTTACAAATCAGAAAGAAATAAGAGTGCATGTGGAAGACACCTGCTTCAGCTTAGTCCTGATCAAAAAGAAGTGAAGCTGGTGAGAAGGGAGTAGTAATTAGAGGTGAGGTTCTCAAACTGGATTGGTCTGCAGAATTAATTATTTTACAACCCAAGCAGTAGAAAGATAGGTACTCTCAGACCCTGCACCCTCATAAAGCGACCTCAGAGTGAAAAAGCCTGGAGAAACCTTCACTTAGGGAAACTGATAGGAAGTGTGATACCACCCTCTACTGAGATTTTCTGTTCTCAGATTGCCAAGATGACTTCAAACTTTCAGGTTATGGTTGATTCTTTTTTCCTTATGGATGTCCACATAACAATAACTATTAGAAACACCTTCTTTTACTTTCACCAGGTGAAGGAACTCTGCCCCTTTTCCAAGTACTGCGCTAGCACCAGAGCTCCTTATTTTCCTTCCCATCCCAAGGTTTGATTATTACAATACCCTGTCATTATTCAGAAGGCCAACAGCAAACCAAACAGTTCAACTTGTGTCACCCCAATTGCTAAGTGGAGAGAGGTGATGACAGCACAAAACATCGGTGTTTTATAACTTACTCTGATTTACAAGCCTAATTTCAGATTCAGAGTCTTGGCCCTTGTCTTCCTAACTCATTTAGGATTTTGATCAGGCTATCTCAGAAACCACCTCTTTTGCGATCTTTCTCTGAGAATACTATGAATGATGGAGCACAAGTGTGAACCTGAAGGATTTTCTAAGCAACAGGCCTCTTAGGAAATTCACCATCCCATGATCAAACTGAGCCCAAGGTCTCCAACCTTCAAATCGCAGTGCAAGATTCTTTTCTTTGGGTAGGCATTTTCCTAACAGCCAAACTGTGGTGCAGCCCAACCAATCAACTGTCCAGATACTGTTACTGTATGGAGTGCTTTAAAGTACAATATAGAGCAAAAGAGAGGGGGGGCTTTTAGTGGCAGGATGAACTTGCCCAGCACTGAGACGTCTCCAAGTTTAAGGAATTAACTCACTGAAGAGTCGCTGTTGTCCACCCCTGCAGGATTTCACAGGCAGTTACCACCATTAGATCAATGGTTCATCAAAAAGTTGCTGATGGAACCAATATTAACAACCAGTTGAGTTTTTTCCATCAGTAGGAGGAAATCAACAACTGATGTCACTGCAGTCTGTTCTATACCCAGAAAAAGGGATCAAGAAAATCTACAGACTCAGAATATAGCTGGAATTGTCTCATAATTACCTTGATAACCTTCCTATCCACCTCCATCCCCCAAAAGGAAGTTAGAGACAGAGCAGTATTTGGCAAAAATTATTTTTTGGGGTTTTTTGTTTTTGTTTGTTTGACATACATACACACACACACACGATGATCAAAGGTCTAACCCGTGTTGCTGTGTGTGCTTGGCAGCTTGCCCTCTCAAGAGAGGCATTAACAACTGCAGCCAGTATCTGTCTCCCACCCCAAAGGGTAGTTCCTCTTCTTTTATGGGGGAGCCTCCATGATGCAAATTGGGCAGTAAGCCCTTTGCCCATGCAGATTGGGCTCTGTCCCCTGCCAAGTCAACAGTGGCTCATACCTGCCAAAGAGCAAGGTGGGACAGCCCTTTCTGTTAAGTAAGTAGGGACTAGGCCCAGAGATGCCCCATCTGCTTCCTCCCAGGCCTGGTACCCACATCTCATACTTAACTATTGCTTCCAACAGCTGCTCCAGGCCATCCCCATGCTCAGGTGTCACCTTCAGCTGCCCACACAGACTCCACCATATCCAGAGATTCCACCATATCAACAGACTAACATCCAAAGCAAGTCGACAGCCTCCCTAACTTCCACAGATCCCCAACTCTAGAAGACAGACCCTTAACTCCCCCACCCCACAAAAAAAAAAAAAAAATCCCACACACCACCCATACTCTAATCCCCGGGTTCTCAAACTGGAGGTCAGGACCCCTCAAGGGGTCACTAGGTTATTACATGGGGGGTCATGAGCGGTCAGCCTCCACCCCAAACCCCACTGTGCCTCCAGCATTTATAAAGGTGTTAAATATATAAAAAAAAGTGTTTTTAATTTATAAGGGGCACTCAGAGGCTTGCTATCTGAAAGGGGTCACCAGTACAAAAGTTTGAGAACCACTGAGGTAATCACTGTCCCCAGCAGCCACCCAGCCTGACCACAGCCCCACCTCTGCCACCACAACTGGGAGAGACCAGCCGCAAGTGCCAGCCCCCGAGGCAGCAGGGTACAGCATCAGGTGGGTACGTTATCCATTGCCAGGGCAGGGACGGGCGCTGCTCAGATGGGAGCTGTCTCTCTGCCCACGTCCCGCACAGGGCACCTGACTTCTTGGACTGCGAGCGACAAGACCTTGCTTGGGGTGTACAGCGCCTGGCACGCCGGGGCCAGGCACTACTGAACCAGTCCCTTCTCTAGCCCCAGTGCCCGAGCCCAAGGCCCCTTCCCGCCCCCAGCCCATGCCGGCCCCTCCCCCAGCCAACGTCCCGCCGCCCCACTCCCAGCCGGTGTCCCGGCCCGGCCCCTCCCCGTTCTCAACCCCCAGCCAGGATCCCAGCCCCCTCTCCCCTTCCATCCCTGCCCGGCTCCGCTGCTGGCCCCCCGCCCGTGTCCCGGCGCCGCCCCGCACTCACATCTGATACTCGTCTATCGCCTCCACCAGCTGCCCCCACGAGTCGAAGTCCGTTCCCTTCCTGAAGCTGGCGCCCCAGCGCTGCAGGAGGCTCCGAGCCGCCTCCGACATGGCCCCCGCACTAGGGCAGCATGCTCAGCCCGGGGCCGGCCATCACACGGGCGAGCCGCTCCCTCCAGCCCAGCAGCAGCACCAGCCGCCGACCAAGCCCATTTGCGGCTTCAACCGAACCTGGCGGCCGCCTCCACTCAGCCCCGCCCCCTCCCAGCGAGCTAGTCTGCGCCGGCCACACCCTCGGCCCCGACGGGCGGGTGCCGTTGCTAGCGAAGCAACCTCGCCCTGGCCCACGGCTCCAGGAAGACGGCGCAGACCCTTCCGCCTCGGTGCGTGTCATGGGACGGGAGGTCACGGGGTCAGCAGGCAACTCAGCTTGTCCCGGCCGGGCCTCAAGTTTGGTGCCTGGTTGCTGGTAGCAGCGTCCTGCACCGTTCCTCTGAGCGGGGCTGCTCCAGCTCTTCCTGTGCGGGAACTCCCCAGTGCCAGGTGAGCGGCCGGTGCCTCCCCACAGCTCCCGCAGCCTTCGCTGGGGTTGGCCTGCGCCTTTAGGCAGTAAGAGCCACCCCAGCTCCCAGTGCTGCGCAGAGCAAGGGTTGCGTTGGGGTGGGTATGGGGGGAAGTGTCCTGTGTATGTGAGTCGGGGGCTGTTCGTTGCTATTAGAGGGCGAGTCTCCTTGCAGTAGGAAACCAGTCTCCTCGCTGTCATTTTCTCCCTTTGTTTCCACGCTACAGGGGAATGTATTTAATAACCCTCGTTTCACACACTCCCCTTTCCTCACTAGGGGTCTATTTTCAGGCTGTGTTTAGACTCCTCTCTTGAGACAGGTGTGTTTCCCTGCCTGCACTTCGGAGACCCACTAGGCTTTCCCAGATCTAAGTATATTTTAGTGTATCAGAGGAGTAGCCGAGTTAGTCTGGTTCTGTAAAAAGCAACAGAGTGTCCTGTGGCACCTTTAAGACTAACAGATGTATTGGAGCATAAGCTTTCGTGGGTGAATACCCACTTCGTCGGATGCATTCACCCACAAAAGCTTATGCTCCAATACATCTGTTAGTCTTAAAGGTGCCACAGGACTCTCTGTTGCTATGTATATTTTAGTTGTTAAAGGTCTCAATCAGACTGCCCCCATAGGCCGATACAGTTGCTCCCCCAGGATGTCATGAGGAGCAAACACTACGTGCTAAGGAGTCTTCCCTTAAGTGGTCCCTGAAGGGTGGGACTGACTAGGAGAACCAATCGAGCCGTGTTTTATGCGCTTATCTGTAGTGCTAGAGAGGGAACGGTTCAGACTAGCTGGTCTGGGTGAAGGTGTTGTACTTGTCAAGTCTTGCTTGGAACTAGTGCAATTGTAATAATAATCGGAGGCCATCTGTGTGGAGGAGGAGGAGCATTCCAGGCGCATACACCTGGTGGGAGTACTAACCGAGTATAAATATCACCTACACGGGGACTAAAACTCGGAACATTGTGCCTGGATAGATGTTAAGGATGTGGGTGGATGCAAGATTTCTGAATTTGATGGGGGTTACACGTTATTAACGTATCCTGTTTGAAGGGAGCAGCACTTTTGGGAAACAATGAGATCTGCTTTCTTTTCCTTCGGACTGGCTGCGCATTAGCCGTAATGGGAGGCTCAAGTCAGGACTTGAACTTGTCATCAAATCAGTCTCCTAACAGCATCCTCTGGGGCTCGAGTGGGGGGGACCAGTTTGTAACCTCTACATCGCCTGCAGCATAGAGCTGGCTCCATATGTCACTCGCTGCGGGTGGGGTAGCGGAGGAAAGACACGACTTGCCCGGTCAAAGGTGCCAAGATTTTGTGTGTGAGAGAGAGGGGCGGGCTGGCTGCGGGCAGAGTGTGATACACGCAGCCTCGGGAAGGGTGGGCCTGGCTGGATATTTCAGCCAGACACTCGCCACCTCTCTGTATGCGCAGATCCACAGAGATCTAGAGCCCGAGGGGGGCAGCGGCCTCTACTCCACCACCTTCCTTGGGGTGCGGGAGAAGCAGGTCTGCACGCTTAGTTGCCAGAGATTTGGGGGAACCAGTTCTCTAGGACAGCTGGCAGGGATCAATGCACCCGGTCGTCTGCAGCCAGCAGGCTCTCAATGAGATCGGCTCTCTTCTACCCGTGCCTGCGTGGCAGCGGCCATTTTGCGCACGGACTGGTGTGGGCTCCGTACTGCGCCGGCGCAAGCGATGCGGGCGGAAGCAGGGCTGCCTGGAGGGGGAATCTGGGGACAGTGAGGGCGGAAGCGGTTCCGCTGTGAGCTGAGGCTGCTCCGCCAGCGGGTAGAGGGGCGGTTTCCGCGTCAGCAGCAGGCTCGTCCGCGGAGGTAAACAGCAGCCCCCGCCCATAGTGTAAGAGAGCGAGGTGGCGGCTGGGTGGCGCGGGCCTGTCCGCTCGTGAGTGAGCCTGGCCGGGGGTGGGTGGGACGGGACGGGACTCCGTTGCTGTGAGCTTGGCCTGACGGTCGCGCTGGGTTTCTTGGCCTTTGAGGGCGCTGTGAAGTGCGGCCCTCCTGCCTTGGCTCGCGGGGTGGGCTAAGTCCTGGCTCCCAAGCTGGGGACCAGAGAGGGAGGGACGGGGTCGGGAGCGCGTTGGGAGAGGGGTCTCCGGGGTCTAGACAAAGCTGCGCCCCGCTGTTGTAGCAGTGGCAGGCGGCCCGCAGCCCCTCGCGTTCCCCAAGCAGCTGGTGATGCACGAGCAGGAGGCGCCCTAACTCTCCCAGTAGCTCTCCGCGTTCGTGTGTGTATTATATGCAATACGCCACCAAACGTGATAGTGATGCTACCAAGTGCAGGACAGACTCACCCAGCTCTTGACTTGGCAGATTTACAAGATCTTTAAAATTGTCTAGGTTACTAGTCCCAGTTCTTTAAATATTCAGGGTCCCTGCTTAGCAGAGTAATCTAATACAAGAATTATTGTACCGGGATTGTACATACTTGTAAAAAGACATAGTTATTCATAATTGCTCTGAGCACTTTCTTTGGCCAACTGCTTCCTTGTAATGCCCAAACAAGAGATTGCGTTATCCAACGTTGTTAAAGTGACAGTTTGTTCAGACACTTGATCACCATGGTTGTCAATGTGCTGCCATATTGAGGACGGGGTTCAGAACAGGAAAGAGAGCTCTCTAGATATAGTCTAATATCTTCCTCTAGTTCATCTTATTTTGAAGCCTCTAAAATCTTCCCTCTTGCAAATGTTACTAGGTGCATTATGCCTTGGGGAAAAATACAATGAGGCATTTGCTGTCCACAGAAAGATTCTCCTCTCTTCCACACGCCAGGAGAAAGTTGACTAATTATCTAGGCCCACAATCTGTTCTTTTGCCTCTCTCCACCTCTACTCCAGAAAGATCTGGAAAAATAGAACAGCCACACACCATGGCTCTAAACAGTAATTGACTTTAGAACTGTCTGGAAGAAACAAATTCTGATGTCAAGGGGCCTGTGCTGCATATTCTGTTCTGTTAGACCCCGGACAGTTCACTCTAAGGACCGTTAGAATGATTATTATTATTTGTATTACTGAATTGCTTAGGAGCCCTAGTCATGGACCAGGAGCCACTGTGCTAGGCACTGTACACATAGAAAAATGAAAAGACGGTCTCTCATGTAGTCAGGATCCTCTCCATAAAAGAGCTTTCTAAATCAGTGATGCACCCTACCCAGAAGTCAGGACAGTCTTCAGAAGAATCTCTTTCTGCTGATGCTATAGGAAGGCAGTCTTCCAGTCTCCAAATGTAGGTTCAAGTAGCAGGCATTGGAATAATCAAGTATGGATATCAAAAAGGCATGGATAATTGTGCCACAGGCCACATCAGACAAACTATTGCCTTACCAGACATAGGTGAAAAAAGGCACTTCTAACTACTGATGTCTCCTAAAAGTATGTTGCTGTATGTAAACACCAATCAGATTGCAAACTGCCTTGATTATGGTTGAGCATTCTTTGTGGTTGAGCATCCAGCCCTCTGTTAAAGGGAAAGTCACTGTGAAGAGTGGAAGACCTCTTGGTGCTGAGGAGGCTTTATGGCCTACCACCTTAAACAGTTTCTCTTGTACTATACACCTCTACCCCGCTATAACGCGATCCGATATAACACGGGTTCCCGTATAGCGAGGTAGCAGCGGGGCTCCAGCGGTGCTTTAAGGGGTCCGGGGCTCCGGCTGCTGCGGGGAGCCTTGGGCCCTTTAAATCACCGCTGGAGCCCTGCTGCCCCTACCGCGGAGCTGTGGCAGCAGGGCTCGGCCAGCGATTTAAAGGTCCCAGGCTCCCCACAGTGGCTGGAGCCCAGAGCTCTTTAAATCACCGCCGGAGCCCTGCTGCACCTACCCCGATATAACGGGGTTTCAGCTTTAATGCGGTAGGGATTTTTGGCTCCCTACGACCACGTTATAGCGGGGTAGAGGTGTAGTAAGGGCTTGCTGTTGTGAGCCTTCCTGTGCAATCTCCCGTTTCTTCAGTGTGAGCTAAGCCTGTAAAGGAGCTGTAGAATAGTGCCCTACAGTGGTGAGTTCAGAGTTTCAAAAAGTACGTAAGTACATATCAATATATCTGTAACAGGTCTAGGATCTCCAACAAGTCTCTCTCCCCCACCCCCTTAAAATTACTTATAGAGCTTTGCAAATTCATTTCATAAAAGAAAAATGTAGCTCACATGCACTTTATAGACCCAAGTGGAGCATCAAATGCCCTAGAGAAAGAGGAGCACCCCAGTTACCCTCATGTAACTATTTTCTTCCAATCTTTAGGTTTCTAATAAATAGAATCGCAAACAGTACTTGAGAGAAATGACCCACTGGTTTCATCGCAACCCTTTAAAGGCTACAGCTCCTGTCACATTCAATTTCTATGGGGTAGCCAGCAGTCCTGCTGCAACAAAGATTTGCAAGTAAGTGTGTTTCAGACTAACACTAACTTCTTTTCCAGTGTTCAGGGTGTACCATGGACATCTTTTTAGTATTGTTTGAAGAGACTAGAGATTTGTAGGCTGGGAGACAATAAAGCACTGATAGCATTTTCAGCGTCCAGTTCTAGAGAATGATTAATCTAATCTTACAAATCTGATGCTACATAGCAAAACCTATTGTAACAAAACAGAGGCTAAAAGGACTAGACGTTCCATCACTTTTTTGCTGTGTGTGTGTATCCTATTGTGGAAGGATTAGTGTAAGTAATGTACATAAATTAATAAACCAAAAGTGTTCTATTGTGGAGATAAGAGTGGCTCTGAAAAAGCATTTAAGTCAAGCTTATAAATACAGAGACATGATTACAATTCCGTCTATTCACGTAGTGTAAAATCCCAGTTCTGATATTGCTCCTGCCATGTTAACTTCTCTGGAGAGGATGAACAGCAGTCCCGATGCATTCTAGTATACAAACACATGGCTTCATGTACAAAAGCATGAGAATCAATTACACAGTGTGTGCATATATCTTCGATTAAGAGACTTTGAGTCAGGGCTCCTGGGTTTTATCCTTAACTTCTGTCACATACTTGCCCGAGGCCACACAGCAAGATACTTACCTTCTTTGCCTTCGTTTATGGATCTGAAATGAGTACAACACTGTTCTATTTCATGTGTATTGTGAGGCTTAATTCATGTCAGTGATGTAATTTGAGATCATTGCATAAACGCAATTATAAAAAGTTACTATTGGAACACGCTATTACGGATTTTCTTCTAATTATAATGTACTCTAGTAGTGCACCACTGATGCAGTGATCTACCTCTGAAGTTTTGGGTGGATAACAAATATTTCTGTTAGTTGGGTTAAAATTTGGGTTAAAAAGCAGTTAAAATTGTTCATTTACTGACATTGATAACTACTACATATGTGTCCAAAATGAGCCATACTTTAAACTGAAAATACCAATGCTGAAGTGAATGTTGGGTCCTATAAGAGATCAAAAGACTTGTTAAATCTGATCCCTCCCTGAGAAGTGTTTGATATGTCTTTTTTCCAGTGGCTATCTCAGATATTAAATTAATACTGCACTTAGCTAGAAGGATAAGAAATAGTGTGAGGGTGTATAAAAGGATCACCTTTTGTATAATTTTTTTTTTTTTTTTTTAACACAGTGACTTAAGATCATCCAGGGTACGACTCTTGGAACTGTTTACTGATTTGAGTTGTAATCCAGAAATGATGAAGAATGCAACTGATTTGTACTTTTCACTCTTGCAAGGTAAGAACTTTGCAAGCTGCAAATAAAAGGTTTTGTATAATAATCTTAGGTTTAATAAAACTCATAATAATTTTGTTATACCAATTTATGTAGGGGCATTATCTGGTCACCAGGAAATATGGTGTCTCCTGTTCCTGTCACCCATTATAGCCTTAGAAGCCTCAGTCAGCATCCTGGCAGTACTCGGAGCATGGACAGTCCTTTGCTCTCTGCCTTTTAACCAAGTGTTCCAGGTTAGGTATCTCAGCCACCTTCTGCTTTCTGGGGAGGAGAGAAGTTGATTTTCCTTGTCTCTGAGAATAGACTGCGTTACTCCTAAAAACAGATCTATGAATTCTCTCAGAATGGAGAGGATACCAAATCAAAAGTGTAAAATAGTCTCAGGTCTAACATTAGGTAATAGTTTAGCTAAATAAAGCAGTCTTGCAACTACAGTTATCCAGGTGCTGATATGGCTTTCATCACTTTGGTATCTGAGTTTTCAGTAGATATTCACTTACATTTTATGGCTCAGATGTCTGTCATGCTTCCTCAGGCTCTTTCTTGCCTCTCAGCATGACAAGAGCTCAGTAACCCACTCTGAGTCAGCATTTTCCCTGTGTCCAAATTGCTCTACAGGCCAGTCAAGTAACATCCTTGAATTCTGTGCAATGGGCAGAGCTGAGCTTAAATGAAACACGTTACTTATGGATTTCTAGGCTAGATTGGCCTATGGACAATTACCCTTTTTTTGCAGCTGTCTTCATTTGAAATCTGCCCCCCTTCCAGCTCTATTGTACCTTATAAGTTTATTCAATATTATATGAACCTCTGCTTCCTTGTCCATCTCCATTCAGTTCTTTCCTACATTGATTTGAAACAGTTTTGAAATTACATACATAATAGCTTGCCTTTTCCACAAACAGTGATTTGCTGTCTGTCGTGATGATTCATTAGTATGCTTATAGCCTTCTGTGTCCCAGCCTGACGTGTGAATCTTTCAAATCAAGTTAACTTTGGCTTAAATGACAATTGCTTATTCTCTCTATCAGCCTTACCCTCCCCCCCCCCCCCCCCCCCCGTGTGTTTAATCACTCATTTAAAAAAAATATTATTATCTATAGTAAATATTCCTCTGTGTCACACAAGGGTCTTGAGACTGCAGACAAATCAGGTTCCCCAGATAGAGGAGAGGGTACTGTCCAAGCTGTTGCAGAGAAGACAGGAGGAGGATGCCTTCAATAAAGAGGAATCCATACCCATTCACTGGGGCTTGTCTTCACAGTTAGTTTGAGTTAGTTCACTTGGTTTATTCCACTCAAGTTAGCCTACCCTGAGTGAGCGTGAAAACAGCACTCAAGCTACCTAGAGTGATTGGGTTCGCATCCGAGTTGTTGCTTCCCCACTACATTACTAATGTGAACAAGTGTTGGCAGTACTGAAGCTTCAACCACTCCCCTGACAGGCCAACTAACTCAAGCTTAAAGCACCGTCTAAGAGATTTGTGTATGTGGACAGGAATCAGGTTAGGGGCAAAATTCAAATTATAAATTGAGCTAACACTGCAGTGAAGACGAGGCCTAAAACCTTTTCTGCGTCAAATACATTTTTCAAATATTTCCTACCAGTATTAAGAACCTTACTGTAGATGATGACTCTCTCAAGCACCATGTTGATTGGACCTCTCCTGAGTATAGTTAGATGACAAGGTGTTTAAACTACCAGCAGTCCATTTACACCAGGAGCTGGGGCCGAATCATGCTTCGCAACAGTGAAATCTTCAGCAGAGGCTCACAGGGCTGAGGCAATAGCTTGTCTGAGCAGGGAGTGTCTGATAAGACCAGTTGGTCTTGTCTGTTGTAAATCTTGTTCTCTGAACATTCTGAAGAACAAAAGCTTTAAGGAGTAACATGAATGCCTGAGAGACTTTTTGCTGTTCTACCTGCCTACATCTCTACTTGCATCTTTACATTGCTGCCTTCTAATGTTTAAATTGCCTGTTGGCATGTTTTTGTTTTTTTTTTTTTTTTTTTGGACAGGCTTTATAGTCTCACTGGATAACTCTTCTCAAGACTGCAAGTTGCGATATATTCAGAATTTTAAGTGGACAGACACATTACAAGGACAAGTTCCAAGGTATATGTTCTATGGAGTCTGCAATGTCTGTGACCAGGTTCTTTAGATTATAGTATAGATCTGCCACTATAGTAAATGTTGCACCATGCTGATCATTAAGTAGTTTCCAAGAGGCTGATTACATTAGTGTTCTAATAATTGCCTTGCTCTTCTGCTTTATAGCTATTACAGTGTTGTTCTGGAGATGCCAAAGTGCCTCTCTTTCATTTAGTTGAGGTTAAGACACTACATTGAAATGGTGGATCCAGTCTGTTGGGGCTTTCTACAACCTCTATTTACAACTGAAGACAGAATAACTATTATAGTGCAAAATGGGAAATAACCATATAATAATATAAAATAAGAATTAGAATGTATATAATTGTAGTGGTTTCTGGTGCTGGAAATCTGAAATTAAGTCTTACTTTCTGGTGATATCCTCCCTCCCCTATTGTGTCTCACCTGAAATGTAGACAAAACTGTTCTGGTCAGGGTCTTTCTCTCTCTCCCTGTCTTCTGAAGCATATAGCACTCTTTTGGGTGTTGTAGATAAACTGTAAACAGAGACTTTAATAGGAATATGTTTTTTCTGTGTTTTCCTATTGCCACATCCTTAAACCAAGCTGAATAAGTTACCCTTTAAGTGGGATGAACTTATCATAAGAGCATTTTAACATCTATGCAACTTTCTATTCTTACATTATATTCTCTTATTTGTAGTTAGTAACTGCATGCTGTAGAAAGCACTTCCAAATAGCTGCCAAGTTAACAGGTCTAAGACTACATCTTTTTGTTTATTTAAACTAGTTATCCCAGACCTAGGTTTTCCACAAAACAAGCATTTTAAAAATAAATGAAAGAGAAATGTTAACCTCACTGAAAACTCAATAAAGTATGTTACCCTGTTAATATAAAAATTCTACTAAACTCTCTTCCCAACCCCAGAAAAAATCCATGTGAAAGGCACATATTTGAACACCCTGTGGGATTTGTTCACCTGACTTCTTGGGGGATAAGCAAAAGATTAAATCATTATTAGAAAATCCAAGAAATAGAAAAGCTATAAATTGGACGTTTCTGACATTTTAAATGAAAACCAAACCTACTTTATGCAGGTAGCTGCCATTTGTTATGTTGCAGAAGTACAAATTAGAGAACTTGTCTAAACAAATTGGAAAGCATGAAATTGCTTGTTTTGCCTTTTTTTATATATATATATATATTTGTTTATTTTTAGTGCCCAGCAGGATGCTGTGTTCGAACTGGTTTCCATGGGATTTAACGTGGCTCTCTGGTACACAAAATATGCATCGAGACTGGCCGGGAAAGAAGAGTAAGTGTTTTTTCCTCCTTTAGCAACTCTATTGCAATAATATCCCAACAAAAAGGAAATCTTCAGTTAAAGCAGACTTCATTCACGTGCTTTAACATTCAGATGCACTCTGGCTCCTTGCCTCCCCAAGAAACTTCCTTGCACTTGCAAAATGTAACCAACCACAATGCACACACCAAATTTCTCTACATCACACTCAGATGTACAATTTAAACTTCAGCCATACCTAGATCTAACATTTTTATAAACCTATTCTCCACTGAAATCTAAAATATTTTATTTCTGCATAGATAAGTGTCACATTGGCGTGGAGGCTAGTTTCCCCCATGCTCACAAGCTCCTCCAACACCTCTTGTTGCCAAGTCTGCCTCCCTGGCTCCCCAAGGTCTGTTGACTGGGCAGAGCTGAACATAAGGGAATTGGGCTAGCAGCATCGATGAACAAAAGTAACTGGCAGAACTTGACAATTTATCGGCTTTTCTTTACAGAGGTAAAATAAGTTATAGCAAACAAAGGAAATAACTTTTTGCAACTCAAGATTGAAAAGTAGCCTGGCTGAGACCAGGGGCGGCTCTGTTTTTTGCCGCCCCAAGCACGGCAGTCAGGCAGCCTTTGGTCCGCTGGTTACACAGATTCGGCGGCATTTCTGCGGGTGATCTGCCGGTCACACGCGTACCTGCCACCGAATTGCCACCGAAGCTGCAGGACTGGCGGACCTCCCGCAGGCATGCCACAGAAGGCTGCCTGACTGCTGCCCTCACGGCGGCTAGCACGCTGCCCCCCGCGGCTTGCTGCCCCAGGCACGCGCTTGCTGCACTGGTGCCTGGAGCTGTCCCTGGCTGAGACGTTCTCTAAATGAATGTGTGTGGGAAGTTTCTAGTTACTGTGGCTCTTCACTTGGAGAAGCCTGAAAAACATTAATGTGAAGGGAAATCTTAGCGTTTTGTATGCAAACTATTAAATATTGGACTGAAAATATAGAAAATTCAGTTCTCCTACAATGAGCGTGTTTAATGACTGGATTTAGTTTTGAAATTTAAGTGTGAAATAGAGGGATTGTAATTCTGGTTTAAGTGCAGATATAAACACAGCCACTACAGTGTCCTCATAAGTAGCATTTTGCTGAGGAAAAAGTACAGCCAAGCAATGCTGATAAAGGTCAGGCAATAAAACTAAGAATAGTGAACAAGTAGAACTACTCTACAAGAGTAATGTATGGACAAAATCCCAGGTCTTTGGGCTTTTAGATATAAGGCGATTAACCAATGTGTGAGTAGTCAGTTTTGTAAGATTATGAGCTGGTACATAACTCAGCTGTATAATATTAACTTGAATGCAGAATTACATATTTCATTAACAATCTTTCAGTATAACAGAAGATGAAGCAAAAGATGTTCACAGAAGCTTGAAGATAGCAGCTGGGATTTTTAAACATTTGAAGGTAGAAAACATACCTTTATTCCTATTTCTTAAGTTGTAAGTTTCTCTGTACAGAGACTTTGTCTACTCCTTGTCCTGTACAACACTCAGTGAATTGTCAGTGCATTACAAAAGACTTTTAAAAGACTTTTTTGGTTCATATGCAGAGGATTTATGCAGTCATAGTGGAGCTTTTGAATGCTGCGGAAAATAATGTACCATCAATGAGTCACGCTACTAGTCAGTTGCTATGGCTGGCCGTTAATCAAGGTAGAAAGGCAATGGCAATAGTGTATTATAGTGACATGGCCAGCCATCTCCTTGACTCCTTCACTTGTAATTTATACCCATTTAGTAATAGAAAATGTATCTTGGAAAAAACCCTGACATTTAGTAGTGGTGTCTTAGATTTGAACTAACCTTGAAACGGACTGTCTCTCTACCCTTAGGACAGCCATATCCCCAAACTGATTACACCTGTAGAAAAGGGAAGGGATTTGGAAGCTCGACTTATAGACTCCTACATCATCCAATGCCAAGCTGAAGCTCAAGAAGGTAAAAATATAATGGGGGTATTTATCTGTGGATTTCTTTTGTGGTTCATAATGTCTCCTGGATAGTGACAGCCAGTGTTCTCCCAAAGTACTGTGGTTTGGGGTTGATTGCATAACCAGAATCAAACTCTTCACTTTCGTTAAACAAATGGCAATAAAACATTACAAATATTTGTTGATCAGTTTTAGAGACGTTCTCTAGGAGATTCTCGTTTCCACCCTTCTCAGGCACCCTTGCTTAATGCAATATGAAAACGTCTAATAAACTAAAGGTCCAAATATCTTGAAATAAAAAAATTGAAAACTAATCTCACTGCAGCGTACCATTGCCCATTTTGTCAAGTTTTCTTTTGTACTCATTTCGAGCTATTCTATTCCGACAGTAGTTATGCCTTAATTTTGTCTATAAGGCTTGCATCAATTGTCAGAGCACACCGTTATTTCTGTGCTAATAGAACTCAAGTATTCAAACTGCTAAATCCCTAATTAGGTTTGATGTGACTGTCTGCAATTACATTTTATTAATGGTTTTAGTGACAATTGCCCGAGCTATTGAGCTGAAACACAATCCTGGTCTGATAGCTGCTCTAGCCTATGAAACAGCCAATTTCTACCAAAAAGCTGGTAAGTTAAATTACAATGTCATTTGAGTCCTTAGTGATTTAGTTTGCATGTCTTGCAGAAAAACAAACAAACAAACCACTAACATTGCAATCAAGAGTGGTAACCCTGCTGCAGTTTCTCTGTGGACAGCGTTAACAGCATGTCTGTGCTTCCAGTCAGTAATTTGAAATCATGTTCTAACAGACAATCATCAAGTGTCACTTCTCAATATAACAGATTTATAGTGGGTGGGTCTAGAGGCAGTGTCCTACTAGCTCTGTGGGTAATTTTGTTCTGGTTCTGTTCTTCAGCTAGCTAGGATAGTAAGTTAGTAGACAAGGGGGTGGATGGAGGTTAAAGGATTGTTTTGAGATGTTCAACAGCAGCTCCTCAGGGCAGGGCTGACTATTTCCGAGGAAAAATTAGTTTCTGATAGGGCACTGGTAAATACTGGTTTAAATTGGGAAAAATAAAATTAGTATTAGAATATACTAATGAAAATTACTGAAAAATATTTAAAAGTTTTATAATAGTTTTGCAGTAATATGGTCTGTTTAATTTTAATTAAAGGAAGTAGAGAAAAGCTTCAACCTAAAGCTGTATTCTTTTGCCTTGGCTACCTCAAACAGAAACTGAAACTTTTGAATCTGGGAATTCCTAGTCTTTGTTTAGCAATGAAATTACATGTTTGTTTAGCAAACAAAAGGGAATTCCCAGATTTTTTTTAAAAATGGGTTTTTTAGTTGTTTTTGAACTTGATGCTTTCATGCAGCTTAAGTTTCTTTGCAGCTGCAGGTATAATTGGTGCACTTCATTGAGATTATAGCTATTTCATACTTATGATCTATAGATACACTTAACTAGACCAGAGTGCTGCTTTGAATGTTTTTTTTTTAATTATTTAAAAAAAAAATTGTTTATGTAATTCTAGATCAAATGTTATCCAGTTTGGATCCAGCGTACACTATTAAATGGAGAAAGTACTTACAGTTGAAGGCATGTTTCTATATGGCTTATGTGAGTACTCTGTAACCAATCAGTGAACATTTAAAAAGGGTTTCTAAAGGTTATCTAGGAGTTAGATGGGGAATGGGAGTCAATTATCATTTGTCCTTGTCACCACATAACAAAATGAGATATTGCAGTCCCTGTAGTACTTAAAAATACACTGTTCTAGAATAAGATGCAATTTGTGTCCTGTAGAATTTAGTGTAGTTACTCACCTCCACAAGTGGGGCAGGTCAGTTTGAGCATTTAATACTTGTGCTCTATTCTCTGCACTGATTCCCAATCTACTTCCAGGTGTAATTCAGTTGATCACATCTCTGAATTTATGGATGAGATAGGACCTGATAGTATCAGTTGCCACCCCCAAGCCTTCTTGTAGGATGCGTGTTCTGCTAGAGCCTGGTTGATCTCCTGGCATAACATTCTCCATCAACGATCAGCAGCTCTGTAATTAGTTGCTGCTTGCGGTCAGACCATATTTTAGTTTTAAAAAGAAAAATACTTTGACTTTCTCTTAGTTTGGGTCTGTAGCCAGAGGCTGTTTATCTCGTGAATGGGTGAGAAAATTAAGGCTGGGCTGGGTTTGATTTGTGCTATTTGTTAAGACCATCTGTGTGTAATTCTTGTAATATGGACAATGATGGAATAAGGTAATGCTGTCGGATTTGGTTTCACAGTACAGCAGGGAATATATATGTTGCATCTTGAGAATATTTATATTGGGCCTAATCTAAGTGGAGTGGGCTTTTATAAATGAAAGGGAGCATTTGATATTGCACTCCAGTAGGAACCCTATTTGAGCATAAGAGCCCAAAATAGTCTTATGAAAGGGAGAAAATGGGAGTGTGGTGAAGTCCCACTTAGACCTTGCCATAACAATTCAGAAAAGCTGGAATGTTTGTTGCCTTTCTGAATTGAGTGAAGTTTTTTCATATATTTAAAAAACCTAAACACTCATGGTACCTGATTCTCACCATGAAAACAACTGGGTTTCTTCTCTGCTGAAGGGACTTGTGCACCAGTTAGTGCTGCTTCCTGTTACTTCCCTGGACCCCCTGCTGGTTGACTGTGCAACTGACAGCAGCCTCAGAGAGCTGCAGATCTTGCCATTTTGGATTGTGTTCAGCTGTACACGATCCCCATCCAGTGAGGAGGAAATATAGCAAAACTGATGTGTTGACAGGAAATGTGCGATTGATGCCTGTACCTATATCATTCTCTCTCATCAGTCATACTGCTACCATGGTCAAACTCTGCTGGCCAGCGATAAATGTGGAGAAGCAATCAGATCTCTGCAGGAATCAGAAAAATGTAAGTATGGTTGCCACATTCTCAAATCCCTCATGGAACATCTGCTGTTGTACTGTTTAGAGAATATTTAAAAATCTTTAGTTTTCATACTTCAGAGTAGCTCACAAAATATCCAAATATTTGTATTAAAGCCAAACAAACACATTATCAAGGTTGTATTAGAGTAGGCAATCAATGCATACTAGCTCTCTAGAAGACCTTTAGAGTCCTTAGTGTGTCCAGAGTCCACAAATGTGTGATACAAAGAAAATACGCAACAAGGAGACCAATGTCCACTTAATCTGCTACACCCCTATTTTGGGAGGAGGATATAAACACTGTGGTAAGTCATGTTCCTGATGGATTGGCTGCACATTGTACTGAAGCAGAATTAGGCACGTTCTTACTAAACCTGTAGGTGTTACAAGTGCTGGGCTACTAGATGTTGCTTAGTGAGGCTGAAGACAGTTTGTTTTCCACATTCTAAAACTCTTCCATCTCCAACTGCTGTGGTTCGGTGATAGAACAAATGGGTCTATTTAATATTACATGAGTTACTTGTGATAAAGGATAAAGTAGAGATATGAATACCCATATTGAAAGGTACAGTACTTGGGTTCTAGTGAGTTCAAGAGCAGTTTAAATGTATTTCTTTGCACTTATTTGATCCTACTTCTAATGTTGTCTTCTGTGAACCTGTGGCTCTCTTCTTGATGGTGTTGTAAACTTGTATTAGAATTTCTGACTCAAAAATCTGGGTGTAGAAAACTTACTTTCTTTAGTTCAGACTTACCTAATATTACAGGTTCTGCACCCTCATTTTGGCCTGGGCAGACTGAGTGTGCATGGTGGTATTGAATGTCTTAATAAGATGCAGTTAAAGACTGGAGTTCCTGTGAGAGGGAGTTCTGTCAGTTTGGGGAAGGAGAGGGATCTGCAGGAAGACTCCGACAGGGGATCCAGAGAGGAAAGAGATCTTTAGAGGACCAGGATCACAGAGGACTGTGGAATGAACTGTCCATGCTAGCCAGGTAAAAAGGCCTGGATGGAGCAACCTGCACTGGGGGGCAGAAGCCTTAAGAGGGAAGGGACTTGAGGAAATGCCAGGCAGCAGGACCTGGGTTTGAAACAAACTCTGAGCCCATTAAAGGTCTGAAGAACTTTGGTGTTGGGAAGACTTGTTTTAAGTTGACATTTGTATTCTGATCTTTTAATAAACCTGACCTCAAAAAGGGATGTTGTGTGACTTGCATGACAGTCTGGGTGCAGTTATTGGAAAGCCCAAGAAAGGGAAACAGAGGCAGGGTCCAACTCCTTGTTACATCTGGTAATGCAATATTCCATTTTATTATAATGCACTTTGTCCCATTAGCCTAAAAACACCAGATAAATGGAAGCTTTTGGCAGGCTTTAAAAAAGTGGGTCTTAAAGATGGCACCATCAGGAGCTCTTTAATTACCTGAAAATCATAAGGGAATCATACAGAAAGTGGAAGCATGGCTTAATTGCTAAGGAAGAGTAACAAAAGAATAGCACAAGCATGTAGGGACAAAATCAGAAAGGTGAAAGAACAAAATGAGTTACACCTAGCAAGGGACATAAAAGGCATTAAGAAGAGGTTCTTTAAATACATTAGGAGCAAGAGAAAGATGAAGGAAAGTACTTAACGTTGTAGTTATGTTCCTGAAAAATGTGACTTTAAGTGAAACGATGTTAAGCGAATCCAATTTTCCCATAAGAATTAATGTAAATGGGGGCGGGGGGGGTTAGGTTCCATGGAATTTTTTTTTTGCCAGACAAAAGGCATTATATACATTTTAAACAATTTTTAAACAAGCAATTTAATACTACGCTGGGGGAGAGTAGTGTGCACGTGCTGTGTGTTTACCAACATACTGTACATACAATACAATACTATAGTTGGGAGGTGCCCCTGCCTTACCCTACACAGGCACAGCCCACTGGCACTGAAGATGAGGCAGGCAAGGAGGCTGAAGGTGCTGTAGGCTAGGAGAAGCACATTGCGCAGCAGCGGCAGCTTCCCCTACTCTGCAAGCACCAGGGGCGGGGGGGTGGGGGTGGAGGGGAGGCTCAACCCTCAGCCCGCTCACTCCCCCCTTCCCCCAAACTCCCATCCTTGACCTGCCTCTTCTCCCCCCCACCTCCTCCCCCTTTACTTCCCATGCTGAGTCCTCGCTCCTCCCCTCCCCTTCTAAACGCCGCAAGCCAGTTGATTGCCTCCTGCCAGGGGAAGGAGGGGGAACCTGCACACCGAGTCCTCGCTCCTCCCCCCTCCCTCCTGCCCCTGGGGGAGAAGAGGCAGGTCAAGGATGGGGGTTTGAGGGAAGGGGGGAGTGGGCGGGCTGAGACTTGAGCCCCGCCCCTGGTGCTTGCAGAGGAGGGGGAAGGCGCTGATCCGCAAGGTCTACCAGTGGGCGGGGAGCGCTGTGTGTGTGTGGGGTGTAGGGAGGCTGCCAGCTGTGGAGAAAGCAGGCAGCCGAACAACGTAAGAGTGGAGCATTGCACAACTTTAAATGAGCATGTTCCCTAATTGATCAGCAACGTAACAACAAAACAACATTAACCGGGACGACTTAAACTGAGGAGTTACTGTATAGGTCCTCTACTTGGTGGGGAAAAAGAGCTAATAACTGATGACATCAAGAAGGCTGAGGTGTTTAATACCTATTTTGCTTTAGTCTTCACTAAAAAGGTTAATGGTGACCGGATC
>NW_020664613.1:797501-826914 GCF_002925995.2 Terrapene triunguis | reverse complement strand
ACAAGGTAAAGAACATTTAGATAAGTTAGATCAGTGGTTCTCAACCTATTTACCATTGTGGGCTGCATCCAATACTACCTATATGGCCCTGAGGATGTCATATGGGCTGCAGCTGTGTGCCGATTGGGCTGCAAGCGGCCCATGGGCCACAGGTTGAGAACCACTGAGTTAAATGTATTCAAGTTGTCAGGGCCTGATAAAATTCATCTTAGGGTCGTTAAGGAACTAGCTGAAGCAATCTCAGAATGGAGGACAGTTGAGGTCCCAGAGGGCTGGAGAAGGGAAAACATAATACCTATCTTTACAAGGGAACAAAGAGGATCCAGGGAATTATAGACCAGTCAGCCTAACTTAGATATCTGGAAAGATACTGGAACAAATTATTAAACAATCAGTTTGTAAGCACCTGAAGGATAATAGGATTATAAGAAATATCCAGCATAGATTTGTAAAGAACAAATCATTTCAAACCAACCTAATTTTCTTCTTTGGCAGGGTTACTGGCCTAGCGGATGGGGGAAGCAGTAGATGTGATATATCTTGATTTTTAGTAAGGCTTCTGTCACAGTCCCACATGACAATCTCATAAGGGAAGGAGGGAAATGTGGTCTAGATGACATTACTATGAGGTGGGTGCACAGCTGGCTGAAAGACCATGCACAAAGTGTAGTTATCAATGGTTTGCTGTCAAGCTGGGAGGGTGTATCTAGAGGGGTCCTGCAGGGGTGAGGCCTGGGTTTAGTACTATTTAATATTTTCATTCATGACTTGGACAATGGAGAGGAGAATCCACATATAAAATTTGAAGATGACATCAAACTGGGAGGAGTTGTTAGAATTTTGGAGGACAGGATTAGAATTTGAAATGACCTTGACAAAGTAGAGAATTGGTCTGAAATCAACAAGATGAAATTTAACAAAGACAATTGCAAAGTACTTTACTTAGGAAGGAAATGCACAGTTACACCATGGGAAGTAACTGGCTAGGTCATGGTACTGCTGAAAAGGATCGTTTAGGAGGGGTGGCATAGTGGATCACAATTTGAATATGAGTCCACAGTGTGATGCAGCTGTAAAAAAGACTAATATAATTCTGGGGTGAATTAACAGGAGTGTCTTTTGTAAGACACAGGAGGTAATTATCCTGCTCTACTCAGCACTGGTGCAGCCTCAGCTGGAGTACTGTGTCCAGTTCTGGGCACCACACTTAAGGAAAGATGGGAACAAATTGGAGAGACTCTAGAGGAAAGCAACAAAAATGATAAAAGGTTTAGGAAGGGTTAAACTGGTTTAGTCTTCAGAAAGGAAGGCTGAGGGCGGGGGGGACCTGATAATTGTCTTCAAATATGTTGACTATTCTAAAGAGGACTGTGAGCAATTGTTCTCCATGTCCACAGAAGCTAGGACAAGAACTGTAATGGGCTTAATTTGTATCAAGAGAGACTTAGGTTAGATATTAGGAAAACAATTCTAACTATAAGGGTAGTTCAGCTCTGAACTAGGCTTCCAAGGGAGGTTGTGGTATCCCCATCACTGGAGGTTTTTAAGAACAGGTTGGACAAGTACCTGTCAGGGATGGTCTAGGTTTACTAAGTCCTTCCACAGCGTAGGGGGCTGGATTTGATGACTTCCCAAGGTCCCTTCCAGCCTTACATTTCTATGATTCTATGATCTAAAATATTTGTATCAAGGGACTAATGGTAATATTATAAAAATGTGAGTTAATACTCAGTCATATAAATGAAGGCATTATTTAAGCTCCCATGACTGGAGAGAGCAATTTCACTTTGGATTAGCTTTATTAAAGTGAGTCTTGCATTTCTAGAGAGCACTTTCTTCCCCTCTGACAGGCTAAGCAGACAAGAGAGTCATAGAAAAGCATCCTTCTTGGAATTTTCCCTTGGTCCCTCAGGGCACAACTGTACATTTCAGGCTTCTTTAATGTGCTTGGCTTATTATGATACCAGACACCCACAGTGGTGTTCCCCTTAGTCTGTCCCTGAATTCTTTCAGGACTATGTTCAGTTCCGTGGCTATGTAGTTCCAGTTCTTGTTTTACAGTTCCACTTCTACTTGTCTCTGCAAATAAGAATACTTCTCTGTCCTCCCCACCCAAAAAGTTGTCTACCTCTTTTACTGACTATACCGATGTTTGGCCATGGTTGGAGGAGTCACCCTGAAACCAGCTGCTTCTGCTTTATCTAATCAGAATCCTAGAGGGATTACTGGGTCTGTTACAATTAAAGTAAGAGATAAGTGCAGTTTTATGACAATTGTAACTTTCACATTGCTTTTTTGTGAAGTTTTTGTCAAGGCTGAAGCATTATGCAAAGAATATGGTGAAACAAAAGGGCCTGGGACTACTGCCAAACCCTCTGGCCACCTCTTCTTTAGGAAACTGGGAAGTCTGGTTAAGAATACCCTAGAAAAATGTCAGAGAGAAAATGGATTCATGTAAGTATATATTCCTTACTTGGTACACTACTTTACACAGATGTGGGGTTTTCTTTTTTTTTTTTTAATCCTTCATTTATTATTACTTTTAAAGTTAGATTGTAAACTTTACAAAGAACAATTTTTCCCTTAATAAAGAATTTGCTTCAGTGTGTTAAAGAAACTGGAAGAGTGTCTACCTTCTTCATGTGTCTGTAATATAAGTAAACTTTGAATCTTGTCTTTGCTTGTGACTTTCTTAAACTTAGCCATTGTTTTTGTAGGACCTACATAAAAATTTATATTTGTACTTCCTTTGCTGGCTTTTCTAAAGTAAATCAGTAATATTGCCTGAGCTGTGTGGCCTGTTAATTGCCAAGTGCCCCAAGTAACTCTGGTAAATAGGGCATTCAGTTAACCGATTTATAAACTTATTCTTGAAAGGACATCAACTTTGAATCTAGTGAGTTCAGAATAGTTACAAGAACTACACCAGCCCCTGAATCCCCTTGCCAATCATAGAACACAAGTACTGTCAAATAACACAGTAAACTAAAAATAGAGAAATGTTTTTTGCTAATCAACTTCAGTTACATGAATTGTATTTCTGACTTGTAACAGTAGTATATAAAAAGATTCATAGAAGTCTGATGGCATGTCCCTTTAAAAAAACAACAAAACCCAAAGTCAGATGCCCAGGGTCTGTTCCCTGAGATGTTGTTCATGCCATACTGATGACAGAGAAATAGTCACAGAACTCTGCTCGAGCATAAACACGATATGTGTTGAGCATAAGGTAAGTGGCAGTTTCTATTGCGTGGTGTGACTTTGCAAAAGATATATATAAAAATACTGTGTTTCAGGTTTTGTGATCTAGCAGGGCTCTCTGGTGGTTGCAGTGTTGCCAGCATCAGTGCATGCTGACATGCCAAGCATCTGACAGGGAGATTGAGGAAAATTGTTGCCTCTGCCTCTTCCCTTTTCTCCTAAAGCGTTGCTAACCCTAATCTGGATTTTTATTTTAAGTATCTGTAAATTGAAACAACAGCATTTATCTCTGCTTCCGCCAAAACAAAGGGGAGAAAACCAATCTGTTATCAGATGGAAATGACGAAGGTAGCCAATGGTCCCTTCCAGTTCTATGAGATAGGAGGAAACACAAATAGGAAATTGTCTGTTCTTGTGAAGCATCACGGAAACCTGCTGCACTGAACACGTTTTCATAATACCAGCATTAAGACTCTTAAATAAAATGGGACTACTTCAGCAGTAATAGTGTGGTGCCTTTGGGAGTGGCCAGGTTACTCCCAAAAGTGAAGAAAAATAAACTAACTGCAAATCTTTGTTTACTGTGTTTTTAAAATATTAAATTCTGTCTTAGTTACTTTCAGAAAGTGCCACCTGAGGCTCCTCAGCTGGAGCTGAAGGCGAACTATGGCCTGGTAGAACCCATCCTTTTTGAATTTCCTGCCTTGCATGCACACTGGACCCCTGAAACACTTGCTGCATTTGATCTCACCAAGAGGCCAAAGGATGACAGTGTAAGAATATTTTACTTAACGTTTTTCCTCCTCTCCCTCCCATCAGCTTTATCCCACACGTAGTAGAGAGTTGGCACTCTTCTTTTCCACCAGTGCCTTCTGCCATATCCTGCTCAATAGAGCAAACACAGATGGTCTTGAGGTGTAGGCTCTGTGCAGGGGAATTGGGAAACCTGGGTTCTATTCCTGGTTCTACTATGTGACTAGGCAAATCACTGTGCCATAGCGTCCCCATCAGTAAATCTGGAGTAATGCTGGGACACCTCAGGAGTGTTGAGGTTAAATTCAGTGAAGTTGGTGAGGTACTGAGGTACTTTAGACTGTCCCATGGCATTAGCTCCTAATGTAATTAAATAAATAAAAATTGTATATGTGGGCACAGAATGTTAATGCATCTGCTTTTAGTAGCTTGAGGTATTGCTAAAGAGCATCATAGGACAGGATGGTACCAACTATCTAACATACCCTTCCGCCAGTCCTTACTATTTTGCGTTTTTATAGTACTCTTCATTTGAGGCTTGCCACACCCCTGTGAGGTAGATGGTGGAATTCCCACTTCAAAAAAGGCACACCGTGAGTCAGTCATAGGTCAACAATCCAAGCTCCCAGCTACCTGCTCTCCTCATTGAACAACTTCTGTTAGTCCAGAGCCTAGAAGCCACATTGTTTCCTGGTTGTCTTTGGCTCATATAATGACATTGACCTTCTTTGTAAAGTACTTTGATGTCTCTGAATGAAAAGTGCAATATAGGAGTTAGGTGGTAGTATTATTAATCTGCCTGTCTGCATTTCTTAAGATAGAATTTAAGGGTCATGTCGTTAAGAAGGCAATGGCCTTCAAACTCACTGCAGCTGTACTTCTAAAGTAGGTGCAGTAAATTGGATGAACTTAGTTTAGTCCATTCTCTGCTGTCCATTTCAAGCCATCATGAAATACAGCAGATTTAACATTTTTGTGTTAGAGAAGCCAGAAAGCCCTGAGCTGGCAGAATAGAGAAGACTAGTGGACAAGTATATCTAAACTCTGCATGGCCTCGCTGCTGAAACCTATAATATGAACATTGTGTGGACCCCATGATTCTTTTAATTCATCTTTTTCAAACTCTTTTTTGTCTGCAGGCTAAGCCAAAACCAGAGGAAGAAGTGAAACCTCTGAAAGAACCAGATATAAAGCCTCAAAAAGACAGTGGATGCCAGATCTCTTAAACACCATAAGTGCTTTGAATTCCTTCTACAAGTTGTATTTAATGAACTCTGGGGCTTTCATTTCAGATCCCCTTTTCTAATTCTTCTTAATCCTAAAGATTAATTTACTGATTTATGTTTAGTAGAAGTCTCTTCATTGAGAATGTGGCTGGATTTATAAATGAAATTATTTATAGCCATGCTTTTTGTTGTTTTAGTTGGGACCTCAGAATGAGCTCAAATGTCCACATGCTTATAGAAAGTGTTTTAAGTTTAGGTGGTGGTTCTCAGGTTAGCTTCTATACCGAGAATAGCATACTGAAGTTAGTATTTCCCACCATAGGAAAGGGTGGTAAAGTTAAAGATATGATTTCTTTCCATGAGATTTAATTCTTTACATACTACTTATAGTGTTAAGTGCCCAGAACAAAAAAGATACAACTGGAAATTTGCCAGAAGCAATCTTTTAGTCATGTTTGTCACAAAGGCTTAAAACCCTGTCTCATTCCCATTCTGTTTCTGATAAATGAGAAAAGTAATTCTCAGCTGGGTTTTATCCATGTGGAAACTTCTATAGTGAAGTCAATTCACTATACTTCTTCAGAAGCAGAATTTCTCCATAATCAGAATGCAGTTTATACTCAGTTGAAACAACTGGACACTCCATTCTACTTCACTTTAAATCAGGTTTCCCTATACCCAAGTTCATAGTAACCTGCTTCCTCTGTAGCTTTTTTATTTTATCCATCTGCTTACTTTGAAGCCTTTTAATCTCAAACTGGGAGTCTGGTGGTGGCATGGGAGTATGAGTAAGCAAGTAAGTGGAAAAGATCTTAAAATGAATATATCATGGTGTCAGACTTCCAGACTTTTTCAGAGTTTAATACTGTGCAGGGTCCAGAATGAGTGAATTATGGGTACTTAAAATTCAGTGGCTTCGTAGAACTCAGATGAATGCATTTAGCTGTAATTAATGTGCTGTATTTTCAATTGGGTAATACCTGCTCTGTCAATGGCATCCTATAACTAAGACAATGAGTATTGCTGGCGTTTCAGCACAAAGGAGACCCAGCTCTAGATCTCCTTTACCTCAAACATAAATGGCATCTTCTCCCAGCTTCCTTAATTGCTAGCTGAAAACAGCACCTTGATAAAGAGCAGCTGTGGAAAAAATGACCCCAGGCAAGACTGAGGCTGATTGGAAGAGGGAAGTGCTCTGAAGAACTTGGTGTTTCTATAACTTTCCCCACTATTGCGGACTTACACTCTCAGACAAGTTAGTTTGCAGCCTTGGTGTCCTATGGGCATTCAGCAGTAATGAATTCAATAGAACTGTGACAACAAAAACATCTATTTTCATTTGTAACTGGTCAGAAGATTGTCTGGCAAACACCCAGTCACAGTGATCCATGTGTTGTATGTATGTCTTCTAGGCTTGAGCTTTGCAAGTCATTACACCTAAGAATAAAGCTACATACCTTGAAAAAGCATCAGCTGATAATAAGCACAGCAACCCATGTGGTTAGCATCGCAGGTTACAAGGAAAGTATGCTGCAGTGCTCTGCTGTCTCCATTCAATACAGAGACCAGTTCAATGACTCTGTCTTGATATTCAGAATCTTCTGTGAGACTGGATGTAGCTACCTGGCAGATCGTGACTTTCCACAACAGCTGGAACAAAGAAGCTGTTGGCCAATCAGAGGCAATTTATGAAGTTGGGAAACCGAACTTTCACAGAAACTGGACTGGACCAGGCAACTCATTGCCACAAGATATAGGAATGATTGTGGTGCTAACCACTATGGACAGATCAGATGCAAAACTCGTTTCTTCAATTTACCTTTCTCCTAATCAGTTCTATACACACGTCCCTATAAACTAATCAAACTATTTCTCTTACAGGTTGTAAAGGACAAGATCATTTATGTTTTTAACTATTTGAGGTGTTTAGATGTTTTGGGGCAGGGGGCAGGGCTGTAAGTACCTGGATAGATATTTCTCTCTCACAACTTCTCCACTTTTTTCTTGTTGCATCCCACGTTTTGAAGGAAGGGAACTGAGTATGTTTGGCCAAGGTTTCACCATTTACTGATGAGAAACTTCTGGTCTCCTAAATAATTATAGGGGCCATTTTAGGATTTCCCACACTGGTAGTGGTGAAGGAGTTGAAGGTGGAGAATGGAGGTAGGAAGTATGTATTGTTGCCACAAAATCCTGTTCTTTTAAAGTATATTCTATCCTTGCAGTTACGTGGCTTTCATTTTACTAAAGGATAAGAAGCTGATGTAGCTCCATGCTCCCAGTCCTAAATTTGCAGTATGTACTCTTACTCTTTTATTCTTAATAACCGGTACGGAGGCATTTTTCTACTGACTGACAATTTTATCTCCTCTAATTAAAGTTAAGATTTAATAAAACACAGTTTTCTCTTAATCCCTGCTGCTGACTATTGCACAGATTCGCCTAACTGTTTTTATTTTCTTGCACATGTGTGTTCAGGCACCTGCATTGGTGCATTTGACCATGTGTACTGTAGCATATAAGTTTCTTCCTAAAATCCAAATCTCTAGTTTTTGTGTAACCATTGACCAGATCTTCCCCAAAAAACCTTCCAAAAGCTTATTTTATGAACTTACATATTTACTGGCATTTGGACCCTGGCATTGTATTATCCCCTACTTTCTGGAACTAAGTGGCTTGTTTGATTTAAATTCACTGTAAATGTTTGCTGGCTGTGTACAACTCAAGTGTTAAATAATGGCATTACATAAGCCAGGTTGTAACCTTGTGCTGGTCCCAGGCTGTAGCTGTTTTCAGTAACCACAAGATAGTTGCTTTAAAAACTGATTAAAAGAATGAGTTTGTGCTCTTAAACTTTGTTGCTTCTCAAGATTTACTTTTGTTTACTCACTACATACCATAGGCTTTAAAATACAAGTAGTCTTGCTTGTGGGCAAGGAATATTGTTATAGCCATGTCAGTCCCGGGATAATGAGACAAGGTGGGTGAGGTAATATCGTTTATTGGACCAACTTCCATTGGTGAGAGAGACAAAGCTTTTGAGCTTACACAGAGCTCTTCTTCAGAAAGTAAGAGTGTCATAGCTAAATACTGTGACACTCTTAGTACCTTTACCAGCCTGAAGAGCTCTGTGTAGCTTGAAAGCTTGTCTCTCTCACCAACGGAAGTTGGTCCAATAAAAGATATTAGCTCGCCTACCTTGGCAAGGAATGTAGACATTTTAATCTGAAAATAAGTAGAGGATGCTATTCTGTAACGGGTGATTCCCTTTTGAGTTCTTATGAAGCGGGCAATTTTGTTAAGGTATTTAAATACAGACACTCCATTCTTTGAGTTAACTATTCCATTTGCTTAAGCATTTAGAAAGCCTAATTGGGGGGCTTCAGTCGGTCTGCACATATATGTGTATATAATAAATTTCTTTCTGCTAAGGTTTCCTTTAGTAATTTTTTAAAAGATAATGTATTTCATAAGGTGACTTTTTAATATTTATTAACATCAGCATTAGTAGGCCTCTCCCTTCTTACAGTGAGGACATGGTTTAGTGATGGCCTCCGTCTGTGGGTGCAATTTTACATTTAATTACACCCAGAAAAAAAAGTTGATGTAAACGTCTGATATCTGACTTGATACGTGTGCTTGCACTTCACAGTGGAGGCAAAATTTGCAGCCACAAAGAAGGCAGACACTAGAGTACTAGCTGAACATCAGGCTCTTGGTGTTTTTGTCCTTTTAAAATATTTAGCACGAGGGCTCATAATAGCTTAATAATTAAAGCAAAACATGTCCTTTATAGAAAAATAATTCTAAATGCAATTAATACACTTATGATGTGTGTCTCACTCCATTGTCCACGTTACTAGGTTAATATGAAATGTAATCATTTAGCACGTAACACTCTTTACATCCAAAGGACTAAATCAGGTCCTTGAATGTGCATGCCCATCTCTCATGGGCTTCTATTGGAGTCTTGTATGTGCATCCAAGTGCAGGATTTGGTCCATTTATGTATTTAGTATGACTAATTGGCTGATATACCATGACAATACAATACCTGTGCATAATCTAAGAAAGAAAGCAGATACTTGTTTATGTACAGTATTGTATAGCCAACTTTGCACTTTAGAAACTCTAGTCATTCATTTTCAGTACTGTACAGTGTGCTTGTAAATACTCCTTTATTTTTGTTTCTGTTGTACTGATTGCTGCAGTCTGATACTAGTGAGATTTCATGGGAAAACATTAAAATTAAAATGTATTGTCTACTGTATGTATAAAATAAACTATTAATGCAATTCTTGATATGCTGCTTCATTTCTTAACAGGCATAAATGTACATTGCATGCTTTCCAAATTCCACACTTGATTTTTTTCCCCCACTTCTGGTGCCAGCAGTGGCAAAAGCAGAAAAGTTGTAAGGCTCTAACTTAGCATTTGGACTAGGATGTTAAAGTTCCTGATTAGGCTCTCAGGTTCTTACATACTGATTGTCTCTAAGGGCTGGTCCACACTAACCCCCCAGTTCGAACTAAGATACGCAACTTCAGATACGTGAATAACGTAGCTGAAGTCGAAGTACCTTAGTTCGAACTACAAGGTACTTACCGCGGGTCCACGCGCGGCAGGCAGGCTCCCCCGTCGACTCTGCATACTCCTCTCGTGGAGCAGGAGTACCGGCGTCGACGGCGAGCACTTCCGGGATCGATTTATCGCGTCTAGACAAGACGCGATAAATCGATCTCAGAAGATCGATTGCTTACTGCCGAACCCGGAGGGTAAGTATAGACGTACCCTCAGAAGCAGACAAGGTTCCAGGTTGCCTTTTATTAATCATGGCACTAATGTCTATGACATGGACTGTTCTGATCCTTTACACCAGAGGTGGGCAAACTACGGCCCGCGGGCCCCTCCTGCCCGGCCCCTGAGCTCCTGCCCCGGGAGGCGAGCTCCCGGCCCCTCCCCTGCTGTTCCCCCTCCCCTGCAGCCTCAGCTCGCTCTGCTGCTGGTGCAATGCTCTGGGCACCAGGGCTGCGAGCTCTTGCCGGGCAGCGCATCTGCAGAGCCCGGCTTGACCCGGTGCTCTGTGCTGCGTGGTGGCGTGGCTGCCTGTCTTGGTGCTCCAGGTAGCGCGGTAAGGGGGCAGGGAGCAGGGGGTGTTGGAGAGAGGGCAGAGGAGTTCGGGGTTGTGGTCGGGGGTGGGAGTATGGATAGGCAGGGCCGCCGAGAGTGGGTTCGGGCCCCGGTGAGAAAAATTTTTTGGGCCCCCCAGCAAGGGCGGACCGGCTAAACAGGCCCGATTGGGGGGGGGGGGGAAGCCGGGCCCCCTTCCGGACCGCCGGGCCCTGGTAATTTGTACTGGCTTCCCCCCCCCTCTCGTCAGCCCTGTGGATAGGGGTCGGGGTGGTCAGAGGGCGGGGACCACAGGGGTTGAATGGGGGCAGGGTCCCGGAGGGGGCAGTCAGGAATGAGAGGGGGTGTTGGATGGGCTGGCGGGGGGCAGTCAGGGGCAGGGGTTCTGGGGGCAGTCAGGGGACAGGGAAAAGGGGTGGTTGGATGGGGCAGGGGTCCCATGGTGCCGTCAGGGAACGGGGGGGTTGGATGGGGCAGGAGTCCGGGGGGGCTTTCAGGGGGCAAGAAGCGGGGGGGGTCGGATAGGGGTCGGAGGCCGGGCCACGCCTGGCTGTTTGGGGAGGCACAGCCTCTCCTAACCAGCCCTCCATACAATTTCTGAAACCCAATGCGGCCCTCAGGCCAAAAAGTTTGCCTGCCTCTGCTTTACATAATAGGTTATTGGGAACCATTCTAGCTAGGTGCTTTGAAGATGTAATCTCAGGTCCTGGTCTGCGTCCAAATGGAGTCTCTGCTCTTGATGTGGTCATATTTAGAGCCTTATTGCAAGATCACAAAGACCCAGTTGCGTTACTACCCAAATTTTCTTGTCTTGTTTTCCCTTTTCAATTCTGAGTTGGGAGCAGGGGAGAGAGCAGAGGTTCATATGCTTTTAACATTATTACCTGCTACTCCTGACCTAGCTTAATGCGGCTCAGGGGGGAATCTGGAGGAAGACTTATTCTGCCCCTCTAGGCTGGAGGATATTTGTGGTGATACCAAACATGGGGATAGAAGGAATCTAAAGTCTCTGAAGCTGAAGAGTTAACATAGATCCTGCTAATGCTTATTCCTTGCATTTCTACTCTGTCCCTAATGATTTGCATTGCTGGGGCGAAATGCCAACATGAGGTGTTTTTGGCATTGAGAGAATAGGATGAGAAACTCATGGAACATAAATTCAAGATGACTGTTAGGGACTTTGCACAGCAACTGTAGGCTATCTTTCAGTACTCATCTTGAGACTATTCATGCCATTTTTGGTGTAAGTAGCTCACAATAGCCTCTAGGGTATATTCTGATTTCACGTATTCCCTCTCAGTGCCAATCATGCTCTTGAGAATGTCTGTCTGCGGATTCCACTGGGCATCTGAGGGACCCAGGACTGTGGTCTTTCATGTGCACAATCTCTCCCCTGCTTGATACTAGTACCTTCAGGGGCTATGGCCTAATATTTGAGGTGAGACTCACTGGTTGATCTGTGAACAGAGTAAATTGAGGAAAGAGTTGGGTACTTCACTTTAAAAAAAAAAAAAAAGACGACACTTACCAACCACATATTTGGTCTGAAAATTGTGACTGCACACTCTAGAACATTGAGTAGTTTATCATTTGTATTCTAACTTTTGTCCATCTAAGACTTGTCCCTTTTTTGGCTTTGGATTTCAAATAATTATAGTAGTAGGGAATATTTCTCTTTGAATAAATTAAAATGAGTATTGCTATTGCATTTGCACTAAATTGAAAACATACAGAACATTCTTAACACTCTGAGAAGATAAAGAATGCCACATGCATACGCCTAACTGATAAGGTGATTTGGTACTTCAGTATTGCTATTGGGCAGGTTACGTCAGTAGGTACCTGGAACAGGGGAAGAAATTGTACTTCCTAACTAGTAGTAGGCCCAGTTTCACCCACATCTGCAGCCTCCTCTGTTGTTCCAATACCAAAGATGCCAGATAAGTTGCATTGATCTGTTTTATTAGCTTTCCTTTGATGATTGGCTAGTTCTGCTACGAAGTTGTTTAGCAGTTGCTAATGTATGGACCTATTCCTCCAAACTGCCAGTAGGTGTCATACCAGTTGCAGGAAATATTTGTGTTTGCGGGTGCGTGTTTGGTTCCTTCACTTCGCTGGAAAAAGTAAATATTACACCTGTGACTTAGCCTTAGTAAAGTCAAAGTTCACTTCATAAATTAAGCAAAACCCAAGGGAAGCAGAATGCTGAAAATGTCCTCAAGAAATGTGATATGCTTTAAAAACAACCAGCTTGCAGGGTTTTCAACACCCCCTCCTCCCCTCCCCCCGCCGGGTATCTACAAGCAAATGTCCATGTCCTTCCCCACATTCCTTTTGCCACCCCAACCAGTCATCTTAACTCTGCTGAACATGCAAATAAAAAGGTCCTGCCCACAATTCAAACACAGCCCAGTCCTTTCAGATAGTTGCATCCTGGAGCACTGAGTTTACCTTCCTTGACTTGCCTCTAGACCTGAGCTGCTGCCAATGCTACAGAGTGGGGTTTTTTTTCCATGCACAAATTACGTACATGATCACTAAGTGTCATGATTCTAGGTTTTTTCCCTTCCTTGTCTTGGAAACAACTTAATCAGCTTTTGCACTACAACTTCAAGTGATGGAAGATACCAGAGAGATTCTCCAGGTGAATTTGCTTTTGATCTATTGTTGGCTAGAGATTTCACACATTTATATATTTCAGCAATGTATTTGCAGTATTTGATCCCACCAGTGTTCTCCTTCAAGCATAAGGAGAACACTGTAAACTAATATTTATTCTGTCTTTGGAATGTTAAAGTATTGATCTTATTGTCTTGTTGGTTATGACTGATTCGAAATTGATTAGTGGAATGGAATGGGGAAAACATAGTAGCAGGTAGCATATATAAGTAACTTTTCCTGTCTGACTTGAAGTAAGATATTTATTTTGAAGAATGCTAGATATTGGAAGGGAAAATATCAAAGAAATTAAAAATAAAATGATGGTACACCATTGGGCTAAGAGCATAAGTAGTTTAAGAAATTTATTATCTTAAGGGTTTCTCCATAGTTACTTCATACTTATTTGCCTTCTTAACTCTAGATTATATTTTATGTAGCTGTTGTTGAAATTTGAAATTATGAAAGGATAAACTTTAAAAAGATGTATGCATTGTCCGTTTTGCTGTAGTCCTTACCCAGACAAAACCCAAATGGGCCCAAGTTAAGCAATTTAAAAGGCAAACGCTAATAAAAATTGGGCAGAAGGGGAAAGGAAAGAAAAAAAGAATAGGAATTGTGGAAAAAGGAAATCATGATTCTCCCCCATTGGATCTGTGATGCTCTTTGGAGAGGGGGGGGACCTGTCATCCCTATTTTTGAAGCCCTCAGTGCACTTTTTGGTGCTATATAAATAGTATTGCCTTGTTATTCAATTGCACAGTAGTAAGTTGCAAATTGTTCATTTAGGCCAGGGGTGGGCAAACTTTTTGGCCTGAGGGCCATATCAAGGTTCCAAAAGTGTATGGAGGGTGGGTGTAGTGTATTAAATGGCTCCCCATAGGAATGTGCTACTAACGGCTGCGGGTCTGGTGCTCCATAAGTAGCACATTCCTACGGGGAGCCATTTAATACACTACAGCCAGCGGCTCTCGCAGCCCCGCCACCCAGAGCACTGGCGGCACAGCGAGCTGAGGCTGTGGGGGAGGGGCCAGGGGCTAGCCTCCCCGGCCGGGAGTGCAAGGATCGGGCAAGACGGTCCCAGGGGCTGTAGTTTGCCCACCTCTGATTTAGGCTGTGATCTTGCAAGGTGCTGAGCGCCATTCATGTCCCATGATTTGGCCCTTCTGACACTTTTTATTTGTTTGTTTTGCTGTTGTGAAGTGTGTCTCATATTAGATCGTAGTAGTATACTCTGAGTCAATGACAGAAAACATGTACAGACATTTGAAGACCCATGGAAGAGCTGTTTGAGACACCAACAATTGTACCTGTTCTTGTAAGAGCTGGAAGCAGTCATGACACAGGCCATGTTGCTGTAGCTCCGCCTATGCCCTGGACCTCTTTCTTCTTCCCCAAACTGAAATATGCAGGACTCTTTATACCTTTTGAGGGCTTAAATAAGATTCTCAAACCCAGTCCTGACATTCCTTAATCTAAGAGTTAAGGTGAAGCTGAACACTATGCAGTCCATTGTCCATTCAGTGTACTAAGAGGGCACTCCTGGTGGGTGTTTTCTGATGAGCAGGAGGAGGATGGCTTCCAGCACAATGAGATGGAGGATAAAGACCGGGGAGAAACAAAGTCTCCAAGGAGGATCATTTACTTTGCAAATGGTGAAACCATGGAAGAGTACAGTACGGAAGAAGAGGAGGAGGAGGAGGAGCAGCAGCAGCAGCAGCCACTTGACACAGTGAGCCCCGTTATTGGCTTTTAGGAAACTCTGGGGTGACTGGAAGAGGGGAAGAGTGTTTCTGCTCTATGCACGTTAGAGAACCCTGCACCCTTCACAGCCATAATAGCTAGCTCTGTAGATAATCACTTACCTCTTTTTTTTTTTCTCTGTAAATATTGTGACTTCTCTAACCAGTCACAGAACAGATTTAGTACAATTTGGATAGCAACAGTACGAGCTTCTTCAAGTTCTCCTGCTAACGTGCTTTATTCCTGATGCCCATGGGACTGACTGCTGATGTGAGAGTAGTGGTTAAGCAGATCAAAATAGGAGGAAAAATTCATGGCTCTTATGCTATACCCCTACCTAATGATAGCTGCATCTTGTGGTGACGATGCAGCAAGGAGATGAGAAGAAACCTACCCAAAAGGAATTCATGTCCCCAAGCAAAAACATGCAGGAGCATGTCTCCTGGCGCTCCGTGACCCATTCCTAAATGCCATACATCCATTTCCTCATCTCTAAAATGAGAACAAGACTGAGGGCTGGTCTACATGTGGACACTAGGGGAAAGTTAAGACTAATTAAATAAAGCTATGAAGTTAAAGCATATTAAACCCTTGTTTGCACACTACTTCAGAAGAAAAGTGGCCTTAGGGCATGTCTACACTAAAAATTCTGAAGTCAACTTATATATATATTACTGTGGTGGTTCATGTCCACACTACATCCACTGACCAAGAATCATTCTCTGCTCGCAGCTCCCTGCCGGGAGCCCGGCTGCCCCACGGACTCTCTGCTCCCTGCAGCTGCCCCCCTCCCACCCAGCTCTCTGTTCCCTGCTCCCTGCTGGGAGCCTGGCTGCTCTCCTATTCCTCCAGCTTTCACCTCCCTGTCAGGAGCCCGCCCAGGCTCTTGCCTCCCAGCTGTGAACTGGGACCCCAGGAGCAGCCTGGCTTGGAGTGGGGGCCCTGGCAGTGCCAGCAGGCAGCAGCCTATGTGGGAGCAGGGAGGACTTTCTGGTCAATTTCACGGCTCCAGCAAGGAGCCATGAAATTGATAAGAAAGCCAGCGAACAGCCCATGTAAGGAACACGCTGTCTACACAGACACTGCATCGCCCTAATTATACCGACATAAGCCCTACCCCTCTCGTGGAGGTGGAGTTATGTTGGTGTAGTAGGGCACTTACACCAGGGGTTAGGTCGGTTTAATTGTGTCATTCAGGGGTGTGGATTTTTCATACTCCAGACCAATGAAGTTATACGGACCTAATTTCTGAATGTACACAAGGCCTTAGTTAATTTGTTTTAATTCATCCCCATGTAGATAAGCCTTAAGTTACTGACCTCCCAGGGATACAGTGAGGATAAGTAATGTTTGTAAACATCTCTGAAAATGTAATGTATTATATTAGGCTAAGTATTGACATTTACATATGTGTCTATTTCTGTCAAAAATCTCTAAATATTTTTAGTATTTTGGTCTCATCCTGCACATACAAACCTGTGAACAATTTTATTCACACGAGGAAGTCCCATTGAGTTCAAAGTTCCTCAGAGGTTTATGTATTTTGCAGGATTGGACCCTTTGTGTTCTATTGTATAGATGTTCCTCATGTTCATTGTACTGGTGATTCTTGTATCCCTAGTGTAAATAGACAGAGACTTGCTGTAAATCAGCTGAGACTGGTATCCCTAGTGTAAATAGACAGAGACTTGCTGTAAATCAGCTGAGACTAGCTAGCTTGAACAGCACCCTTTGTAAAGACTGAAGAAAACAATTAGCTTTCTCCCCTACACAATGGGAGAGCCCTTGCATATGGCAAATATTATGGGCCAAATGAATCTCTGATACGACCCCATGGATTAGTTCAGCTCTGTATGTCTAAAATTAAAGTTTTTCTTTTGTTCTTGTTTTGTAGTCCAAACTCTCCTGGGGGCTCTATCTGCGGCTGTGGGCAGTTCGAATCGCAACAACTTCACTTTTTAGTAGGTATATTTTTTGGCCTCAATGGGAGGGTTATTTTAGATGAGTTGAATATAATTACCGTTAAATATTATTAAAATATAAGACCACAACCAGAACATTTTCCTCCATCTTATTTGTTTCATGTATTTTCTCAAAACTGGGTGTTGCTATTCTATAAAAAATCTCTCTCTCGATATATAGGTATTTTCTTTCAAGGAGATAGACATCCAGGTAACACTATTAAATATGAAATACTTTAGGTTAGATTATTTGGGATCAGGCCATTGTCATTTTAAAAAATAAGTTTCTTACCAGCAACAAGAAAGAAGCTCCCACCAGTGTGGGGACTGCCTCAGCATGCTTAATGGAGCAACCTGAATTCAGTGGCAGGAGCCTGATGGCTGTACCAGTATGTCATGATCTGGCTATGCAGCCTTGGGGACTCTGACTTTTGTACTACCCACATGTCTAGCACAATGTGCCATGCTGCAGCTACTGAAGAAGAGCAGGTTTCATTGGAAATGACCTCCACGGCAGATGATTTCCTGTGGGTCTGCTGCCATGAAGCTGGTCTCACTTTCATTCAGCCCTCTAATACTAAATCAGCTTTTCATTGTCACAGTGATGGTTTTAACCAACACTAGCCTCTGTGTATGTCATTTTAGTTGGCAGATGCTAGGTATCCTTTTCATTTCTAGTGTGACAGTATATCAAATACTGCATCCAAAATAACTACCTTAAAAGAACATTAAAGTTTCAAAGTCAAGCACTCAAAAGCTAGGAAATCCAGCATTAAGGGTGCCTGAGCAATTTTAATTTAGCCCCCTTGTGCATAGGAATTATATAATCTTCTTAGTTACATGATCACATACACCTTTACCCCGATATAATGCGACCTGATATAACACGAATTTGGATATAACGCGGTAAAGCAGCGCTCTGGGGGGCCGGGCTGCGCCACTGTTGGCTAAGAGAAAGACAACCGCACTGCTTGGCAGCACAGTTCAGCTAACAACTCCCAGTGCGCAAACCAACAACCCCCCTCTACCCACCCCAGTGAGCGATCAGAGGCGGGAACAGGTACAGGACACACCGGCCAGCCTGAGACGGCCGGGAGTGGAGTCCTCTAGGTAACAGCCCATCAGCCCCCCTTGGCAAGGCTCTGGCACACCCGAGCGGACCTGTCTCTACCTGCACAGAGAGTTATTTTGCCACCACATCAGACACGCTTCCGGAGTGGCCGCCCGCAGGGCCAGCCTCACCCAGCTCCCGCATCTACTGGCGATCCGGGGCGGTGGCGGCAGGGCGCAGCAGAAGGGCACAGCAGGAGAGAAGTGGGAGCCACCTGCGCAGCGCCCCACCCGAGCCTCACCCCACCCCACAGGGCCCAACTCCCCCATCGAGGAGTCAGGCTGCACGGTCCCTGCTGCCCACATAGCAAAGGCTGCAGCCAGCTGGCACGGCCCTCAGCAGAGAGGCAGGACTGAGGAGACACCTCACCCAGCAGGGAGAGGAGAGAGGACAGAGACCAATACCTTGTGTGGGGGGATCGCCAGGGGCGGGAAAACAGGACTTCCCTGTTCCCTGCTTAGAGCGAGATTGCAGCAAACAGCCCGGGGGTAGCCGCTGTGTAACTCAGAGCCGCTGTGGTCACAGCTGCCGCCACGCTCACCCCTCAGTCTAGAGTAGGGGTTGTAAGAGCTCTGAAAACTAGCTGGGGACTAGAGAGCTGGGGATTGATGTCTGCCAATCGAAGGTCAAAGCAAGTTTGATATAATGCGGTTTCACCTATAACGTGGTAAGATTTTTTGGCTCCCGAGGACCGCGTTATATTGGGGTAGAGGTGTACTACTTTTCCCCACAAAACCCTTGCCTCATTCAGTACACACATTTTTTTCCTAACCTCATTCTTGGAAATGACAATAATGTTAGTTGAAACTTCTGCAAAAATTTCAGCTTGAGACAGATACCAGGCATGGAAAATTTCAGCCCCAGCAGTTTAAGGCAGGAGGTAAAAGAATGGGTGGACAAAATCTACCTGGGCTTTAGAAAAATACTTAAGCGTTCCAGATCAGACTGATATAACCAACTGAAAATCAGGGCACAAATAAAGGTAGAACTACTGAAGCAGATTAGAAATTGGCAGAGGGACAAGAAACTGAAGCCACCAGGAAAAGAAATGGATCAGAGTGAAGACAGGTTAACAAGCATAATACTGCAGAAAGATGGATTAGGACAATCTAGCTCTGCCAACTGACATTATTACATACAATTTTGATAAATTGTGATTCTCCAGGCAGCCAGTGCTAAGTCTAAAAAAGTGGAACCTGAAAGCAGTCACAATGACTTTTTTTTTTCCCTTCAAAAATCAATAGCCTCCTAAACACAAGAGGTATAAAATCCATCTCTTCTCTCTGATAAAGAGGAAGGGAGACTTTCGTAAGTCGAAAGAAGATCCTGAAAGGAAAGAAGACATGTCTATGACCTCGTTACTATTTGAGAGTGAATTGACGTGTAAAACAACCCAGGCTGAATTTGTTTACACAAAGTGTAGTTGAAATACAGTATGGAAGAAACTGCCTCAGACTGCAACTGGTATAAGTGACATACATCATTTCCAGGAATGCTGGCCAGCTCTTTGGAAAAGGATTGAAATGGGTAGCCATTAAGTAGTTTTCTGGAGTGAGGACTAGACATACTGAAAGTGGACTTGTATTTCCTGAGCTGATGAAGACAGCCCTTGTCCTTTTGTTCATATATACGTCAGTGTGTACAACTATTTCTTTTCTCCCACCACATAAAGTGTCTCTCTATACAAGCTTCTTTCTTATGTAAGGGATAGAATTGCTGTTATTCTTTCTCCTCCCTGTCTTTTCAGCTTGCGAATTCCTCGGAGGGAAGCTTGCCATGCTCTTTGGACTCAATGAACCTAAATATCAATATGCAATAGATGAATACTACAGGACACAGAAGAAGGTAAATGAAATGCATACATAGCTTTTTAACAAGTGGAGAACAAAAAATATGGCACTTAATTTATCATGTTTTATTATTAAGAACCAACAGTCTTCCTTCCAAACAAGACAGAAAACAAAGACTCTCCCCCCCCATAGAATTTACAATCTAAGCAAACCTGTGTGTATGTGTGTTCTCTTTTTTTCTCTCTGTATATGTAATTTAAAATCTTTTCAGTGGATCACTTGTGGGATCCTCGAAGCTTTACTAAGGTCACTAGATCTATACAGGTCCTATGAAAAGCTTTGAGATGTGCTGGCATCAGAATGAACTATATACATTGAAGTGGCTGTGATTAAACTTTCAGGCTGCAGGGTTTTGATTTTAAACGTTTGTATTGTGGATTAGTTCTCTTCCAGAGTGACTTTCGGAGTCTTACTCTGTGAGTTGACACGGTTGAGCTCCATTGCGAAGACAATCTGGATATGTTTCCTGGTAGTGGCAGGAAAGTTTGGTCATTCATTCTAACATCACTCCATGTTAGCGGATTCAGAAACCACTGTTGGGATGGGTGTTGGAGAAAAATGTTGCCACACCTGTCTGGACTGAGTCAAGGTGCTGTATTGGCAACACCTAAACAGAAGAAGTTTGAATGGTGGTCCTAGAATAGAGAAGTAAATGAAAATTCCATGAGGACTCAGCAAAACCATGGAGAAGCCTTGGGGTGTGAACAACACAAACTCCTTCAAAAACTTCCTATTTTTAGTATTATTTTTTCTGTCGTCAGCTATTTACAAGGCACTAGAGGTCTACTCTACTGAAATATTTCTCTTAGCATTGCTGGCTTGTGGTCCAGAAGACTGTTCCAACTGAATAATGTGGTGTAATTCCAATTGTTCTCTTACTCATTCCTTCCAAAACTTGGAACAAAAGGACCTGCCCTGCCCTGATATGTTGAAAAACTGGTTACTGATCACCGTGATATATGGCTGTTTTGTTGTAGGTTAAATTGATCAAAGGCATGTCTGTTTCTTGAGGAAACTGCTGTGTACAAACGAGCATGCAGATGAAATGTTATATTCAGCTAAGGACACAGAAATTGGATGAGTTCTGGCAACAAAGTTTTACAAGAAACAACCTTTCGAATTATGGTGGAAATGGATGTATAAGGACACCACCACATTTTCAGACAATTTTGCATGGTTGAAGGCTTCTTGTAAACAGAGATGAGCCCAAGCTGCAAAATTTTGACCTGGGTCTGTATTTTGAATCTCCCCCAAATTTCAGAGATTTCCTTATATAGAATTTGAGTTTGGTCCTTTTAGAAAGAAGGACTAGTCACAATTTTTTTTATTCTAAATCCACCACAGACCCCCACAAATCTGAAATACTTGCTTGGGGTCAGCTTTATTCTTTAAAAGATGGTCCTGTTGCCTGATCTATGGATTGTGTATTAATTTGATTACTTAAGAATTCCCAGTTAGCACCCCAAGCTTTGATAGGTTCTTGTCTCAAGATCAAGGCCAGTAGTATTAGAATTACTGTTCAGTTGGGAACTCTGATGTACACGGTTGCAACACTCACACTTATGGAAAATCTTCTGTATATGTGATAGTTTTATTAATACAGTAAGCAAAGTCACAAACATTCCAACCCAGCAAGATAGAGATAATACAGAATGTGCATCTGAGCATCCATATACTCACACCATCCGTTGCAGAACAACCTGAAATGTTAGTCATTATCTGCCTCACCATCATCTTCTTCCTCATCACCATTTCCAGTGGTCATCATCCTGGCACCGCCCAAGAGCTACATCTCTCCCCTCCTAAGCACACAGGCTGGGAGACAACTTTTATAATGTGTTACACTGACACCACTATGCCTAACACATATTCAGTAGGGATTTCTTTCCTTGTCCTTATTTGTATTTCCTCACCCTACTAATGTTGGGGTGCCCTTGTCCCACAAGTCAGTAGGCCTTTTACCTCAAGCTTAATTAGAATATACATCAATTGGTTACCATGGCACTCTTGTGATCAGACATCTGCGAATGTTCCTAATTTAAAATATCCCAAACCAGTATAAACTAGAATCTTATGGTTACCTGTTAGCAGTTTAGTCATTACAGCATTCTCTTATGATCTGGGGTTACTCCTGGTTAACTGCATAGGCTAAGGATTTGGTGCCTTATTCCTTGTTTACCTAAGCTATTGTCTTACGGACTGTGGCCCATAAACTCCTTGCTTTACTGCCTTAACTTATGTCTATGCCTTACCTAGCAAATACCTATCCCTATAGGCTACACTCCTACTTTGCGTGAAAATGGCATTGTGGGTTTTCAGTTTGTAGACCAATAATTTCCATATTAAATATGTTTTTACAGGTGTTAAAAATATAAAAATCTCATCTCCAGCTCTGCAAATTCAGCCTGAGATCTTCCATTCAAGTTGGTTCTTTCTGTCTCTTCACTAGTCAAACACTGTGCTTTCCATCTGTGCAACCCCTCATATTTAAGCCCTCAGGTACATCTCTGCAGACCTATTTAATTCCTGTTAGTGAGCTTGATAAGGGAAACTGAGGGCATAATTTGAGGACAATAGGATTGCATAGGAGGCTTTGCAACTGGAACATAACAATTCTGACCCATGAGGGTGCCCTCCCAACCCCTCCAAAAAATCCAGCTCACCTTGCCAGAGCTGTATGTTCTGCAGAACTGGCACAGCTATAAAAAACGTAGTAAAAATTACTTTTTTTTCACTAAAGCAAATAGATCCCTTTCTGAATAGGATGACCAGATGTCCTGTTTTTAAAGGGACAGTCCTGTTTTTTGGGACTTTTTCTTATATAGGTGCCTATTACCCTCCACCCTTCTGTCCCGTTTTTTCACAGTTGCTATCTGGTAACCCTATTTCTGAATAAACTCACGGAGCAGAGCGGTAAGAGGGTGGTGATTTTACATAGTTACTTTTCAGGGTAGACTTTAAGTATGTTTCATGGCTTGTAGCATTTTTAATTCCAGAACCGATCACTACTTCAGAAACTTAAAACAAGTTCCAAGCTATCGTGCTGGCCTTTCTCAGAGTTCCTGTTACTTCTGTGTATAACAGTTACAGCCAGTTAGACAGTAACCCAATCTTATGTAATGGAGCTACTCAGCCCAAGGTAACAGAAAACTCACATTGCTATCAGTGTCAGTGTCTCCTTATAGGAGATATCAGAATAGGTTTCATTTTGTCCAGTTAATTTTTCTTATTGTCTTGTCTTCATTGCAGGAAAGTGAAGATGATGAAGATGGTGAAAAGATCTCTGAGACAAATGAGGCAGAATCTCTGAATGAAAAACACCACCTTGAGGTACAGAGTGTAGAATACGGATCTATTAGACTCAAGGATGCTATGGAGTTTTCTCAAAGAAGCACTTTTGCAAACATTAATGAGGCTTCAAAACATGACCTACAAAGTCCAAACTGTATCTCAGCTGTTAAGAAATGATGGCAACATTGTCAGTGTGGTCTCTTCTGATACTGAAATAACTCTATAATAGGACATGAATATATCATTAGCATGCTCTGGGTCTAACATATCACATTCCTTTGTCCAGAAGTGTTATTCAAGTGTCTAATAGCCAGCTAGATAGAGCCAAAATAGCTCTGTGATGGAGAAAGGAGATGGTGAAGATGTAATGCTGCCTTCTGTAACGTCTGACTCTTTACTATTTGAGCTAAGGAGGTTGATGGCGCATCTGCCACCTGGTTCCCTATGTTTATGAGCAATGAACTGGAGCCCTTACATTCTGATGTGTGAATCATGGACTTGACATTAGATGGTTACTTTTGAAAGTGGAAAACATCTGTTTGGGACTATGCAATGGAATTTGATATGCTAGGATATCTAAAGCAGCCTGCGGAATCATAGTCTATTCTGGGTAGCTACAGATGCTTCCTAATCAAAACAAGAACGATGTAAAACTTGCCTTTTTGTTTTAAGTGAATGAGTGAACACTAAGAAAACTAATAGTCTCTTTATGGATTCCCATGTTCTTGTATTTTTAGTTTTTATTGTTCTATTCCTAGACCGTAAGTTGCTAAAGGAATGGATCCTTTTGTATAAAAACTAGGGCTGTCGATTAATCGCAGTTAACTCATGTGATTAACTCAAAAAATTAATCGTGATTAATCCCACTGTTAAACAATAGAATACCAACTGGAATTTATTAAATATTTTGGATGTTTTTCTACATTTTCAAATATATCAATTTCAATTACAACACAGAATACAAAGTGTACAGTGCTCACTTTATATTATTTTTATTACAAATATTTGCACAGTAAAAATGATAAACAAAAGAAATAGTATTTTTCAATTCACCTCATACAAGTATCATAATGCAATCTCTTTATCGTGAAAGTGCAACTTAAAAATGTAGATTTTTTTTTGTTACATAACTGCACTCAAAAACAAAACAATGTAAAACTTCAGAGGCTACAAGTCCACTCAATCCTACTTCTTGTTCAGCCAATCGCTAAGGGAAACAAGTTTGTTTACACTTATGGGAAATAATGCCGCCCACTTACAATGTCATCTCAAAGTGAGAACAGGCATTCGCATGGCACTGTTGTAGCTGGTGTCACAAGATATTTGTGCCAGATGCGCTAAAGATTCATATGCCTCTTCATGCTTCGGCCACCATTCCAGAGGACATGCTTCCATGCTGATGACGCTCATTAAAAAAATAATGCGTTAATTAAATTTGTGACTGAACTCCTTGGGGGAGAATTGTATGTCTTCTGCTCTGTTTTACCCACATTCTGCCATATATTTCTGTGATAGCAGTCTAGGATGATGGCCCAGCACATGTTGTTCATTTTAAGAACACTTTCACTGAAAATTTGACAAAATGCAAAGAAGATACTAATGTGAAATTTCTAAAGATAGCTACAGCACTCGACCCAAGGTTTAAGAATCTGAAGTGCCGTCCAAAATCTGAGAGGGACGAGGTGTGGAACATGCTTTGAGAAGTCTTAAAAGAGCAAAACTCTGATGCGGAAACTGCAGAACCCAACTCACCAAAAGAGAAAATCAACCTTCTGCTGGTGGCATCTGACTCAGATGATGAAAATGAACATGTGTCGGTCCGCACTGCTTTGGATCGTTATCGAGCAGAACCCGTCATCAGCATGGATGCATGATGGCCCCTGGAATGGTGGCCGAAGCAATAAGGGACATATGAATCTTCAGCGCATCTGGCATGTAAGTATCTTGTGACGCCAGCTACAACAGTGCCATGCAAATGTCTATTCTTACTTTCAGGTGCAAATGTAAACAAACTTGTTTGTCTGAGCAATTGGCTGAACAAGAAGTAGGACCGAGTGGACTTGTAGGCTCTACAGTTTTACATTGTTTTATTTTTGAATGCAGGTATTTTTGTATTTTGGGGGGAAGAGATAGCTCAGTGGTTTGAGCATTGGCCTGCTAAACCCAGGGTTGTGAGTTCAATCCTTGAGGGGGCCACTTAGGGATCTGGGGCAAAATCAGTACTTGGTCCTGCTAGTGAAGGCAGGGGGCTGGACTTGATGACCTTTCAAGGTCCCTTCCAGTTCTAGGAGATAGGATATCTCCATTAATTAAAAAAAATAAATTTATTATTATTATTATTACATAACTTGACATTTGTAAGTTCAACTTTCATGACAAAGAGATTGCACTACAGTACTTGTATTAGGTGAACTGAAAAATACTATTTCTTTGTTTTTTTACAGTGCAAATATTTGTAATAAAAATAAATATAAAGTGAGCACTGTACACTTTGTATTCTCTATTGTAATTGAAATCAATATATTTGAAAATGTAGAAAACATCCAAAGTATTTAAATAAATGGTATTTTATTATAGTTTAACAGCGCAATTAATCACGATTAATTTTTTTAATCACTTGACAGCCCTAGTAAAAACAAAACCCCAAGCCTAGTTGATTGATTTCATTGTGTGGTTTCTTGTCATGGTCTTATTTTGGTGCATGTCCTAGTATCTATAGAGTTAATGTTTGTGTGGAGACATGAGCCTGAACCAGGTATGAACACCTCCCTGCATTCTAAGGTAGTTCCCAATTGGATCAGAATTCCAGGGAATGGGCCAGTCTCTAATTTCACACTGTGAGTTGGGTATCACTTGCCAAGATACACACATGTATAATTACATGATTTCAGCTCTTCTTCCCCCTGCCCTGTGAGACCCATGCTCCAATGCCATGTCCGCGGGAAGAGGTGGGAATGAGTGAAGGATGGGAATAGCAGAACATAGAATGGGTTTGGCACTGCTTTGTCTGTGGGTAGAGAATTGGAGAAGTAGTAGATTGAACAGGAAACCTCAACAGGAGTGCAGAACTCTTTTACACAAAGCAGCTTATTTTCCACACCATTCAGCCCTCAAGCAGTAGGTGTTTTATTAGTACTGGGGGGCTTCCTACATTCTTCCCTGGAGACTTGCAAGGAAGCAAAAAGGAAAGTCTGCTGTGGCTGTGATTAGATCTGTCTCCCTTCAGAGAGGCTCTGCTGCCCTTACAAGGTACTTCTTCCTGGTATGCACAGGATTCTATCCTGTGTAGAGCAAACAGTGATGTAAACAGTGGCTTTATCCTACACCTCATCTTTAAGCCTCCATTTAGTGTTAAAGGCACCACTTCTCTCACTGCTGAATTTGACCTGAAGACTCATGAGAACTGCATCTAATTATGTCAGACTTACTCCAGGCTGAATTATTGGGACCTTTCTGAAGAATAATGCCCCAATTGTGCTAGATACTGTTACACATGTCATTTAAAAAGGCAGTCCCTGCTCCAGAGTTTACATCTTAGCATATGATGAAAAACAAGTACATACAGCAAACAAATGAAGAGGCGGAGGACAAGGTGTGACAGACTGACAATTATATCCTGAATAAACTTTACTGAATTAAGTTAAACCTATTGAATTAGTTTTAACTTCTCTGGAGTTCATTGTATTAAAAATGCAATTGTGTATGTGTTGTTTTGGAATTGTATGTATTTCCCTGGGAAGAGTAAGTAGGAGAACAGCAGGGGATGATTAGGCAAATTCACTCAGGTTGTAACATCTCCAGATGTTACCTACCCCCTACCTATCTACCCCCCTAGATAGCTGGCACATTTATTAGTCCAAGGACCAACAGACAAAGAAAGGGTTTTTGGATAAATAGCCTGGCTTTAAACTGGCTCAGGGCCTTCTTTCTGATCCAGCAAGTGGAAAGGATCCCTGATCCATGGAGGGCCCCAAGCCTTAGAGTATGGTTGGAAGGACTGGGCCAGCCGGAATCCATATTAGGGATGGGGTTAATTTTGGTAGGCTTAATAGCATGCATGTAGATTCTTTATTATTTTTAATATGTTTTCTCTGTAGTGCTTTTTACCTTAAGAAACCTAAGATATAAAGTAGGCTTATATAGAAAGAGTTGTGTGGTACCTATAATTAGCAATTACACCTATTTTAACGGTCTCTAAAGAGAAAGCAAGCACGTGTCCTTGGGCAACCTATGAAAGCAAGGAATTGTGTAGTTTGGAAATCCCCTGGTCAGAAGGGAAAAAGACACAGGTCTACACTCAAGAGAGACAACAGCTGGGGAGCTGAAAGCCAAGAGTTGGTGTTGTGCTAGACCACTGAGGAGAAACATAGGTGCAGTTGCCCTGGACTGTGACAGAAGGTACCAGTAAAACATTCATGTTAATGTAAATAAGCAAGGGATAGAGGGGGGGTGAGCTGGGGATGTGGAAGACCTTGCCATGGGAGACAGGGTCAACGACAGACAATGGAGAAGAGTGGCCAGCTCTATTACCAATCCCATGCATTACAATCTTGAAATGGTAAAAAAATAAAATCTTGTTTTTATTTGCCTTCTGGTTTTTGAGCCTTTAAGTTTCCAGATTTTTTCCCCACAACCATGAAGGCTAGAAAGCTGAGGTACTAATCACCTGACTCCAGGAGCTGAAGCTTTAAGAAAAACACCAAATATTGCCAGATTCATGATAAAATGTGAGAACTGGCAACAGTGCAGGAAGGAGGGGAGAGCAGAGGAGAAGTCATGGACACTGATGGACTAGAAACCACAGAAGGACTGGATGGTGAGAGGAGAAAGAAGGAGCAAGTGAGCAATACCAGAGACAATGTGATATCAGACAAGGGAGTTCAGCAATGGAGAGTGTGAGCAAAGGCACCCTGTATTCACCCTACACACCACTGCAATAATATTTGAACAAAATATGCCTTGTGAGATCTCATCTGAAAGCTAAAGCCACACTGGTTATCAATATCATCGTAAAATGCGTGTGTTAACTTTGTGTGAAGTTAGAATTCCATCTGTATAATGTTACTAGACGTTTAAGACAAAGACAGGTTAGCCTAGGTAAAGGTGATAAACAGGTGCATCCTGGACAAATGAATGTGGGTTTATCTCAGTTTTTACATATTAGCTATAAACAAAACTACCCAGCTAAAGCAGTGGGGGTTATCTTGAGCCTGAACTTGAAAGACAGAGAATGAACCTGGCTCTTGCACCCCAGAGGGACACAGGTGACTGAGTCCCCAGGACACCTTTTTGCCCTGTAAAACGAAGACGTCCCTTTGGGAATAGAAAGAACGGAGAGACTCTCCATCTTGATCCTGCACCTTATGGAGACAATTAAACCAAGTGATTTGATCTCTGTGATGGGTCCTGGCCAGGCCAGCCAGTAAAAAGCTGGAAAGGAGACTGGGGGTAAGAGAAACTATCTTGAACAAAGACTGTATCTTGCTAGATTAAGTTTTTGACTTTTAAATGCGTGTTTTCACTTTTATTTGCTTGTAACCATTTCTACCTTTATCTCTTTTACTTGATATCACTTAATCCATGCTCTTCTGTTAATAAACTTTTCACTTTTACTATAAACCAATTCAGTGCTGTGTTTGAAGGAAAGGGAGTATTTACCTCAGTTAAATTAATAAGCTGTGACGTACTGACTCTTTAACAGAGCAGCAAACAATCTCTTCTGTGAATGAACAGCGGCAGGGGCTGTGCATTGCAGAGAAACATCTTTGAGGAGCTTGGGGGGCTGGAGTTCACTGATTGTTATCTGCTAGGCAAGGTCTGGGCTGGGCGAACCTTGAGGAGTTTGCTACTGAGGAAGACAGGCTGGTGTGGCAGGGAGCTGACACACACTCTAGTTGCCAGCAAAACTCATTCTTGCTGAGGCAGAGAGGTAACACAGTGACTCACAGTTCTGCGTATCCCCAGCAGTGTGTTACAGAGGGTAAGAGCTTAATCCAGGATTGCAAGTTAAACAAGGTGCTGAGTGTGGTGAGACAGGAGGTTAGTGGGTCAGATGCAGACTTCATCTGTAAAAGTTCTGATTTCCTCTTCTCCACCCATCCCCTTTATAAGCCCCTTGATAACACAGAACATCTTCATTTCCCCCCCTCTTTCCACTGGAATGTTTGTGTGTCAACAGGGGCCTACTATGCAGAGCGGAGCAGGCCACAAATAAACACAAGGTCCTGAGCCTTGTTTGTAGAACAGTGGTTCTGGACAATACAACAAATATAAATCTATACAAAAATCTGGAATGCACAATACTGGTAACTGATTTTGTTTCCCTCTGGAGGATTTCTCTGTGTACCAACACAATCACTGATGTGCCAGCAAACTTTATAATGTGGAGGGTGTGATGCCTCCCTGTCACATCCCCCTATAGATACATATTTGGGATTGGGTTGTTGGACAATTATTGATGAAGATATTGAACAGAATTGGACCCAGAAC
>NW_020664613.1:599504-697501 GCF_002925995.2 Terrapene triunguis | reverse complement strand
AATCAATGTGCTGATTCACTGTAAATTGAAAGTTGCATTGAATTTATTTCCTGTGCCTAAACACTTCTAGTTTTTTTTAGTTTTTGCTGCTCACTTATTGAAACTTAGCATACACTTGTACTATAGCCAAGTGTAATCTGTTATCAGTTTGGGATGGGATACCTGTGTGGATGTTCACTACGTCATGAAAGACTGTAAGCAGTTTTGGGGCAGAGACCATGACTTCCTCGTATGTATGTGTTTTTGGTTTTTTTAACAGTGCCTACTAAAGTGGGGTTTCAATCCTGATTGCGGGGGCGGGATTGCTATTGTAGTACAAATAATAAGTATTCCCCTTGCAGCACTGTGATTTATGATTAAACTTTTTATAGCATGAAATGGTGGAGCAAAAGATGGAAAAACTGTCAGAACTAGTGAATTGTCAAAGACAAATTGTTGAAAGTGCTCGTCGCTCCTTAGAACAGATAATAAAAGAAAAGGAAAAGGTAAGACGAGACCCATTTTTTCACGAGTTTAAAGTTGCCTCCAGACTGCTATTACCAGAGTGAACAAGTTGTTCGTTGAGTATTTGTCCATGTAGATCCCACTCTAGGTGCATATGTGCCTCAGGCACGCAAGATTGGATTCTTCTTCTTCGAGTTCTTGCTCATGTCGATTCCATATTTGATGTGTGTGCGCGCGCCCCCTAGGGCTGGCTTTGGCAACCTCTGGAGCCCTGTGCTCATGCGCTGGTAAATCGGGCCCTGCTGGCCCCACGCCCTCTCAGTTCCTTCTTTCCACCAGTGACAGTTGTTGGAACGCTCCTTGTTTTCGCAAGTCCGATAGTGGTTTCTCTAACTTTGGACTTTTCTTGTATATTGTTACTGTAGTGTTAGTAATTAGCATTTAGGAGCGGAGTCCAATTAGGGACATAGCCCCAAGGACGGGGTATGCCCCAGTCCCTGGGGTTTAAGCCATGTGCTGGGTGCAGCAAACCTATGCCTATTAGTGACCTGAACACGAGCTGCCTTAAGTGCCTCAGAGAAGCACATATTAAAGAGAAGTGCAGGATCTGAAAAAACTTCAGACCTCGAACTCTTAAAGACAGGGATATCCAATTAAAAGCCGTGTTGATGGAGGCTGCCCCGCACCCCGCATTGGAACCATGCCACTCTGACTCTGCATCAAGCACCTCGGCATCGGTGCGGAGTGCCCCTCCGACACCTGGACCTTCTTGGTGCCGCTCCCCTTCTCCCATGCCTAAGAAGAGGCATAAGAAGTCACGGTTGGAACAAGGTCATTCTCCAGCACCGCACACAGCTACCTGGGAGTCCCCAGACGAGTCGAGACCTGCACAGGGCTGCTCAATTTCCCCAAGAGCCACATCTGGCAGCGGCCACACCACCTAGGGCACTGAGCCCAAATTGGGAACCACCACCTACTCTTGGGAGCTGTCAGGGCCCACAACGTTTCATGGCACCTTCAACGTTGGAGGCATTCCGAGCAGCAAGAGACTTGATGTGTCTCCCTGTGCCACCCATGCCTGGGGACCTAGGCCCATCTTTGGCAGACCTCTCCAAGGCGGTTTCCTCTAAAGGGAAATCCGTGATGAGGCTACCTTCTGGGCCTCCGACGTGGCACCGCTCCCCAGCCCGATGCTCCCCATCATCACAGCAGGGCAGGCGGCAGGGCTCCGGCGGTGATTTAAAGGGCCTGGGGTTCTGGTAGCCGGGCTCGGTAAGGGATTTAAAGGGCCCGGTGCTCCTGCCACTGCGGGGAGCTCTGGACCCTTTAAAGCCCCGCTGGAGAAGCCAGTCCAGTCCGGCATGGCATACCGGCTCTTGCCGGTATGCCGGACCGGACCAGCTTACTTTCACCTCTGGCTTACAGAAGGTATAAGCTATTAAGAAAGGAATAGAAAATGAGAGAAAATATCATAATGCCACTATATAAATCATGGTGCACTCCCACCCTGAATACTGTCTAGTTCTAGTCACCCCATCTCAAAAAGGATATAGTGGAACCTGAAAAGGTTCAGAGAAGGGCAACAAAGATTATCAAGGGTATGGATCGGCTTGCATAGAAGGAGAGACTAAAAAGATGCAGCTGGTTAGCTTAGAAAAGAGATGAGGAAGGGGAAATATGATAGAGGTCTAATAAATCATGAATGGTGTGGGAAAAGTGAATAGAGAAGTGGTATTTACCCTTTCCCACAATACCAAAACCAGGAGGTCACCTGATTAAATTAATAGGCAGCAGGTTTAATACAAACAAGAGGAATACTTTTTCACACAACCACAGTTAACCTGAGGAACTCATTGTCATGGGATGTAGTGATGGCCAAAAGTATAACTGTATTCAAAAAAGAACAAGATAAATTCATAGAGGATAAGTCCATCAAAGGCTATTATACAAGATGGTGAAGGATGCAACCCCATGCTCGGAGCTACCCTAAACCTCTGACTATCAGAAGCCAGGAGGGGAAGAGAGAGGTGGATCACGCTAACTGCTCTATTCTTTGCATTCCTCCTGAAGTTCTGGTACTGGCCACTGTCAGAGACAGGATAATGGACTAGATGGAAAGGTCTGACCCACTGTGGCTGTTCTTTTGTTCTTAGATAACTAATGACTAAGAAACCTGAAAGAAATTGAGAATTATATGCAAATATTTAGCTATTGTATAACACTCACCTCATGAGAGTCTGTATTAACCTGGGCACTGCTCATCTGTGTTGCAGGTTTCTCCTTAAGTCGTGCTGAGTTAAATAAGTTGGAAAGAAGCTAAGAAGCTTGATAATATCGGAGAATTACACAATTCTTGTTTTCAGGATAAGTCTTTTAGGGGACTATTTCATAGCATGATTTGACTTGAGAGGGGAAGTACATTAGATTGTGGGTATTGTTTATACCAGATGAAAAAAATGGCTAAAGAGAACCATTATGCAATATATTTGGTTTTCAGTAATATCCAAATGCACACTACTGCAGACTTGAATAGTAGAAAAATATAACTGCACTTCATGAAAATGCAATTTTTAGTTACAAAGCTTTTGGCCTTTTCTAGACTTGAGAAGAATAATTCACAACTAATGCCAGTTCCACCCTTAAAAGTTTTGGTGGCATAGTTATGTTGGTTAAGGATGGGATTTTTTTGAGTTTTGTTTTAATAATTTATCTATGCTGGCAAAAAAAACCACCCTGTAGATGCAGTCATGCTGGCAAAAGATGCTTCTGCTGGTATGACTGAAGCTATACCAGGAGGGTTTTGTCAGTATAGCTATACTGGGAAAACTCATATAACCTTGTTTACACTACGAATACCTTCCCTATACTTCAAATTTAATTCAGTATCAGCAACAAGATATTAGTGAAAGAAGTTATTTTACAAGAACAATTATTTCCCATTTATAACAAGTGATTAAATGTTTATAGTAAGCTTCCTGATCAGGTAAGACTTAAGTTTATTCCATCTACACAAAATTTACCTCAACATTATTTCCCTTCATTAATGTACATAAACGTGATGCAAAACTCTGTTAAACAGGGTCCATGGGTAACATTAATGACCTACTGCATAGGCATATGCTCAATGGATTCAACTCAGCACTGCTCCTGATTTTAGTTAGCATAATGTTAATAGGGCAGAAGAAACTAAAACTAGTGAAACCTTAAACTAATGAATATGAACAAGACTGTTCAAAGAATGCAATTACTGTATAGGCTCTTTATTTGTGGTTAAATCTAAACAAGAACCCGTTAAAGGAATAAGCCCATTAAATGAATTAAACCACGTGTACCAAGTCATGATGCATAGAGTAATTATCATTTAACAGGTATAATCATGCTAATTTTTATTACAAAAATCATTTTTAGAAATGAAGGAACATTCAAGTGTTTCGTTGACAACTGTTCTCTCCAACAGGCCTTTCTCCTGTAACAGTGTTATAGTTCAAAAACCAAGTTCTACAGACTAAGAACAGCTAAAAGAAAGGCCATCTGCTATTAAACTTTGTTCCAGAGTGATATCTGAATGTTTACCCACTGCTAATATGTTTTGTTTAAGGAAACAACCCATTGTAAAATAACTTTGAACTAGCAAAACAAGTTTATTTAAAAATTAAACACTTTGCCAAAAACTAGACATTAAGTTGTGATGGTACGTTTCATGGGAAACATTTGATATGAACTAAATGTGTTTAAGAAGTAAAACCTAGGATTAATAAAATTTAAAGAAAAAGTCAACTATCACAAAAGAGTTGACAGAACAAAATCTGATTTCTGTTTGGTTAATTTGAATACAAGAACCACATTGCATGGACAGGCATAGAAGATATAATAGTGTTGAACTTGCACTTTAACCCACGGTACTTTCCGAAACCTTAAACTACCACCAGTAAGTGGCATTTTTCAGTGCGATGCCCGAATTTAATTCCACCTAAACCCAAGGCAACAGTTGATTAAAAGAAAACATAAGTCGAATGATAAAGCTACATTGTTTAGTACATTAAAATAAAACAAGGACAGTGATATTTGTATAAGGTTCCAAAAATATACAACTGGAAAAAAATAATCACTGTACACAACAACTCTGAGGTTGTTAAAGTGACCGATCAAAAGACTGAACAGTGCAAGACATGCTTTTCCAGTTACAAGCTCAAAACAGAAGTGCAAAAGAAATTAAAGCTTTTTTGTCTGAAGTGATTTACCTTTTAGGATAAGGAAAGCTAGAATATAGTTAAGTATTACAGAGAGCTCTTTTCCACAACATGAAATAGTTTCATAATACAACGTTTCACTCAAACTGTGTCCCACTAAGCCTGTTTTGTTAAAGGAACAGATAACTTTTGTCCAATACTCGGTTCATTTTGGCCTATGAACTAGAGGACCCATAGGCAAAAACAGCTGAATTCTCAAGCTTTGGCTTAGCTAGAGTACCTGCAAGCTACAGGCAGTGGAAGCAGCAACTAGGCTTTGCTTAAATACACTTTCCTTTCCTGCAACTTGTTGACAAGTGGTCTCAAGACCGCCTCACTGTCAGAAAGCAGCTGTGCTGAAAGCAGATGCTAAGTTATGGCTGAGGACTAAGAAATTGCTCTACAACTCTGGGAAAGTAGAGGTTTAAGAGCAACTCCAGGCAAGTGCTTTTAGCAAGCTGACTAAGCAATGCATGCAGATATTCATGCAAATGTAGAATATGGCTCCAGAGACTTAGAACTAGGGTGTGTGTGTGTGTGTGAGAAAACTGGATAGAAGTCCCTTGCTCATAAATTTACAAAAATATATAGCCAATACTGTAGCGTAAGAAGTCACTTTTACTCGTTACATAGATTCCAAAAAGTATTAACTACTTTTCAGACATTCCAGACAAGGTCACTTGTAACAAAAAAGTCAACTTTTTTAAACGAGATTTAAAAAGTGGGTCTTTTCTTCAAGTGAACAGGACATCTGTTTGTAAGCTTAACTTTCTAATCAGTCAAGACTGGATTTATTTAAGATCTCTTATGTGAATATATGCATAACACAAATAAGTTTACTTTAACACATATCATCTGCACAGAAAAAAAGTTAACTCTTCAAAACATGATAGAGCAGGTCTGGTTAGTACAAATCTATTGCAAATTATAAAGATCCTGTGCATTAGGCCCACCCAGACAGAAGCAGAGGGAAAAAAAGTCTCAACAATGAGAGAAAGTTACTGTTCAAGTCTATGTGGTGTTTTGAAGAGCCAGCAGCCTAAATGACACCATGCTGCTAATCACAGTATCCAGACAAGCAAATCTGCTTGGGCTACTAAAGCAGTGTAATCTTCTGGAGGTGTCATTTACTCCAAAGTTATTTTCTGTTTCGAAGGCGTTTGGATTTCCTAGGAGAGTCTATGGATTCAACTGCCTTTCTCCGTTTCCTAAGGGACTCCTCATTTGAACCAGAACCTGAAGAACTTCCTACTGCACTTTCCATTACTTCTCTCAGTTTGCGTTCAAGCTCAGCCAATCGGGCATTCTGTTCACCTATGATTTGGGTTTGCTCTAGCAGTTTCTGGTCTTGGTCTTGGAGCTGTTTCTGTTGTTCTTGCACTTTGGTGCGAAGCTCTGAAATTTCCCGCCTTAGAACAGTCACACCTGCACCATTCGTTTTCACTTGCTGCTGGAGTTTGGTGACTTCCTGCCTAGAAGGGTTTTGCTTGGAGAATAGCTGCATTGTTGTTAGGGCTGCGGAAGGACCTGGAACTTCAGAGAAAGTGATTTAAGATTATTTTTTCTACATTGTGTTTAAACAAAATGTATCAAATTGTGCCCCAATTTATATCCTCTGTTCAATTCTGTTGACCAATCCAGAATCTGAATAATTAGTGGTTTGTAAAACTATGACCATGTAAAATACTATTTACAGATACTCAATATACATTGCAATCAATATACAGGAAAGTCAATAAGCTTGCTCATGGTATAAATCAGGGTACAATTACGCCCAATGTTTCAGATTTTAAGAGGTCAAAGCATAAGCTATTTTCAACTTCCTGAATAAAGAAAAACTACTTTTTGCCTAAAATATGAATGTAAGATTATGTTCTAAACCACTAAATTACGTTATCAAAGATGTGACATGCACAAAGCCAAAAAACTAGACACATCACTGTAACTAGACTTACTGCAGGACATACAGTAGATCACTCAGCTTAATTCTGAATATTTTGTATGTGTCAGCTTGATGTAATGTTTGAGTGTCTTTAAAAAGTGACAGTTAAGAGGAAAATCATGAAAATTCAGTAGCCATTATTGAGTGTGCACAATCTATTCCTTCAAGACCTGCAGGACTCAAGAAACTTGTAGAAGTGATTTTTTCCAGTAATAGTTATTGTAAATTGACGTGATTGTAATAGCTCTATCATGTAAGTTTTGTTTAAACATTTTAAAGCAGTATTTCACCTTTTTGGAAAGGTTACACAAGCCTAGAACAACTCAAGTGCATCAATCTATATGAATGAGTTTACCTATGTTACTACAGAGATAAGGCAAATCTTGAAAAAGGCAGCATAGCCTAAACAAAGGAGTTCCAATTTCATTGTGGGGAGAACACTGAATCCTTAAGCACCAAGTGTTGTTACAGATCACAGCACTGTGGAGGTATGGGGAGATAGTAGGCTACATCAATGTGTCCTATGTTTTTTGAGCCATGGGGACTTGTGCTATGTTCAATCTGCTGCTCATGCCATTAGTGGGTGCTGTTCATTCCACTTCCCCCAAACACTTGCTAGCAGAGACTCTCAGTAGAAGTCTCATCTGTGTTCAAGTTAAGGCCAGAAGGGACCGTTGTAATTTATTCTGACCTCGTGCACTACATGAACTATAGAATTTAAATTAGATTCCTGTGTCAACCAAAAACTTCTGTTTGAACTACAGCAGAGATGTTAGAAGGTCATCTAAACTTGATTTAAAGACTTCAAGTGATGGATACTTTACTATATCTGTTAGTAACCTAAGGTGTTGGGACTGAGCCTGTACGTATATTCTACACAGGCTAGTGGACATGCATCTTTTCTGCTACTTTTGGCCATTATATGCTCAGATCAGCAGCCTGCCTCAACATTTGGCCCATACAAATTAAGTTGTATGAAAAATGTAACTGGTCGTGCCCTCCCCAAAAAAAGCCAGTTTGAGTGTTAACTTATCCAGTTTAATATTTTACAAAGCCAAGAGGCCTTTTCCATGTTACAGACTAAACACCTACGAATATTTCATTTGAAAACAAAACATTTGGGTTCTTGTTACATAAAGAATCTAAGGGTGCTTTAGCTTAAATTATTGTAGTACAAAGAGAAAGCTATCTCATTTGTTTATCCTATTAATAAAACTACAAACATATTGAATTGTGGCTTTGTATGCTAAATTTCAACCAAGTGTGATTATAAAGTCTCATTCATTAGTGGTACAAAAGTATTTGTTTAAAGAATACACACTATGCATAATTATAAAATACATTCAAGTCTAGCAAAACAAAGCCTCCTTAAATTTTCAAACAATTACATTCCATACTCAATGTCCTTAGGATGTAAAATTAATTTTCATCAGGAGGCTGGATTATAATGGGGTATTCCATTGTTGAGGGAAACAAACAAGGGCGTGAATGCTTTCTAGAAAGTGAAATGTTGTGAATTTTCAGACAAAAACAGCTAGATAAAAAGTTAAAAATACTAGAAGTTGAAAGTAATACCTGGGGCAGCTCCTATGAGACGACCTGATACATCTGATCCAGGCAACTTTCTTTTTAGAATTGGAACAATCTTCTCATCAAAGTATTCCATAGCCATGGATGAGATGTCTCTTAATTCCTGAAGGACTTCATGGGCTCTCTGAGGGGCTCTTGTAGAGTTTACGTACCGTAGCACACGATAAATTTCATCAATCACCTAAAATATTTAAGAACTGTTAGATGTTCTGTCAAGTTCAAGGGAAAAAATTAAGATAGTTATTGGTATAATCTGAAATTATAGCACTGATCTACTGATGGGCAGGTATTTCATACCCATTACACTAGTTTGTTCCTGTGTTCTTCCTAATTTTATACTAATCACCTGAAATGAAATGCTGTATTTTATAGTGGAGGCAGAGTCTGAGTTGTCATTGTATCTTTAGAAACAATTACTCAGTAAATTTACTATAATAGTTATTTTTGAACATATGAACTAATCTGCATAACCACTGCATGAAATGTAATGGAGCATTCCACAGTAACCTGGACAGCAATTAGCAACTTTTCTTTTCTTATTACTTCTACTATTAGTACACTCCTTAAAATCTCTCCCATAAAGTTTATACTTAGTACAGTATGCTTCGTTCTCCAAGGAGACTCATAAGAAAATTCTTAGCAAATACATTGAACACCTTAGCAAGGCAGTCAATTCTGGCAAAAGCACTCTGTTGGCATAGCTGCATCCACACCAGGAATTTTGCTGGCATAGCTAAATTGGCTAAGGGGTATGATTTTTTTTCTATACTAGTAGCTGACATAGTTATGCCAGCAAATTTTTCTAATGTAGACTAAGCCTCAGATATAGTGCTAAGATAAATTCTTTAATGCTTGTGAGGCACTCAGATACTATGGTGATGGGGAAATAGACACCTGAAGTTGTTTGCCAATGACAGACAGATGTGATTTGAACACCATGCTAGTGTCCATATAACTAGCTTAATCTAATAGATTAAGCTAACACGGCTACCCCTCTGATAGCTTATCTATTGTGTCAAATACACATGAAACACTGTAGTGGAAATGAACAGCAAATTTACATGACAGCTGAACACATATGCTTAGATTTTGACATACCTTCTTGTTTTGTTTAGGTCTAACATATATGCTAGGTGATACAGTACCACAGATAATATATTCTAAAATAGCTAAACAACGTATTCAAATGGTATTTCTATTTTTAGGAAAAAAAACAAGTGTTCCTCTCATGTACTGAAAAAACTCAAGTTCAATTTGTCTTTGGCCTAAAATGCTTAATATTAACTGATACTCAACAGATGGTGTTAGGAACACATCAAATATACATTTTTTGTTACAGAAGTGTACCAAAAATATTGCACAAGATAATCTGGGTGATGAGAGTTTGTGGTGGAATGGCCTCCAGTTTGGTGTTTACAGTTTGTAAGTCTGGACTACTCAAACTCTACATACAGCATCTACATACTTTTAAGGAATAAACTGTATGTCGAGTTCTATCTGTTCAAAGGTCTCAGTAGCACACATATGAACCGTAATAGTGAACCTGCAAAGAACAGTGACCAATTCAAGCATTTTTAAGTATTTCTTTAAATGAATACATTTATTAGGAATATGATCCACAACTGGCATACTGAGTTAATTTAAAACAAATCAACAGCCATTTTTCATGTTGGAACATTAATATAAAGCCAAAAAACAACTCATTCAGACAAGCATATCTATTCATAGGGTAGCCCTTACAGTACATAGGCTGCCTATAATATGTCTAAGTACATCCAGAATGATGCACTATACTACACTTTTAGGCAGCTACAGCTGTTAATAATTTGAAGTTGAGGAATATGATTTTTTAGCAACAATACACATTTATACAAGCAAGCAATTTTATATTTTACCTTTCCAGGTATGAAGCAACAGAGATTGGAATCCACATATTTCATGAAAGTCATATTTAACAGAGAGAGCCTTGTTTCTACAGCAGCAAGGATGTCTGCATGGCGAGCTAATGAATGGTTTCTTCTTTCGGACTCCCGCCTAGAAGAAAGCATACAGAAACCATTAAATGACACCACAGCCTTAGCAATTTTAAGCCACCAAAAACTGAAGTATTGCAACAGTAGTTCTTTTAAATCCTTCTGCTCTTAAGAGCCCAGGTGTAAGTCAAGATCCAACAGGCAGCATCCGGTGTATTAGTCAGAGTTTCTGAATCTTGTATCACATCGCCATTTACCTGCTGAGACTCAGAAAGAAATACAACTACACCTCTACCTCAATATAACGCTGTCCTCGGGAGCCAAAAAAATCTTATCGCTTTATAGGTGAATCTGCATTATATCCAACTTGCTTTGATCCACCGGAGTGTGCAGCCACCATCCCCCCCCGGAGCACTGCTTTACCGCGTTATATCCAAATTCATGTTATATCGGGTTGCATTATATTGGGGTAGAGGTGTAGTTCCAGTAGTTTTGTCTTTCTCAAGAGATTGCTGCAGCTGTCAAGAACCAGCCAGCAAATGACTCTGCACATTTGCTAAACACTGGAATAAATTTTAGATTTGTCAAATTTGGTTCTCCTTGAATCATTACTGTGAAATGTTTTTAATCCAAATTAGTATATGTAAAGGCATCTTAGTTTTTAAAAAATTCCAAGATTAAAAATATTAAAGGACTAGAAGGAGTAGTCTTAAAGCAATGCACTGGGGCAGAGTGCTTCAATGCGATTTTGTCATCACTACCCATTTGTGTTCTGGCAACTGACCTAAAAACCACCACCACTATTAAACAGCAATCCAGCCTCCATACTTGCTCAGTCCCAAGCTTCACCTGAGCTGAGAGAACTGATGACTGTTCGAGCTTTTTTGATGCCGGGTAACAATCATGAAATAAAATCATAGAATCATAGAATATTAGGGTTGGAAGAGACCTCAGGAGGTCATCTAGTCCAACCCCCTGCTCAAAGCAGGACCAACACCTAAAATGAAACCATTTAAATCATGACAATAAATTAGGCTTAATTATCAGGTTTTAGAAGTGAGAAGCAGCTTCTCTCATTCCCTTCTAACATTATCTTCTAATGCCCATGATCCAGCTCCAAATTATGTTAGTGGATATTGTGTCCATGCAGTTGCTGATTGGCCCTTAGCTCCAAAATACATGATAAGAAAACATGCAAAATTAGATCATGCCTTTCTAATCCCAGGTTACATGAAAAATGTGTTTCACGTCTACTCAATTGCACAGGTAGGTAAAAATCCTTTTAGCCAAGGTAGGTTAGTTGGCACTCCTTTTGGAGCAAGTTATCATGGCTCCTAGATTTGCCAGAGGAGTTGATTTTGAGTAATATTGGACACTTCCTCTCTCTTCTGACAGCACTTTAGTTCCTGACAGGCTGGGTAGCAAATAAATAAATAAACAAACAAACAAAAAAACAGGATAACATTTATCTAAACAAACAGACTTTAGGGTTGGCCTAAGTGTTTTTGCAAGAAAAATAACCCATGGAATTTTACCAACTAAACCAGATAATTCCAATTACAGCCAAAATATTGTCAATGTTTTTCTAAAACACATTAATTTAACTAGATAATTGAAGTAAACTTTTACAGTCTTAGGTGTAAAGCTAAGAAATAATGTTACTGTGTTCTTACTTACGTGTTTTAAGATACAGTATTTGGAACCCATAGCTGTAATTGGCACATACCTTGGAAGTTGTGCTTTAACCTGTTTCTGACACAAGTTGTGATATCTTTCCACTTTCAGAAATCCCTGATTTAACATTCGCTGGCAGACCAAGTCCATTCGCTTACAAACCTATTTTTAAAATACAGAACAAAGGAAACTTCAAATGTCTCAAACCAAACTACAGGTTGTTTTCATGATTAGTCAGTCTGTGCTTGTTCAATGGTGCAAGATTAGTTTTTATTCTTTCTGATTTGCAAACTAATCCTAAATTGGATAAAATGTCAACTACAATGCAAAATAAAATTGTTTGCCCTTTACTGATTCTTTGTTATATAAAAGGCAACTGCAAAATTCATTGAAATCTGTATCACTTCTTCCTTCATGTTAATAAAGTTTAGCAGCAGTTCAGTTTAAAGGCTCATGTTTAAAGACTCGTTATTTATGTCCACTAATGGTCCTAGCAATATCCTCCAAAGAGAGGTAGGACCTGATATTTCAAAAGTTGTTTAATATATCAAAGACGACAAAACCCCACTTTGCAGTTAATTTCACACCTAGAAGCTTTTTGCCAGAGCATTTTCTCTCAGAGAAGTCTGAAGGAGTGCAGAGGGACAAACAGAGACTGACCTTAGACTTTTTTGGCAATTGTCCCACTTGCGTGGCAGGGGTTTTCATAGACAAGACTTTCCAACCTTATGGAAATGTTTTATTACATAGCAATATATATGATTTGCTTATCATAAACAAACAATGAAAAATCTAAAAAAACCACAGGTTCGAGCTAAATTAACATGGTGTTGACCATCAGACTCACTTGGCATGCCAGAGGCAAGGTAGGACCCTCATGGGTAACCACCTGTCTCCCACCACTAGGTCTCCATGGAAATTGTAACTGTGTAAGGATGCATGTGGGGTGATGTGGGATTGCACTCTAATGTCATCCTCATTGGGTATTATTGACTAGTCATTGGGGTTTAGAAACTTACAAAAAGGGGATTCCTTTATACACGTATTAAGGGGGCTTTGTAAGTTGAATTGTATAGTAATGTAGAGGTACCTGAAGTTGAAATTACAGTTGCATTGGGGCCCGGTGATCCACACTTTGAGGTGGTAGGAGACTTGATTTACCCGCACAGGTCCGTGCTACCTTATCTCAGTCCCTTCAGCTCTCCCGCACTGTGCCCTGATCCACGTACTGCAAGCTTGCCCTGGGCTGCTCGGTGGGTCCTGACAGGGTAAGTACTTCTTGATCAGCTAAAAGCACGTTAGCCATCGAGTGAAGAGAGAGAGAGTAGAACCCCCATCCCATGTGTTTTTTTTGGGACTTGTTCAAGTAATTGTTGGAACTGGTTATTAAAGGGTTAATTATTTAAGGAGGGATGCCTTCACATATGTATAGTGTTAAGTGTTTATTGTGTACAGTTAGAAATTAGGCTAACCCAGTGTTTCTCAAACTGGGGTCGCCGCTTGTGTAGGGAAAGCTCCTGGCGGGCCGGGCCGGTTTGTTTACCTGCCCCATCCGCAGGTCTGGCCGATCGCGGCTCCCACTGGCCGCGGTTCGCTGCTCCAGGCCAATGGGAGCTGCAGGAAGCGGCGCAGGCCGAGGGACTTACTGGCCGCCGCTTCCAGCAGCTCCCATTGGTCTGCAGCAGCGAACCGCAGCCAATGGGAGCCGCAATCGGCCGGACCTGCGGACGGGGCAGGTAAACAAACCGTCCCGGCCCGCCAGGGGCTTTCCCTACACAAGTGGCGACCCCAGTTTGAGAAACACTGGGCTAACCAGTACAGTTTAGGGTTAAAGTGAGTAAAACAGAGTCAGCCAAGACTTCTGGGGACCCAGCTGTGGTTAACCAAAATACAGCATAAAAATATACTAAAGATCATGGAGGTTTTTTATGAATGGAACATAGCCAGGATATTTTTAATCACCCTAACTTGTGGGGTTTGATCATATGTTTAATGTAAGGCTCTGGGGTGTGGTCAGGGATGAGGGGTTTGGGGTGGCTCAGGCTGGGACACAGGATTGGGGCACAGGGTTGGGGCATGGACTTACCTCCGGCGGCTCCTGGTCAGCAGGTCCGGCTCCTAGGCAGAGGCGTGCAAGCGGCTTCGCACGACTCTCAGCCAGAGGCACCTCCCCCCCTAGTTTCCATTGGCCGTGTGGAGCCGGTGCTCGGGTCGGGGCAGCGTGCAGAGCCCCGTGGCCCCCCTGCCTAGAAGCCAGACCTGCTGCTGGCCACTTCCGGTGCACAGCGCGGTGTCAAAACAGATAGGCACTAGCCTGCCTTCACTGGGCAGCACTGCCGACGGGACTTTTAACGTCCCAGTCGGCGGTGCTAACCAGAGTGAACCAGTGCCTGACATTCCATGACCCAGTACTGGGTTGCGACCCAAGGTTTGAAAAACGCTGATCTAGTCTCACTTCCAGTATAGCACAGGCCATAGAAATTTCCCAAAATAATTCCTAGAGGATATCTTTTAGAAAAAACATCCAATCTCGATTTAAAAATTGTTAATAATGGAGAATCCACCATGACCCTGGGTAAACTGTTCCAATGGTTCCTTCACTGTTAAATGTACACCTTATTTCCAATTTGTCTAGCTTCAACTTCCAGTCATTGGATCACGTTATATCTTTCTATGCAAGACTGAAGAGCCCATTATTAAATATTTGTTCTTCATGTAGTTACTTATAGACTGTAATCATGTCACCCCTTAAACTTCTTTGTTAAACTAAATAGATTGAGTTTCTTGAGTCTATCAGTATAAGCAGGCTTGGAAGGATTCGATTTTTTAATCGGTAAATGCCAATAGACACACAAACCAATGAAAAAATATTTCCATTGATAATAAATGGAATTTCCAGACAGGCAAAATGAAGGGCGGGGGGGGAAAGCTGCTTGAGAACTTAAGAGTTCGATTTAAGTATATTAGGACTGTTGATTAATCACAGCTAACTCCCGCGATTAACTCAAAAAAAATTAATCGCAATTAAAAAAATTAATGAAATTAATCGCACTGTTAAACAATAGAATACCACTTGAAATTTATTAAATATTTTTGGATGTTTTTCTACATTTTCAAATATATCAATTTTAATTACAGCACAGAATACAAAATATACAGTGTTCACTTTATATTATTTTTTATTACAAATATTTACACTGTAAAAATGATAAAAAATAGTATTTTTCAATTCACCTCATACAAGTACTGTAGTGCAATCTCTTTATCATGAAAGTGCATGTTACAAATGTAGGTTTTTTGGTTACATAACTGCACTCAAAAACAAAACCGTGTAAAACTTTAGAGCCTACAAGTCCACTCAGTCCTACTTCTTGTTCAGCCAATTGCTAAGAGAAACAAGTTTGTTTACATTTACTGGAGATAATGCTGCCCACTTCTTAATTACAATGTCACCTAGGGTGACGAGATGAGAGGAAGAAAATATCGGGACACATGGGGGTGAAGGGGGGGGGTCCGCCGGCGGAGCAAAAAAAAAAAAAAAAAAAAAAAAAAAAAAACCGGGAAAAAGAGGGGGGGGCCACCGAAAAAAAAAAAAAAAAAAAAAAAAAGCCTGATGTCACCTGAAAGTGAGAACAGGCGTTCGCATACATACTTACAAGATACTTACGTGCCAGATGCACTAAAGATTCATATGCCTCTTCATGCTTCAGCCATCGTTCCAGAGGACATGCTTCCATGCTGATGACGCTCGTTAAAAAAATAATGTGTTAAATTAAATTTGTGACTGAACTCCTTGGGCGAGAATTGTATGTCTCCTGCTCTGTTTTACCTGCATTCTGCCTTATATTTCATGTTATAGCAGTCTCTGATGATGACCCAGCACATGCTGTTCATTTTAAGAACACTTTCACTGCAAATTTGAAAAAATGCAAAGAAGATATAAGAACGGCCATACTGGGTCAGACCAAAGGTCCATCTAGCCCAGTATCCTGTCTACTGACAGTGGCCAATGCCAGGTGCCCCAGAGGGAGTGAACCCAACAGGCAATGATCAAGTGATCTCTCTCCTGCCACCCATCTCCACCCTCTGACAAACAGAGGCTAGGGACACCATTCCTTGCCCATCCTGGCTAATATCCATTAACGGACTTAACCTGCATGAATTTATCCAGTTCTCTTTTAAACGCTGTTATAGTCCTAGTCTTCACAGCCTCCTCAGGCAAGGAGTTCCACAAGTTGACTGTGCGCTGTGTGAAGAACTTCCTTTTATTTGTTTTAAACCTACTCCCCATTCTTTAGCGCATCAGGCATGTAAATATCTTGCGACGCCGGCTACAACAGTGCAATGCAAACTCCTGTTCTCACTTTCAGGTGACACTGTAAACAAGAAGCAGGCAGCATTATCTTCTGGAAATGTAAACAAATGTGTCTGTTTGAGCGATTGGCTGAATAAGAAATAGGACTGATTAGACTTGTAGGCTCTAAACTAAAGTTTTACATTGTTTCATTTTTGAATGCAGGTTTTTTTTGTACATAACTCTACATTTTAAAGTTCAACTTTCATGATAAAGAGATTGTACAACAGTACCTGTATTAGGTGAATTGAAAAAAAACTATTTCTTTTGTTTTTTTACAGTGCAAATATTTGTAATAAAAAATAAATATAAAGTGAGCACTGTACACTTTGTATTCTGTGTTGTAACTGAAATCAATATATTTGAAAATGTAGAAAACATCCAAAAATATTTAAATAAATGGTATTCTATTGTTTAAAAGCGCGATTAGTTACAATTAATTTTTTTAATCGCTTGACAGCCCTAAAGTATATCTGTTTTGTATATTTTGGCATGTGACGTTGACAATGTGTTTTAACAGATATAAAGCTTTAATTTTTTGAATTTGTGTCTACTGTTATTAAAATAATTGTCTGACCCCTGCACACTTTCCTACAACTGTAATAATTTAAATAGATAAAAATGTAAAAAAGTTTAAAACCCATAATTATGTGGAACTGTGAACATTTACATTGATAAAGATAAAAAGCTAAAATATTGATATCTGCCAAAATAATAAAAAAATCAAATTCTAACAAGCCTAACTACAAGTCATGTTTTCTAATCTTTTAACCAATCTCGTGGCTCTTCTTTGAACCCTCTCCAACTTATCAATATCCTTCTTAAATTCTGGACACCAGAACTAGACACCATATTCTACCAGTGGTTGCAGCAGTGCAAAATACAGAGGTAAAATAACCTTTCTACTCCTACTTGAGATTCCTGTTTATACATCCCAGGATTGCATTAGCCCTTTTGGCCTCTGGGAGCTCATGCTCAACTGATTATCCACCATGACCCCCAAATCCTTTCCAGAATCACAGATTCCCAGGATAGAGTCCCCCATCCTCTAAGTATGGCCTACGTTCTTTGTTTCTAAACATATATATATTTACCTGTATTAAAACACAAATTATTTGCTTGCATCCAGTTTACCAAGGACTCTTGATTGCTCTGTATTAACGACATGTCTTCATTATGTACCACTCCCCCAAATTTTGGGGTCATCTGCAAACTTTATTAGTGATTATTTTGTTTTCTTTCAGGTAATTGACAAAAAAAACTTATAGTATAGGGCCAAGAACAGATCCCTATGGGACCTCATCAGAAAAACAACCACTCAATGATGATTCCTCATTTACAATGTTTGAGACCTGTCCATTAAGCCACGCTTTAATCCATTTAAATGCACGTCATGTTAATTTTATATTGTTCTAGTTATTTAATCAAAAGTGTCGTACAGTACCAAGTCAAACCCCTTACAAAAGTCTAAGTATACTACATCAATAGTATTACTTTTATCAACCAAACCTGTAGTCTCATCAAAACAAAATCAAATTAGTTTGACGGGATCTATCTTCCATAAACCCATAGTAATTGGCATTAATTATATTATCCTTCTTTGATTATTTATTAACTAAGTCCGGAGTCAACCACTGCATTATCAATGCATGCCTAGTAGCTTAATTGTTTTCTTGATTGATGTCCTGATGGCAAATCGCATATAGGATTCTATGATCATCTTCAAAAGATTTTTTCCCTTCTGAGAACCCAGCGTTACTGTCAGAATGCAATATTCTGTGAGAGAGCTATGCTACTTTTGGTCCCATTTATTATAAATTATGCACATCTATTATAGATTTGAGCACCTCAGGTTAACTAGTATCATTTGACTTGCTTGCTCCCTGGAAGGTATCTTTATCAAGATGCTGTGTAGTACCAGACACATTCATTCTTCTCTTACTTAAATATGCAATTGGAGCCAATACATACCCAGGGAGTTAGGTAGAGCCTTGTACTGAAAATCATTCTGTGGTGGGAATGTTTGAAGAACCGCAGATAGCAGGGCCTTGTTAGCCTACGTATGTTATACATATTAGACCACATCAGTATGTATTAAGCGCACACTATGAATATTGCATGGATGAATATGCCACCTGAATTGTATTGTTTTTCCCCACAATGGTGTTCACGCTTGATATCCCACAATGCCTGGAATAGTACAACTTGGCGTTTTACATAAGGGAAAAGGTAAACTGTCAAAGGCAAAATACATTAATAGTCTGCCCCAATACAAAGTGGGGAGGTGCCTTCACAGACCAGTACCTGGAATGCTAGTATCCAAAATAAAGATAAGTAAGATACAGAACAACACAGTAAGGAACAGGTACAAACTGGTGGGCTGGATCTTAGGTGATGTGTAAAGTGAACACACTGGGAGATCAGAATTGCTTCCTGAAAGGAGGGTATATGTCTGTCTCCTTTTCATATTGTACTGTTTTGTCTTTGGACAATAAATTTGGCTCAGTTTGGTTATTTGGTCTCTAAAACATTTTTCATAACGAACCAACAAGTGTAGTCAAACAATTGGCTACAGCCTGATGGGAACATACAAGCCTTTACACTAAGTCTACTGATATTATTTAACGCCATCGCCTTCTGAACTTATACTTGAGCATTTGTTGAAGAGTTTAAGGCAGATTACTACCTGAACTCCACAAGATTTCTGGGGAACTATGAAAAAGATTTAACATACACATTGGAATCTCATTGTCTAGAATTGGCTCTACGGTTCCCATACAGCACTAAAAACTTGCATAATTCCTCTTTACTGGATTCAACGTGGTTGCTGATTAAACACATTTAATGAACTGTTTTCGTTTTTGAGTGATCCCTTTAAAGAGCCTCAGACAGATAAAGTGAAGATGATTATATATTTCCATTCCTGGAGGAGTAGAAGCCAGAGGTGTTTACACTGAGATTCTTGATGTCAGTGGCTGGTCGGAAAAGAGTGGTGTACTTTCTTTCTCTTGGAATAATTCTCCTCTGCATCTATCTTTAGAGAAATGCCTTCTGAGGAACTTATTTGGTGAAAGGATTCGTTTTTCTCTTTCATTGAATCAAAAATTAAAGATGGAATAGACCCACTGAATTATTTTGTTCATCCTTCATCCAGTGCAGTACCGTTCCCTACAGTATATTTGTTAATGGTTTATTCACCCTAACTCTAAATATTCCAACAATAGGGCTTCCACCAGCACTTCTATTGATAGCAGCCGTCCTCCATAATAACCAACTTATTAGCAAACCAAGCATTTTTGAGTCCAGAAAAGGAAAAAAAGTGTTATTTTCCCCTCAATAAAAGTAGTCCACTATCACAAAATAGTCCCCCTAGGTAAATATAACACTTTGCTTTCATTCAGGAATCTCAGCATGTTTACAAACATTCATTTAGCTTCACAACCTGGTGAGGTAAATATCATCCCTATTTTACAGACAGGGAAACTGAGGCATAGAGAGGTCACATCACTCCGGCAATGTCACACACAAAGACTGTGGTGGAATTGGAAGCAAAATCCCACAATTCCTAGGACTATACTTTAACCATCATTCTTTAATAATGAGCCATATTAATGAAGTTTGCCAAAATAGTACATTCAAAGCTGTTATTAAGGTTTCTTCATAGTTGGGCAGGTCTGAAATATAGCCTATTTTCAAAATAACACACATACACCTTAGTGAGGATTGGTGGACTTAATCCATCCTGGAGGAAAATACTTACTGATTATCAGCACGCTTGGTGCTGCATAAACAGAAATGGAGCCCTGTCTCAAGGAGTTTCAATTTAATATCAGAATCAGACAAATACACTTCAGGATATTGGCAGATTTTGTAAAATGTTTCTCCCAGAAATGTAGTCCAAATTACTGTAGAAATATGTTTATAATATTAGAGTTCTAATATTTGTTTTGTTACAGAGAAAGTCTAATTACATGGTCTTAAAATAGAAACAGTATGGCACACAAATTTAGCGAGGGTTACATAAGCTTCCTAATCCTTCTACTTCATTATCCACGACAAATTCATTAACAGTAATTTATTGGCTGGATCCAGAGTTTATACTCCCTCGTTATTGACACTACAAGCATGAGGTACACTGATCTCAGTTACATCTCTGCACATTTTTTGCACCTTAACTCTTGACCTATGTCTGTCTGAGTGAGACAGTAGGGGTGTGATCCACAAAGGTACTCAGGCACCTAAATCCTGTTTTTAGGTGCCACTGCAATCCACAAAACTCCCATTCAGCTGCCACCTAGCCCTGTAGATGCCTAAACTCACTCAGCACCTAAGTTTTTTCCTCTGGGCATGTGTACTGCAGCCTCACCCTAGGCACCCAAGTGCCTATCACCTGCCTAAGCACTACTGCCTCATGATAAAGGTTCAGATGCCTATCTCCTGCCTAAGTCCCAGAATGATTCACAAGCCGGGAAAGAGAAGGTGTTCATCTGCTTAAGTCACATCCAGAGACCTGATCTGGTAGGCGACCTCTGGGCACGGCTACCATATTGGGCCCCTCAGGCAATCGGGGGGGCAGGAGGGAAGAAGAACGTTCCTTAGAACCTTTAACCTAGTGGATAGGATACTCACCCAGGATGTGGGAGAACCCCAGTTCAAGTGCCCTCTCCTCCCGAGGGGGAAAAAGGGATTTGAACTAGGATCTGGCAACTCTCATATGAATGCCCTAACTACTAGGCTATGGAATATTTTGATATGGATCTTCCTCAATCTCTCCTATTGAAGTTGTTACACTTTAATAAAACAAATGAATAATTAAATATTAACTGGGTCAGTGAAAGAGTTAAAGTTACTCTATAGCAGTGGTGGGCAATCTGCAGCCCCCATGCGGCCTGTCAGGGTAATCCGCTGGCGGGCTGCGAGACAGTTTGTTTACATTGACCATCCGCAGGCACGGCTGCCCGCAGCTCCCAGTGGCTGCGGTTCACCATTCCCGACCAATGGGAGCTGCGGGAAGCGGGAAGTGCTGGCCACCGCTTCCTGCAGCTCCCATTGGCTGGGAATGGCGAACCGCGGCCACTGGGAGCTGCGGGCAGCCGTGCCTGCGGATGGTCAATGTAAACAAACTGTCTCGCAGCCCGCCAGCGGATTACTCTGATGGGCCGCAGGTTGCCCACCACTGGTCTATAGGCTAGTGATTAGACCACTCACCCGAGAGGTGGGAGATCCCTGTTCAAATCCCTTCTCCCCCATCAGGAGCAGGGGGGACTTGCACTGGGAGTCTCACAGATCCTGGGTGGGTGCCCTAACCATTAGGCTAAAGGTTATTAGGGAGGTCCTCCTCCCACATCCCCCAGCCATTTAGTTTCAGGCCCCAAACACAGTTCAGGCGGCAGGACAACCTATCTTCTCCAGGTTGCTAGCAGAGCTAAGCACTTCCCTGCAGCCTAGACTTAAGCACTTATCTCTGAAAGAGGGGCAGGGCTTAGCACACACCCCTCTGCTCAGCATCTCCCATTGGCTATCTTAGGCATCTTCAGGTCTAGCATGCTGGCTTTGTGGATCTCATTCTAAGGTGCCTCTCCCCATTCATTCTACAGGGAGCCTAGGCACCTAACCCAGGCTTTGTGGATCACAGTGTTTGTTGTTCCTGTGATTTTCTAAACGTTAGATGTTGCAATGCTGAACACTATAGTGCCTGAGTCCCTTAGTGGATCTGGACCTAAGCTCTTTGCAGCAAAGTTCTTGTCTTCCTATACATTTTGTATCTATCATGTACACTTACTGTACTACAAATAATAAGTGGACATGTGGACTCAGTAAACTAAACCCACAAGGAAAAAGCATGGAATCACAGAATATCAGGGTTGGAAGGGACCTCAGGAGGTCATCTAGTCCAACCCTCTGCTCAAAGCAGGACCAATCCCCAACTAAATCATAAAGGAGTTGAATGTAACAATTAAGTAAGGAAACTGATGAGCAAACAAATAGCATGCCTCCCGAGGCACATAAACCAAAAGGCTTAACACAGGGGCTCTTATTAGGGGTTTGGGGGGGGGGGAGGAAAAAGGGACAAATGCACCCCCCAACTAAGAAGTTACTGAACAGAAGATGGGGGGAGGGTTGCCTGGCTTTTCCACAACTCCATCCAGCACAGTACTGAGGTAAGATCGGTCCAGCGGGCGACATCAGGCTGCAAGAGATAGTGACAGTGGGCCCCTCTCCCCTTCCGCCCACTTCCTTTTCCTCCAGACAGACCCGAGTAATTGCATTAGACAAAACCCGAGGGGGGGGGCGGTATTTCACCCCAACCCTACCAGCAGCAGGGACAGACATGACGGACTCGGGGGGCACCAGCAGCAGGGCCCTCGGTTCAGTCGGGCCCTGGCTTGATATTCCCCCCTTCCCCTGCGCTGCCTTCCCGACCCCCCTCGCCCCCACCAGGGGGAGCTGATGACCCGACCCGGCCCGGCCCGGCCGGCCCCTCACCAGGCGGAGCTGGCTGGTCTCGTCGTAGGAGAGGAAGCCGAAGATGCTCTCGATGGCCACGATGGGCAGCCCCACCAGCGTGTTGCTCTGAGGGAGCTGCTCCAAGGCCGCCGGGCCCCCCTGGAGCTGGGGGGCCGGGGGCGGGGAGAGGCGCGCCGAGCCCATGGCGCCTCCTTCCCCCTCCGACAGGAGCCGCTCCTCCGCCACCGCCGCCATCTTGGGCCCTGTCCCCCTCCAGTCCTCGGCTGGGGGAGGGGGGACTTCCTGTGACAGCACTTCCGCCCCCCGCCCGCCCCGAGCGCCGCCACGGGGCGCGCGGGAGGGGGGTGTCCTGGCCCGTCCCCTCCCGGGTTGTGACCCCCCCCCGGGCCCTTGGGCCCCAGTGGCCTGATCCACCTGCAGGCCCCGTGCTGCCGCTGGAGCGGCCTGGGGGCGCCGCCCTGAGCACCCCAGTGTACCCCGCTGTGTGACTAGCCGCTTCCCCCAGCCGCTAGCGCCCAGCGGGGAGCTGCCCCGGGGGTGGCAATAGGTGAGTGAGAGCGGCTGGGCGCGGGGTGTCATCTACGCTGAGCTGATCCTCCGGGGCCAGCAAATCCAGCCCGGCGCCTCAGCCCGAGGGAGTTACTGGCTCTGCGGGGTATCGCTGGCGAGGAAGGAGGGGGCCTGCCCCCGACAGCGACCTAGGGGTCAAGGAAGGAGAACAAAAGGGATGGCTTTGTGGACAGACCCCTCAGCCAGCAGGCTGTTCGTTTGCAGGCTGAAATAGCCCGGGCTGCCCCTCCACCATGCCCTTGTTGAAGGGGGCACGGGGGCATTTGAGATAGCTCCAGTATTGCCCCAGGTTTGTCCCACACAGGTTCTGAAGACAGTGCCCATCTTCCGTCTGTAGGGCTCTGTTGGACCACCCTGCTTCTCCAACAACAGTACTGCCTCTCCGAACTGCCAGCTGTCCAGGCACCTTGTCTTTGGCCTCCTGCAAATAAATTGGAGAGAGACTGAACATCCATGGGGTCCTCCAGCCTCCTGCTGCTCCATCACAGATAGGAGATGCGGTTGTATGTGCATGTAAAACAAATGGGTGACCACTTCTTATTGTCACTGTTTGCATCACAATAATACATAGCGTAGTTGTAGCTGTGTTGGTTCCAGGATATTAGACAGACCAGGTGGGTGAGGTAATATCTTTTATTGGACCAACTTCTTTTGGTCAGAGAGACGAGCTTTTGAGCCACACAGAGCTCTTCTTCAGGTCATACATGGTACATAGAACAAATACTATTTCCAAAAGGTCAGTGAACCACAGTTAATATTATGGGGCGTTCTCTGCCTTGATCCACTCTTTGTGCTGCTTAGGCAGCATATAGGGAGTGGAGGCTACTCACAAATCCCCAGCTGGCAACATGTTCCCATATGCGATATGAGCACCTTTCTGAGCCTATCACCATCTTGCCCCAACCTATCAGTACCAATGGCTAATTGGGGAGGGTCAGGAACAAGAGGAGCCACCACCATGGTCAGAGTCCTTTCCCCATTTCTGGGGAGAGGCAGCAGCGAGAACCAGAGGGTGTATTAAGGAGGAACAGGTATAGGAGCTGTTTTAGCAGCCACAAAGGAGCTCCCGGTGCCTGCCTCCAGTAGTTGAGTACCACAGGCGCTCCTGAATTCAATAGGAGTAGTAGCAACAACCCAGGACAAGGAGAGTACCCCAAGTGAGGGAACCAAGGTGTCAGTGTACTTCAGCGAGGAACCCAAGTGGCAGCATCACTTTGTTTTTCATTTGGTCTAGGTGTTACCCTTCCTGCAGCCAGTGGGGCAGAGGTGGGTTGGGTGAGGACAGGGAATGGCTAGAGTGTATGGTAGCTTGGGGACCATAGCCAGCTGTCCCAAGTTAGAGCAGCTCTCAGACTGCTCCTATAGATCCAGAGAATATAGAGGGTAAAGGATAGCCAGAACAAACCAAACTCTCAACTGCACATGAGTAACAACTCTGAAGTTAATGAAATGTCATGGAAATAACAGCAAAATGTGGTCCACCAAAGGGATGGATTAGGATAAAAGGACCTAGAATATAGTTTCCTTTGGGCCTAGAAAATGTCATGATGATTCTTGTTGTAACTAATGACTTTTTAGCTACCTAAAATCCCTGTGGATTTCCCCTGCTACGATGAAAAAGTAACTAGTTGTTTGTTGGTTATTAAGGTAAATGATTAGGGGATGGAGATTAACTTATGATTTTCAAAGACAATCCTGGGAACTGGCCTCTCTCAATGGACTAGTCAGCTAATGAAGGAGTAATTTGGGAGCAGCAGAGAAACAATGGGAAAGCCTTTATGTGTATCATCATAATGGCATTCCAAAAATGTGTTCTGAAATGAATATTTCCTACCTGGGAGCAGAACATTATATGCCAAGTACATATTTGGAGGCATTTTGCCTTATTTTTTCCCCATTAATGTCTAAAACTACAAGCCAATATTAGAACAGGGCCTTCCTTTTTCCTCTATAATTTCAGGATCTGACAGCCTTTCCAAGACAAACCATAAGTGGTTTCAATCCAGCTACGGGGATTCACGATAGGTTTGTGACTTGGCACATACAGTTCAGGCAGACAGCTCATTAACATTTTCAAAATTAGGAAGAAAAAGCAATTTCCATTAGTTACAAATGTGTTTTTAATTGTTTTGAGTGCTTAACTTGAAAGGTTTGTTTTTAAGATATAGTTTTGTAAATAATTAGTAATTAGTCTGCTGAGTTAAAGCTCAGACTCTCTGCTGAATCTGATGTTTTCTTTTTTCTGTATCATATTTTAGAATGGTCAATTTGTAAATGATCCAGTGCTTAATCTTGAAAAACATACATCATCCTTATCTGTAGATGATCCACAATATAGCCTTAATAGTGGCCTACCATTTGAGCCCATAGTAAGAAACTCTGGAGCCCATCACCCCAGCAGTTACTCCTGGAAGTATTATGTAAGGTAATAAAGGTTTTAGTGCATGCCAAATCATAGGCCGGCAGATTTTGCAGTCAGTGTTTACAATTGATGCAGGATATATATTCTGTACCCTACTAGAGCTGTCATCTGTCTAGATTTTTGTAGAGCTTGCAAGACATTAAAACAATCTTGCAATAGCCTCAGAGCTAATGCAACATCATGACATGATGATGGTTGTCTATGTCACACTGCATTTTTTGGGAAACTTTCAGCAAAAATGGTTCAGTGATTTCCAGGAAGGAGGTTAGGGAAAAATAGGCTGTTTTGTTAAAAAAAAATTTCTTGCAGTTGTTTCTTTGAGAAACTACAGTGCCTCCATACTTGAGAATAGGGACATGAAATTTGGCATGGAAGCTGCCCTAGTGTCAGAGATGTGGCTTTTGCTGTCCCTGTGAAAATCTGCCAAATTTGGCCAAGTTATAAACTTCTGAAAAATCTCAGTTCACCCAGGCTTAGCCTTGTTAGAATTTGACAGAGGAATTCTGAGAAGATTTCATCTGCCCTGAACATGCTCCATCCCTCCATGTGCCATCCCCTCAGAGCAACTGAGCATGCTCCAACCAAGGGCTGCAGAGGCTGAACAAACTTTTCCTATAATTGCTCCTCCTGGCTGCCTAATTTTTGAATGCTTAACTTTGCAACTCTAGCGTTCTGTTAACATTGTTTTTTGTATGCAGTATTTGATACAGAGTAGAATTAGTGTGGAGAGAAATAGAATATAGTACAGTCCAATTCATTTTAAACTCTTCAGGGTGACACTTCCTGCCAGGACATTTAACGTGCAAAAGTATGCAGATGATACAGTAAGATTCTTATTTGGAAGCAAAGGTTTTCTAGAGTGAGAATTGCACCAGCTTAATTAAGATTTGTGTTTAAACTGGTTTAATTAAACTGGTGCAACCCGCAGTCTTTTTTTTGTTTGTTTGTTTGTTTGTTTTGTTTTTGTTTTTGTTTTAGTGGCTTATGTTGGTTTACATTAGTTTAATTGGGAACAGGTTTAAATTGAACCAAATGAGCCACTCTTATACCAAAATACGGGTTCACATAGGGGTTTGCACTGGTTTAAGTAAACCAGTTTCAGTTAAACTGGTGCAAAGTTGGGTGTGGACAAGTCCTAAGATGTAAAATACATACAAAAAAAATTGGAATCAAAACTGTTTATCCAAAGGAGTGAATACAGTAGTGAATGACTCTCGACATGGCATGAGACACAGGCAGTAATACCCTCGCTCTGCAGAACACCAAGGTATACCTGCCTAGTCATTAACATGCTTACAGAACAATGCCAGCTGACTAAGCATGTGGCAAACCGAGAATACTGCCCCTCATCTCTTATAGATTCATAGATTCTAGGACTGGAAGGGACCTCGAGAGGTCATCGAGTCCAGTCCCCTGCCCGCATGGCAGGACCAAATACTGTCTAGACCATCCCTGATAGACATTTATCTAACCTACTCTTAAATATCTCCAGAGATGGAGATTCCACAACCTCCCTAGGCAATTTATTCCAGCTTTGTTACAACTACCATCAAAACACAAGTAGTGTATGCAAAAACATCATGTTACTGCTTCCTTGTCCTTCCTCACACACTCCCTGCTTTGTTTGTTCACCCAGCTGTTGTAGCTTGTCTTTAAAATTGTATGTTCTTTGGGGTAGGGACTGTCTTTTACTATATAGCCATATAGCACACAGTGCAAGAAGTTTCCAACCAGGTACAGGCCTTTAATTTATCTGTAATACAGTATTGCTTAATCAATACCAATGTCATTTGGGCTTGGTGTCGCAAACCATCAATCATCTGTCAGAGGCAGGTATGAGCCACCCAGAATAGAGTTACACATTAGGTTTGGGATCAGATCCCCTGTGTCTGTCTATCATTACAGTCCTTTCCTGATCTTGTAGCAGCAGGTTGCTGTAACATGAAGCCAAAATAGAATATCATTTGGTTATGAGCACTGGGAGGATATGTCAATATGAAAATATATGAAGAGAATATGTAAATTGACGAAGAGAATATATTAACTAAAGATCCAAACCTGCAGACCTTCTAAGGCCATGTCTACACTACAGTGGCACAGTACAGCACTGCAGCTGTGCTGCTGTAGCACCCTAACGTAGGTGCTTCCTACATCGACTGAAGGTTTTTTTCTGTCAATGTAGTTAATCCATTTCTCTGGGAAGCAGTAGCTAGGTCAACAGAAGAATTCTTCCATTAACCAAGCTGCATCCACACTGAGGGTTAGGCTGACTTTACTGTAGTGCTCAGGGTGCAACATTTTTCACAGCATTGAGTGACGGTGATCTCATTTTTAAGTGTAGAGCAGGCCTAAGAAAACTATTTTGGGCTTGATCCTGCATTCCTTTTGCATCCAAAACTCATTGATTTTGTGGTATTCTGAAAATTGTGTTAACATTGTGATAGCACTTTAAATTCCATGGGGTTTTGCTAGGGCTCTGTAGGGAAGCATGTGATCAGATTCACTCGGTGTGTAGCCAGCCAGGCTAGAGTGACAAACAGGGTCAGCATGAGCTGTGCCTCTGCATTTTTAGGAAGCAGCCTGCTTTCTCTCTCTCTGATTTTGAATTCTTATTTGTTATTGTTCTGAATTCTAAGAATAAAGTAGTGTTTGTTACAAGCTTCCAGCAAGAGTATTTTATTTTTTTATCTAACTTCTGTGTCTGTATGCTGTGAAACAACAGATTTCACTGTCTCCTTCTTTCCTTGACTTCATTGGAATGCTCATGTGAGTTAAGGGAGGTAACTAGTGCTTGGGAGTGGGAGAGAGGCAGTAGGTAGGGGGAAAGGAATAAAGTTTCAGTATTAAGTTGCTCTCCACATTTCATGAATACTCAGCTCAGATGTACATTCAGCACCAGTTTGTGGCCAATCAGTACCTTGTGGTTTCTGCTGGGGGTGTGTGCAGTTTCATTCACAGGCTAAATAAGCGACAAAGAGTCCTGTGGCACCTTATAGACTAACAGACATATTGGAGCATAAGCTTTCGTGGGTGAATACCCACTTCGTCAGATGACATGCATCTGACGAAGTGGGTATTCACTCACAAAAGCTTATGCGCCAATACATCTGTTAGTCTATAAGGTGCCACTGGACTCTTTGTCGCTTTTTACAGATCCAGACTAAGCCGGCTACCTCTCTGAGGCTAAATAAGGAATGTGCTCATTCAGCACATTCCTCAGCTGGCCTAACCACTCCTCTTCACTGGCCAAGTGTCAACTCTATTTCTGGGGCTAGATGGTGCCTCCAGGCAGAAAGGACTTTGTGCTCCCTTGGACTGCTTCAGTTGCTTCAAACAGACTTTCTGTTGCACAGGGCCTTCTGCCAGGGTCTGTGCTGAGAGAAATTGGCATAGGTCACAGAGTGAATCTGGTCCGGTGAATACAATTCAGTACCTAGAAGCAAGCAACAGAGAGAGGGAGGGAAATACACTATATATGCTACATACAGGGCACCCATTTGTGTCAGACCAACTTTTTTTGTGGGGGGAAAGAAGGGCTGGTGTAGGGGAAATTTATTTCTTCTGTCCTTAATACACAGCATAAGCATTCTTTAACTTGGAAAATGTTTGATTTGTATATTGAATTACTTCTGAAAAAAGCCATGGCTTTAAATTACAGAGAGTAGAGTTAAGGGGAGAAAACTAGGATTTTAATCTAACAAATACTTCGAGAGGGTTTGCAGAATCTTTGGTTCATGGAAGTTCACTCATCTCTTGATAGGTTGGAAGAAGTGAAAAACTATATTCATTGTGAGTGCTGTGTGTGTGTAGTGGTACTGACAAATCATCCTCTGCATTTATGGAATCTCCATTTAAAATCTTCACAGAAATCTCAAACCAAGAGCAGAATATGTTACGGCCTAGCTCTATACAAGTTTCTACAGTAGTTTCTGGGTGCTGCTGGCTCTTCACTTGTAAATAGCTATTAGCTTACTCATTGTTATTATTATGATTTGACATTTGTGTATTGCACCATGGAAGCACATGGAACTTTACAGAGATAATCTTCTAGGTTATGAGGTAAATGGTTCCTAAAGTTCTCCAGTCTAATTTACTGCTACTTACTTTTCAGATTAAAGATCAAAAGAATCAAATGCTGCTTTGTTGTGTAATCATTCACATAAGTGCTACGTGGGTCTAATGTGATACCAGATCAGGTTGGTAGCATTTTATACCCACTTTGTACAGATGCAAATGACAATACAAAATACAAGACAAGCCTTTGCTCTTTCAGATGTGATAACATTGTGTGATTTGGCTATTCCAATTGCTGAGAAAAACACTTTTTGTTTGGTTTGGGGTGAGAATGTCACATGGAGTTCCATTTTCTGTCTGGATTTTCATTCAGCATAATCTTCAGCACAGCTATTCCTGTTTTTATCTCAAGTGGGTACTGTACTTATGACACACCACACAGGAGTGCTTCAAATGGCCATCCAACAAATCCTTCAACCAAACCAAACCATCCAGCCAAAAGCACAATGACTGAAAGATTCTTCATGAGGTGTGTACCGATGTGTTGAGCAATAGAAAGTGCACTACAGCTGAGGAGAGTAGGTTCAATTGTCCCACAGAGAGGATCTTCCCCTTTCAACAAGCAGAGGTATGGAGTTAAACAGTTACCTCTATAATACTCCTCAGACCCAATGGAGAGTCCATTGCACTGCCTAGGATCCCCATATGTAGAGGGCAAGAGGTAGGAATTGGATATGCTAGATTCATCCTATTGACAATTAATGGTGTCCATTTAATACAGTCCAAGGCATGCCACGAAGGGTTCTAGGGGTGGTGGAGGCCAGAAGAATCTGGCTCCAAAAAGTAACCAGGTGGGTAGCATGGGGCTCCAGCGCTGATGCAGAGACCATGCCTTGTGGCTGACCCTGGCCCCTAGCCCATCTCCTCGGATCTAATTGGATCTCAGAAAGGTGCAGATTCTGGGGTCAGTAAACTCCTTCCTCTTACCTTCTGAGGGACAAACTCTGCCACCACTATCAAAAAAACAGAATCTCCCTGTATCTAGTCCCTCCCACAACTTCTATAGGAGGAAGGTGATCTGGCCAAGTATCACTCTTTTTTTCTAAAATAATCTAGATACCAAAAATTGAGCATATAAATAATATATTAAAAACACCTGTAAGAAGCACTAGGGATCAGCTGGGTGAGAGCAGTGTGGATTATACAGGTTTTCTTTTTCCAATGGTCCAGTGAAATCTCTTAATTCACCTGTTTGCAAAGAAAGTGACAATGGCACCTACAGACATGGCAAACAGAGAAAAAGGAGACAAAGGGATAAATGTGTGTTTGGACTTTTCCACCCTTGGAATGCTGTGCCTCAAGCCTCTTGAGTTTAACTGAGCCCTCCTCCCACCATTCTCCTTCCAGCAACCCTTTCCTCCCACCCTCCAGCCCTCTCCTGGCTCTCTGCACCCTCAGCCGCCAGGAAAAACTGGAAGCGAGCTCACCATATTAGACATGACACAGACTTAACAGCAGGTGGTGCTGGATAGTAAATGTAAAACACGGGGCCTGAATAGCTCCTGTACTAATTTTACATGATATTATTCCATTCATTTCAACAGACTAACTCCTTATTTTCTCTCTTCTAAAAGACAAGAATCAGGCTCAGCATATTAAAGAGGTTATCTCCCAGTATAACCAGCTGGCAAGCCTAGCAGTGATTTTTCAACACATTATGGACAGGATACAGCAAAGGATTAGAAGAGCTGTGGAGAGAAGCAGCAGAGATGCACTTGAGCAACTTGGACTCAGTATTAAACAGGATGACAGGTTGCAGGATGAGAAGATGTAGAATTTATTGAGCATACAGATCTGATGCTAAAGGAATGCATTCAATAACAGAAACTATAGAGTTGTCACAGGTGTAGCAAACGTGTGAAAGGCAGGAGTGCTGGTAAAGAAACTGATTTTTATTTCTTGGACCCATCTGGCATGGGTCAGGGCAACAAAAGATTAGGCCCCTATCATATAGTAGGGGTGAATCTCCATTGACTCCAGTGGCTACTGTTACAACTGGTGCCCACTAGCAGCCCAGATCACCCCTCTGCTTATGCAAGTGAATAGGGTTGATATTAAGTGGATCCCTCCTGAAAGAGCATGAAGAGAAGAGGGATGGCACTTCTACATTGTCACCCCTCCCTTGGACTCTCTACAAGCTATTCCAGAAGCATTAACGTCTACTGGATCCCTTCCCTTACTGCTTCTGAATAGCTGCATAGGGACACAGACAATAGAACCATGGCTCTTTCTGGAGCTATGCTGCCAGAAGTGGGGGCCAGAGCAGCATTACAAACAGGGCTGGATTAACCTTTTGTGGGCCCAGCGCCAAACATATTTGTGGCCCCCATGGAGGCAATGGACCATGGCGCGAGGAGGTCAGTCCCCGGAGCGAGGGGCCAGCCAGAGGCAATGGGGCCAGCCATGGCAGAGGCGGCCCCACTCTGCCCAATGCAAGGTCACTATTTACAAACCGGCAGTTGCCAGACACATAGTGGCCTGCCCGGCCATGTGCTGCCAGCATTCCCCTTCCCCTCGGGGGCAGGCCTATACCATGCCATACAGCCCCCCTCCCCACCCAACACCCCCGACTCCCTGTGGCCAGAGGCCCCCTGGACCCACCCACAAATGCACAGCGCCCTGCACAACACCACCCCTCCCTAGTGCCCCAACACACACAGATCCTCCCTGCCCCTTCACAGCCCAATACTCCCCACAGACCCACTCCCCCAAGCCCTGCCTCCTGGCCGCACTCACCAGCCCTGCTGGGAGGTGACTGTGTCTGCTGGGCTGAGCCGGCAGTGCAGCCAGGCCTGGTCCCAGGGCCAGGAATTGCTCCGGCCCCTCAGGATTGGCGCGATCAGCCAGGCCAGGACCTGCCCCAGACGGGGTCCCTCAAGACGCACTTGCCTGCAGGGGTCCAGCCAAGCCCTCCACACTGTTCCCCCCACACTCACACATACACCTGGCTGAGACTGGCCAGGCTTCTGCTCCAGTCCCAGGCTGCTCAGCTTTGGGGAGACAGGTGGGGCCCCACAGGTGGTGGGAAGCAGACTGCCCAGAGCTGGAGGTGCACTGGGGTCCGGCCACGGGGCTGAGAAGAGCAAGGGTTGTGGACAGGGGGCGGAGAGGAGTCCTCGGCCAGCCAGTGGGCAGGCCGAGAGGAGCAAGTGGTGGGTTGGGGGAGCCAGCGGGGTCTCAGGGTGCAGTGCAAACGGAGCAGGCCGGGGCCCCTTCTGAGCATGGGCCCGGCTGCATGGAGCCATAGGAGCCATTGTAAACCTGGCACTGAAAAGCGGCAGTTGCATAGGCAGGACGGCTCCAACTTCCATGGATCTAACCTTCTCTTCTTCATGGAACCCTTGGATATGCAGGATGAGGAGGCTTTGCCACCCTGTCCATTCTGCATCCCACAAACTCCTTCCCACTGGGGGACAATTTCTTGAAAACTCTTGTAGGGTTTTCAGCCCCCTTCCATAGGGTTCTCTGAAGGAGGGAGTGATCTTCTCCATAGCTATCAAACTGATCTTTCCTGGAATTAATAAATTGTGGACAATTCATTTCATGCTTGTCTAGTCTGTTGCCTGCAAAGTAATGCCCTCTTCTGTTGGAGTGGGGACCCTGACCTAAAAGGAATTGCTACGTGGCAATGAGAAGTCTAGTGCGATGAGTCACACAGCCTGGACTAAACCTGAAACAAATGATGCCCCCTTCTTGATGAGGGCTCGAACTCCTTAGCAGGGGGGCTTTAATTGTGTGTAGAAAAGATAAAACTCAGGTCTGGGCTACACTAGAGTTAGGTTGATGCAAGGCAGCTTACGTTGACCTAACTATGGAAGTGTTCTACATTTAAATTTTGTAACTGCCCAGCTACACTAACTTAATAACTCCACCTCCATGAGCGGCATAGAGTCAAGGTTGATGTAGTTAAGTCAATGCAGTTTCAGTGTAGATACTGTGTTGTTCACGTTGACTGTTAGTGGCTCTCAGGAGCCTTCCCACAATGCTCCACACTGACAGTACAAGATAGTGGAGAATATCCTGCAGCTTAAGTGGTAGAGGGTTAATTCTTTTGGAGCAAGATGATCTGTTGTCATGAAGTTCTGAATGGTGATTTGTACAGCTATGAAGTCCTAGGAAGCCACAGTTTTCTAAATTAAGACATGCTGAATCTTCCCCATAATCACACAAAAATGTATGTATTGTTACTGAACCAAAAAATCGAAGGATTGTTCAGGCTTGCTGATAACAGGGCTAATGTATCAACCAGAACTCAATGAACTAGGAAGCCTCTACATAGATTAAATCTGTGACAAGAATGTTTTCTATTATTATTTATTGTATTATTTTAAAAATTGGCTAGAATTGATCAGACAACTGGGAGGAGTGTGGTAACTAACACCCATGAAAAGGTTAATGCTAGCTTTCAGCCACTACAAGAAGTTGCTAAGAAACAGTGTCATGTCCTCCTAGTATGTCCAGTGAGAGTCTGAGTAGATGATGTAATGCTCAAAATTTGTGTTTGATTGGTTGGATCTGTTGCCACTCAATGTCCTACTAGAGGGTTTATAGGCTGGAGTTCTGTGGAAGCCTGAACTTTTCTCCACCTTCCTCATACACAGTTTAGCTAAACTCTTATTAAGTAAAGTTGGCAATTTTTTTCTAATTTGCCTTTGAACTTTTAATTACTATTGCTACAGACAGAGCACTAGCCCTGTCTGAAAGGATGATTTCAGATGTGTGGTAAAGCCTGTACACCCTTCCTATGTCTTCCACAGAGGCAGTCTTAATGCCATGAAAAATGCTTTGGAGTAATACAGTCATCTATAATAAGAAACACATGGTAAGGGAATATTTGACTATTAAGGGACTGTGGAAAGATGTGTGTCCCAGAGTCATCTTCACCCTTCAACTTTTTCACCACCTTTGAAATCTACTGACTCTTAAGGACAAATATTTGTGCATCTCTCTGTTTGCCAAGATGATCCTGCAGATGTGTAATGCCTGCATGTCACTGTGTGTAAAGTGGTTGACACAGCGGCAAGCTGGCTGCCCTAGAGAAGATGACAGAATCAGCAGAACAGAGCAGTTTTCCATATGTTCAATTAATTTCCTGCTATATGCCAGGGCTCTTGCTCCTCCTGTGCAGATGTAAGAAAAATCAGGAACAAGTTTCTCAGTTTGTAAATTGTTGTCTTTTCTGTTCCCTTCAGCACCCTGTGAACTGTCCTGCCTTCTTCTGTGTTCTGTTCTCTTTTCCGTCCTATGTGTTTTTCTTCTACAGAGACAGCATGTTTTAATGGACCGAGCACAGAGCTGGGACTGGAGTCAAGAGTTCCTGAAAACGAATTCCAGCTCTGCCATGACTTGTTATGTGGATATGATTTCCAGGACATAATTTATGTTACATACATATGTTTAAAGGGTGCTTTGTAGAAAACAGTAATTTTTTAAAATTAATTAAAAAATACAATTTAAACTCTGTCAGTTTCTTTATTTGTAATACAGGAATAAAAACACTTCACAGGCAAATTATGAGGATCAGTGCTCTAATAATATTGTTAAATTTTCAAACTGCTATATACATGCTAAGTATTATTCTTATTCTCCTCGCATTTGGGGAGTCCTGTCTAAAATTATTAAAAATGTTTAATTTCTAGAAATAATGGGTATGAAGACCAGCATTTTCTGCAGACTCCTAAAGGGTGACTGACTTACCACACCTTCAATTTGCAGCCTTTTTCTTGATCTTTAAAGTTACACTGCCAAATGATTTAGGCCAGTAATTTATGCCCCATCCTTCAAGCTGCTCTGTGTAGGTGGACTCCTGTACTCCTAGTACAGTTTGCAAGGTAGGGCCTCTGATTTTGTGAAGAAAATAAATAATAATAAAAAACCATGGAAAGATATGGTTTCTTTTTGCTTTTTATATTTAAACATTGCCCTGCAAGGTTTTGAACTTAGACATAACAGAATAGAATTGGAAAGTAAAACTAACTAGAAACAAAGGTAAAATTAACCATTTTAATATCACTAGCCAAACTGAGTAATGTGAAAAAAATAAAAGAAGAGACTAGATAAGAGGAGCATAGTCTAGTGGGTAAGACACTGCAAAATGAGATCAGGAGATCAGGGATCCAGTCCTGGCTCTGCTGCTGAAGTGCTCTGTGACTTCGGGGCTGGTCACTTCACCTCTGTTTTCCCTTTCACCTCTATGTCTTGTCTGTTTAGATTATAAGCTTTTTAGGGGAGGGACTGTCCACTATTGTGGGTTTGTACAGTGCCTAGCACAACTTGGCCCTATCTCAGTTGAGACCTATAGGTGTTACTGTAATTTAATAACCTAAGGCATTGCTGCTAACAGTATGAGGATTTTAAAAAATGTTTATCATCTTGCCATATCCCTTTAATAAAGATTTTTTAAGCCCCAGCCTCTGCAAAGGTGGCCTGCTGGGTTCACATGGAGACCCATGGAAGTCAGTGGGGCTGTGGGAGGGTGTAGGAATCCCTGCACTCATTGAGATAATCTTGCACTTTGCCCTCCAACGATCCTTACAATCTGGGGAACATCTAGGCTGGATGCATTTGCAGGTATCATTTAGTTCATATAACCGGGGGTTCTGAAAGTGATCATGGCTGAATAGAGTGAATAGATTGTGAGATCACAGAGATAAAGGGGTGTTCTTGCCCTCAGGGCAGGGTTTGAATTTAATTCACAGATAGATACCTTAGGGGTGGGGAATCCATTGTCATGTATATACATAGGAATGGGCACACTCAAAATACAAGGATAAATGAGAGTGATTATGCCAAAGGCAAAACTTATCCTCTATGTAGGTGCCCTCAAGATCTACAGGAGTACTTCAGCAGGACAGGGCTGGTTCAGCAACTGCTTGTGAAATCTAAATCTGGCTGAGCGATTTCTGATTTTAACGAGGGATGGAGTGAATTATAATGAAAATTTCCATCCTGTCATGGTGAAGGACTGGCGCAGAGATGTCCAGAGACTGAGCGAACCTCAGCGAAGGGGGGGGAGGGATTGGGGCCCAGAAATTTGGGGGAGGGGGCGGGATGAGCCAGCAGGGAGGGACGCCCCATCAGAGGGGGAATGAGCCCCCAAGGGAGGTGAACTCAAGGGGGGTTTCTGTGAGGGAGGCGGATTGAGCCCCATAAAAGGCGCTCTCGGGCAGCTTCCCTCCCGCCCCACACAAAGCAAAGCCCCCCGCTGTCTAGCGAGCCCGGGGAGGGGACGGGCTTAGGAGAGAGCTGGGGAGCTGGCCCTGCCTGTGCCGGCCCCTCCTGGGGGTGGGATCCGGGCGGGGCTGGGACTCTTGGCTCCTCCTCGCCAATCGCTGGGCTTTGGGGTTAGTTTCGGAGAGTGGAGCCGGGGGCGGCGGCGAGGAGAGCGGGTCTCCGAGGAGACAAAGCGGCGGCGGCGACGCTGGGGGGTGAGCGGGGTCGGACGCCAGTGCCCGGCGGGGATCGGGCTGAGTGCGGCGCAGGCCGGGCTCCTCTTCGCAACAGGTTCCCAGCTCTGCCCGGCCCCCTGTGAGCTGCAGCGGGCACCGCAGGCCGCTCCGCCTCCCCAGGCCCCGGCCAGTGGGCTCCGCGGTCTCGGGTGGGGCGACCCGGCACCATCCGCCTCCATGCGGTTCGGCTCCAAGATGATGCCGGTGAGTGACGGGTCCCGGCCGGGAAGAGCGGGGGCAGTAAGCGGACATAGGTGGTGCGTGGGGGGCAGTGCAGCGTAGGGTGACCAGATGTCCCGATTTTATAGGGACAGTCCCGATATTTGGGGCTTTTTCTTAGATAGGCTCCTATTACCCCCCACCCTCTGTCCGGATTTTTCACACTTGGCCTCTGGGGGGGGGGTTAAGGGGGACACGTGGGGCTGGTGGGGGTGGACTCTGCTCCCATCCCCTATTGTTCAGTCTCGGGGGTGCCGCGATCAGCAAATGTGACTCGTTGGCACCAACACGTCCCTCAGTGCGTGGGAGTGTGGGGCCAAGCGTGGGCAGAGTCAGGCCAGAGGGAGTTTCCTGGAGAAAGTTGGAAGGGGGGGAAGCTCGGACTCAGACTGGAAATTGCCTTTAGCTCCTGACTCCAGGGTCTCTCGGTACCTCCATGGTAGTAACCTGGCGGTTTTCAGAGATGGGGGGCGGGTAGCATCAGCCGCGGGGATCTCGCCCCCCGGTTCAGTATGTACGATGGGGCAGTGCTGCTTGGAGACTCGCGTCAGCAAATAGAGCTGACTCCTTATCTAGGGAAGGGTCTGATAGCGCCGGTAAACATCGGAAGAAAAATGGATCCTGCCATTGTAGAGGCAGAGACGGAGAAGCTGGGGGAGACCATCAGATTAGCTCTTTGTTCCGAATCTGAGCTGGTTTCTGTTGAGGGATTTTCCTTCCCCCCTCTAATCTCAGTGTTTACAGCTATTCTGCTTGCTCCGGTTTCACACTGAGATCAGTGTAACGAGCCCTCCAGGGGAGAATAGCGAACCTTGTGGGGAAAAGTGCCCCAGGTTAGTATTATAGGAGTGGCGAGCCCTGATAGGCGCTAGGCTTGCGGGGCAGGGCTTGGTGGGGGCTGCGCAGTGCACTGGGGCGTGAACTGCGGGGGAACAGGTAGCTTGTTGGTGAAACAACAGTGACGCCAACATTCCACCCGTTTAAAGGGACGGTGACGTTTAGCCTTCGGAGGGAAGGGTTCGCCGTACACTTCCCTTACTCCTCCCACCCACTAGCTCTTCTTGCATTAGATAGTTCCCCTGATTTTTTTTTATTAAGGATTTAACCAGCCGTCAGTCTGAATTATCTTCAGATGCACAACAGTCCCTAAACGTTGAGTTTGTTCCACTTCGAGAATTCTAGATGTTATGGGTGGAACTGGCCTGTTTGGCAGGAGGAGGGACTGAATAAGCTAAATTGTTTTGTTCTCTCTAGCTTATTCGGTGTGAGTTTGCACGTTCTACATAACAAATTCATGAACAATTCTTAGCAAATTAGAGTTCTTAAATTTGTCTAGACACAAACCCCTGATGTGGCCTTGAGATTTCCTACATCTGTTTTCTTTTTAAAACGCCCAAGCTCCAAGAGGATGAGTGCCCATGTTGTTTACAAAATAAACTGGTTTTGCCCAGTTTCAGGATATTCTCCTATTGACATTGAAGTAGGAATTAACAAGAGAAATGTGTAGTTTATTAAGGTTGTGTCCACACTAGGTAAAAAAGGTGTATTTTTAGTACTTTAGAATTGACCCCTACCAGCTAACTGTGTTAAAATACAAAGTGCTCTGTCTACCCTATGGTTCTAACATGAGTTTAAAAACTCATCTTTGTTTCTAGTGAAGGCAAGGCCTAAGATGAATACAGCTGAAGTTGAATGAAGGGATAGAAAGGTTTTGCTTTGGCACAAAACCTCTGACTGTGGGAAGAGGGAGGTCCTTAATCCCCATGTTGCATTTGGGCCAAGTCAGAAGTAATAGTATCTCGGAGTATTTGGTATTAGCCAGCAACCAATAGAGCCCCAGATGAACCATTGTTATTTCTAAGAATGGCAGATTACAAGTAAATAAAATGTGTTGGGAATTCTTGTGCTTCTAGGAAAGCCTGAATGGAGATTGCTTTGTGTATTTTAGGTTGTAGTGTGTGCATGTTCCATGCATATGGCCTTGCTCTCCAAGTGCTTGCAAAATCAGGGCCAACACTATGTGTATGAGTAACTTTACACTGCTGCATAGACCCACTGAACTCAGTGAGATTATTCATGTATCTAATGTTATTCACAAGTGTATTTGCAGAATTGGGGAATTGTATTCTTCTGATGCAGCATATTGTCAATTTAAAAACACCTTCCCATTACAAACCCTGGAAGCTGACTGAAGTAGGGATCCATAAACAGGAAGAGAATGGCCATTTATAAGGAGATGACACTTGAGTATCTCAGGCTGGTGGTTTGCTTGTTCCAGGGAAGCTAATGTCTCTTCTCCCTTTCCTATCACTCTTTCCTCCCCATTGAAGAGGCAATGATGAGGGTTGATTTTAGTCCAGCAGAACAAATCAAGGGAGGAGTAAGTGACTTTAATTGGTGTAATTAAAGAGAGAGCAATCACTATTGGTGTAGCTAAAGTTAAAGTAGTCAAACTTTTTGAAGAATTATATTGTCATCAGCCCATGGAAATCTGAGGGGGAAAAAAGCAGTGTATAAAGTAGCAAGGTGTTAATTCAAGGATTATCATAATTAAGTAAACATTCTGTCACCAGACAGTAAATCTGTACAAGAGACTACCCTTCTCAGCTAACAGCCTGTCTCTGAAGATCATCCCAAAGTATCCCCAAACAATTCTGTTCCTTCTTTATTTGAATGCCACCTCCATTTCAAATCTACTTCTGTCTGTCCTTTCAGTAGTTGGTTGAGACAAGTGCCAGTGCATGAATTGCTGTAGGTGCTCAGACTTCCATTGCATGATGACTCAAATCTTGGTCATTCTGTTTTTAATTAATAAAAGAAAGGGATCACTGCAACCTTTACCATACTGTGTTTACTACATAAAGTAATGGATCAGTCTAAATTAGAATGGGTTAAGTGGCTTAATACTAGAGTGCAAATATAGTGGATTTAGAACTCAGCATTTTTAAAGGTTATAACATATTTTGTTGCTCTACAGGCTCTCATTTCTAATAATTACATTAATTGGGGGATGTAGGCGGAGATTTCAAAAGACACAAAGAGCAGTTAGCTGCCCACTGGGAGTTAGCCCCTTGAAAATCTCCTCTGTAGTAAACACACTCTGAATGGATATGAACAGAAACGAACTGGAGCCCAAGTAGTGCTAAAAACACTTGGGAACATAAATAATAGCAAGCCTTAAAACAATTTCTTGCACTTTTTTTGCAGTTTCTTTTACCCGATCACCCTCTTTTGATGATTAACACTGTTTTGTATCTGCAAAAATCATATTTAAATGATGAGATTTTGGAGTCTGGCTGAAAGAGTATTATGTAATATCTGTCTAACCAAATTTATAGCAACCAGGAATGACATTGAACCAAAATGTACCATGCTTGACACTTTAGGAGAGCGGTCTCCTTCCTGGTGTGATGGTGGGACTCTTTTATGGGCATAAATATCTTCATCCATGCTGCTGAATGAGGAATAGGAAGGTGATCCTTAAGCATCTTCCAATCCCTTCTCCCCTCTCCCCCCCCTTTTTTTAAATTCCTTTTGTGGTAGCTTTTATATTTTCCTCTGCTTCTTCCCTATCTTATCTCTTCCTTCCCCAATAAAACAATCCAACCGAATCCCCTGACACCAGGGTCATACTCTCTCCTGCCCCAGCCAGTGCAATGCATACATATGGTGTTAAATAATAGAGTAACTACTCTGGTCACTGAGAAGCATTACAACTGAAGTCTTTCTTGCAGTGATGATGCGTAGCAACTAAGTTGCTGTTGTAACCATGTACCAGGAGAGTGTTGTTAAATTCTGCAAGAGAGTAATGAATTACCTCTGTGTACAGGTAAACTGATGGCACCTTAGAAATGCATGCAAAAGTAGTGACAGGGTTAAAGTCAGAGAATTAAATGAGCCATATAAAATTTTCACCTTCCCACAAGCCTTCAACAGATGGGGTGCGATTTGTACTGTTTTGTTGCGATGAGGAGCTGGCACATTTTCTAAAATAGCATAGCTTTCTGCAACATAATTGGTCCCCTTTACGTGTTTTGCATTGTTACCATAAAGATGAGTAGATGTTAGGAAATAATTTGCGTCATTATGTATGCTGGATAAATAGCTTTGCTGAAAGGGTGGGAAGTTTCACAGATGGAGCTAATGCAGAGACTGTTATAGGCAGAGGCTTCAATTCAGTCTGAAATCCTTGTTGGTCATAATCGCTCTAAGGTCTGTATCTACAGATGGGCTTAGGTGTTGTGATGCAGAGCATTGTAGTGCCCAACATTTAGGCACCCAGGCAATCACAGGAACAATACTGATCCACAATATCGAGTTTGGTGCGAGGCTCCCTAGGCGATAAATGAAGGAGAGAGGTGCCTAGGAATGTGCTCTACAGAAGCCAGCACATTAGGTGGGGAGTTGGCTAAGCTAGCCAGTGGGAGATGCCAATGAGAAGGATGTGTCCAAATGCCTACCCTTCTACTGGAGATTGGTGCCTAAGTCTGGGTTGCAGCAGGGGCGCCTATGATCTACAACTGGGAATCCCTCTCCTGGAGTGAAGTTGCTTAGGAGCCAAAATTGTTTCTGTGAGAATGAGCCAGGTGCCTGCTTTGCTCAGTGCAAAATAGAGGAGGAGGAAGAGGTGGTGGTGGTGCACAGAGAAGGCAATGCCACTGCGTGCCTTGTAAGTTTTAGCCCAGTGGCTAGAGCACTTACCTGGGATGTGGGAGCCCAGGGTTCAATTCCCCACTCTGCGTGAGGGGGACAAAGGATTTGAACAGGGTCTCCCACACTTTTCAGAGTGCTCTAACCACTGGGCTATGGGATATCTTGATGTAGATTTCCCTCAGTCTCTCCTGTTGAAGCTGTGTTTAAATAATTAAAGTCTTTGGAGCAGGAGGACGAGACCTTGCATCGCCTACCTCCTAGTGGTTAGGGCTTCCACCTAGGTTACAGAGTCCTTCTCACTCTTGCCAAATAACTCTTTAATTATTTATCCACAGTGGAACACCTTCAACAGGAGAGACTGAGCGCCCTGACCACAGAGTATGTCATAGCCCAGTGGTTAGAGCACTCTAAAGAAATGAACATTCAAGGGCCCCTTGGATGTTCCATTGAATAGTAACATAGGAATTGCCACACTGGATCAGACCAGAGGTCCATCTAGTGCAGTTTTCTTTGACTAAAATACTTCCCTCAATGGTATTATGAGAAAATCTGGTTTTAACTACTTGGGATTTACAGACCCATTTTAATACTTTGCATTTTAAGCATAGACATGCATCTTCAGTAAGTATTCACTACCTTAATGTTAAATAAGGAAAAAATGTCTGTCTACAGTATAATGCAGATAAACAGTTGTTTTTGTTGACCCTGAATCACTTTCCTTGATTTGTGTGTTGCTTATTTGGGCTCCAGTCCTGCAACGCGATCCACGCAGCCAGACCTCTGTGTCTGTGACACCCAGCTGACTTCAGTTGACTTTAGCGTGAATTTGATTGCCCTACTGGGGCTTATATTGTAAGCACCCCAAGGCAGGAGCTATGTCTCCTAATTTGTTTAAGGGCTTGGTATACATTGGATAACTATTAAATGGAATTCTGGACATTTTAGCTAATGCAAGTCACTTAGTAATGTTACCAAAATATTATTTCATAAAATAATTTAATACATGGTATTCAGGGTCTTAATTTCAGGGATATTTTGCATAGAATGCTGAATAATTCTGAGAACATGTTTTGCTGGTCTGCTTTCCCTACGGTACATTGAGTGTGAGTGGCATTTTACAGTCCATGAGTTGTCATGATTTGTTATTGTGAATCATGACCGTAAATAATGTTTCCTGTACACCTATAGTTCAGCAGTTTTTTGTTAAAACAATGGGCTTTTTTGTCCATTGATCAATAGCTTCCTATTAGTTTGTGAAATGATTTTAAAATAAAATGTATTTCTATGTTGTCCCTCTTTACAAACAACCCCATTCTCCCAGAAAATATTTACCTGAAATCTGTATTTTGTAGTACATTACAATTTGTTCAGTATGTCAGTTTCTTTAAATGCTTTCATCACAAATGATCTGTCATTTTTTTTCCACACTAGATCAGTCTGTGGAAGTCCTGGGAAATCACTTATTATGGTTTTGCTCCTGATTGGTCTATTCATCAGTAATTCATTCAGACTGTGAATGCCTTGTGGGTTTCCTGTTGTTACTGTTGCATGGGTCAGTCCATAGGAGGATCAGATGGGGAGAGGTGGGGTTGGACACTTCATATAAAACATTTCCTTTCCCCTGTGGCTGTTGCCAGATGGGATCTCCGCTTTATTAATGAAGGGCCTGTCTGAAGAGCTGTATGCTAGATTAATTTGCATGGAGGTCAACGGAGTTTTAATAGAGGCAGGTACAATAGAGATAACATATTTGTTCATTTATCCTCATTCTGGTGTCTTAAAGTGGCAGTGTGCCCAGTGTTCATTTCAAATTAATTATGATAATAAGTTGGCTTTAAAATGCTTTTTGGGTTTGTTTACCAGCTCTCCTTGTTAGCAATCTGCCTGGGAGATCTCCTTGTCCCCACAATGCATGTCACTGAACTTGCTGAGCTTGTTCAATAGGGCAGGGTCTTGTCCCTTTCAAAGGGAGGCCCTGTGAATAAGGAGGTGGGACGCACTGCAAAAATGACTTGGTTAGGGTGGCTTTCTTGGCTTGGCTGTTACAGCATCGGGGAAGGGGAGTAACTTTATTTCCTCACGTCTGTGACCTCCCTGGGGAAGAGGTTGGAGGGTTCCTTTGTTACCCTGGGAATGTACACAAATGTCAGTTCTAGTATCAAAGAGAGGGTTATTTAATACTTCGGAAGCTGGAAGGTGATCACATTCATGAGGTCACGAGCACATCAAGCCATCCTGCTCTTTGCTCTTTCACAGCATTACTCTCTTAAAGCCCTGTTTGAACTCTTCTTGCTCACTTTTTACTCAAATAAAACTCTTACTCAGGCAAAACTCCTAATAAGTTCAGTAAGAAACGTTTAAGGAGCTTGAAACAGGGCCTTTTGTTTGACTTCAAGATGGTATAGTGTATAAAGGTCAACAGAGTTCTTTGGTATCCTGTGAAATAGTCATATTTTTATATGATGCTTTTAGCCACTGTTGCTAAACTGTTTGAGGAAATTCCAAACTTTTTGAATGTGGGAGATATGAATAACAATTGCAGATGGTGTGGGATAGCTAATCCTGTCACTTGGATGAGAATTTTAGGCGAATAATGCTCTTGCTGTAATCCATGAAGATTCCTTGTTACCAGAAATGTTAAAAGGTAGAAACCAATTCCCATCTTGCTGCTGTTAATCACTGATATTTTTGTTCTTGCTATTAGTCCTGTAATCAGTTTAAAATTAGTCACACCAATGACATCACCACTTGTATCATAGTTACTAATAGTGCTACAGTAATGTTTAGTGCAAAGCCAGTTTTGCATCTGTTTAGAAATCTCCAGTTTCTGTTTTAAGTCATGTTAGTATCAAGAATGTTTTCTTTGTGGTAACTGGATATAACTCCTCACTCCCTCTTCTATTTTTATCAGTCTGAGGTAGGTATGCCAGGTATTTGAGTAGATACTTCTGTATCCATTTGTTCTGCATTACAGAACCACCCACCGTACATGCTCTAACATCGATTAGCATGAAGAGATCCTTTTGATAGAGGGTTATGTGTGTAGGTGACACACAACTACACTGAGGTAAGTGTGTTGTGGGAGCCATTTAAGATCAAGGAAAAATTTTTCTTCTATCCTATTTTGTTGTTGTCTCAGTTTTAATACTTATAACATCAATTTTATGAGAATAAAACATACATGAATGGATTTGGCCTGTTCTTCCTGCAGTGTTTTAAAACATTTACTAGGCACTTTAAAAAAAACTGTTTATGTTTAACGTGAAACTGATGTGGAAAAGCTGCGGTGGGAGAGATCCAGTTAGATTATACAGTATAGTGTCTGAAATGGAGTAAATAATAGGGATGCTCTCATATCCAAAGGCTTGAAAAGCTTCTGATATATTAATGGTTTTGAGTTGTTCGGTGCAGTTCTTTGAGTTGTTAGTTGCTACAATATCTTTTTTATTTAGCACTCTTTGCTGTGGATCAAGGAGTTGTTTAAAGGGAAACTTAAGATAGAGGAGCTAAGTGACTTGCCCAGGATCATGCAGCAAGTCAGTGGAAGAGGTGGGAATGGAGCTCTCATCTTCTGACTCCTGCTCCTGGGAGCCATACTAACTGGGACACATGTGTATGTCAGTTTCATATATATATAAAAAAATGTTGTCACACAAAAGTGTCATTAAATGTCATTGTCTGAAATAATCGTATCTTCTCCACGCACACTTCAGCAGGGTTTTGTGGTTGTTGATATACAGATGCTAGGGGAACCTTGAGCCCGTTGTGTTCTGGACTGTGCCTCTGAGCAGATTTGAACCCGGACTGATTGGATGGGGCTGAAAAGAGGTTTAAAATCAGCTTTCTACTGAGTGCTCCCCTTACACTCCTCCTTTAAGACCTTCAATCTTTGTAGCTAGTTCTGATACTTTGAGATCCATTTAAAATGGCACATTTTCATTTTATCAAGTAAGTTAAGAATTTTTCTTCAGCCATGATTCCTCAATTCTGTGAGGTTAACTACTAAGCACATAATTTATATCTAAATTCAGACTCTTACTCTGTTTTGCTGTAGTAGTGCAAAGCTAAAGCTAACATTTCTCTTGAGCTGAGTTTTAAGGGAGAGTTTCTGGAATTATCTGTCAGTTTCTTGGTGCCAGGGTACCTACTGTGTTTAAGTAATGAGGTTGTGTTTCTTTACAGAGATATTATCAAATGAGCTTTGTTTGTTTTTAACACATTTCTTTGTCACTCCATTCCCTCTGTTTTTTACCTTGGGGGTGGAGGTTCTCAACATTACTCTCTGAAACAATCCTTGTGTGTTAAAAAATTTTCACTAGCTGCACTTCATTACTGTGCCACTCTTGACAAGCCCATTTTGGTGAAGAGAGAATATGAAAGTAGTAGTAATTAGCTCTAAGAATGTCTTAATCTGAAGATCTCAAAGCACTTTGTTAAGGGGGGGGAGGTGGGGGCGGAGTAAGTACTATCATCACTTTACAGGTGGTGCAGCTGAGGTAGAGACCTTAGAGGGTGTTGTCAATTTGAAAATCCCACTTCCATATGAAAACTTTGTACCTATTGTTACAAATGGTGTCTAAAATCATTATAATTGAAAGACTAGAGAGAGATCTTTTAGTTTTGTTTGCATTGTGTATCTGAAAACTCCTTGTGTCTGTCAGTTTCATTGGTTTGTTGATCATGCCCATCCCTTCCCAGGCCCCAGAAGGAGGTGTTCACCTGTACCAGTAGAAGCAGAGCTGAAACTGAAAGAACAGGCAACAAGCAGGCTTTGCTCAGAGAAAGGAAAGGGAGGAGAAGTGTTGCTCTCAGGTCCAAAAGACACATTAAAATAATAAGAAATACTCCTGGGGGAATTCTGCGCCACTGCGCATATGCAGAATTTGTCCCCCGCAGATTTCTTTGCTTCCCTGCAGAAAAATGACTTTCTGACTGGGAAGCAAAGGGAAGCCACAAGAGTGGTCATTTGACCCTCCCCAGCAGTATGTTTTGGGTGCCCAGGGCAGCCAGCAGAGAGGTAAATCACTGTGGGGCAGGAGGCAGGACTGGGGAAGACCTGGCTGGTGGCTCCTGCCCCTGCGCTAGGCTCAGCTGCTAGTTTGGGCTGGGGAGGACAGGACTTCCTTTTCCCCTGCATGGCATCCGGGGCCAGGTCAGACCCACCCCCAGATTTCTCCCCCAGCTGCATGAAGCTTTGCAAACTTCCCCCCCCCCCCTCCCTCCCCCCATTGCCCCTCCGCTGCGGGGGGGGAGGGGGTCTCTGTGCAGGGAGCTGCTCCCCCATCCACCAAACCCCCATGCATCCAGACCCTCCCACTGAGCCTCACCCTCCCACACTCAGAACCCCCTCCCGATGAGACCCACTCCCCCTGCACCTGGACCCCCCCCACCACTGAGCCCCCCACACCCAGATCCCCCCGCTGAGTCCCAACCCCCGAACTCCCCCTTCAGAGTCCCATTACTGTTGCACCCAGAACGCCCCCAATAAGCTCCTGTGCATCCAGATCTCTTCCCCCCCCACCCCCGCACCGGATCCCCCACTGAGTTGCCTGCACCCAAATTGCCCCACGCAGAACCATCTCAACCCACATCTGGACCCCCCCCCCCACTAAGCCCCTCCACACTTGGATCCTGCCTTTCTGAACCTACCTGGTGCACCTGGCAGAGAGGGGCAGGGCCCTGGGGTGTTTCTGGGGCAGGCCCACTCCTTGTGCTGTGTCAGGGTTGAGTGCAGCCTCACTGCTGAGTCGTGTCCCGGGGAGTGGAGCTGCACAGTGATCTCCCACCTCTGTGCAGCCAGTGGCCTGTTCTCCCCAATGCCGTGATGGAGCCTCCACATTTATTTGAAAAATAAAATTTGCAGAATTTTAAAATATTGCATGCAGAATTTTTAATTTTTTGGCCCAAAATGCCCTCAAGAGTAAAGAAAGCAGCAGGAAAACCCATACAATTTGTGTGTGTGTTTGTGTGTGTGTTTTTTTTTTTTTTAAGGGTTCTTTAATGTCAGGTCAATCTATTTAAAGGGTGCTCCAATGAAAAATTAATTGATTTAAAAATAGATTAGTACATTTACAAAAATTCAAATTGTGTCTTCCCCATTGTCACGAAACATGTCACTAGTAGAACTGTGGTCTCCTGATTTCCTGTCCAGTGTTCTGGTAAATGGTCTGATTTCTTCTATCTTCTAAAACGTTTACTTTTTTTTTTTTTTTTAAATATAGCTGAAATGTGAGTGTTGGAAGGGGTTGTGTGCTTCACTGTAGTTCAGGGAGGTGGGACTAACCGAGACTTTAGGACCTTACTACTGCTTGTGAGTAGCGTGGTGTAAACATTAAAAGTGGGATTTTCAAATGCACTCAGCATTGGCTTTATTCTGCTCTAATTGCCGTGGTGGGGCTAGAGTACGCCGACACTGGGTGCTTTCGAGTTGCACCCTGAATCTTTGTTTTGTAAATGAGAATTTATTTGCTACACATTCTGGTCTTATAATAAGCCTAATAGTGTCTCCCATATGACTCTTGCTGCAGTTGTTTAGGTTTAAGTCACAGGACTAGACTTGAAAAAACCCTCAAAATTTAACAGTAGGCTTATGCTACTAGCATTAGAAACAGGTGATAAATTCACCTGATCTAGGGAAATCTTTCCCCATAATTACCTGACCTTGCTATGATTTATGGGCTAGAGTTGAGTTAAGTGTGGTTTTGGGTTATGGGTATTCCTGTTGGTTGAGGCGGAAGCATCAGTCATCTTTTCTTATCAGTGTGATTTCTAAGTGTGAGGTGGAAAAGAGGAGAGTAAATACTTTAAACCCCCTGCAGTATCACCGACATCAGTTAGCCAGCAAATAGCAAAGTGTGTGTGGTGCAGCTGCCACCTCTCCATGATAGTCTGGTCTCCTCAGAAGTAGCGTGGGTTAAATGTGCTGCCATCTGACCACTGGGCCTCCTGAAAGAAAGTTTATGTACAGATCACAGCTGGTATAGAACCTTATTCATTTGCTATGGACACTGAGAAACATTTAGCTCCTTTTTTTCATTGCGGGAACACGTGTTCCTTGAAAGGCCAGTGAGAACAATTGAGTTTTTTACAATAGCATCCCACAGGAACTCTTTGAAAGCCTTTCTGCTGGCCTATTGCCACCCGGGAAGGCTGCTGACGTAACAGCACTGCTGATTCCAGGTGGAGTGGCATGGCAGTTGAGCTTCAGGAACAGTTTAAAATAAATAAATACAAAGATTCCTTATGGGTTTGATGTCAGCAGAGAAAAGGAAGACCGTTCAGGCTTATGGCTGTTGCTTTCATAACCCCATTCATTATGCTTAGATGTCATCTTCTGTTCCATGCAGAGTATGTTGCAGTACTTAACAGAGGGAGGAGAGAGGCATCTGCAAACTTCTTTGCTTGTGTTGAGTAGGTTAGATCCTTCTGTTTTAGAGCGTAATATCTGTTTTTAGAAATGGGGGGTATTGAGTTTGTATGGATGAAAAGTGTATTAATTGCTCTTTGAACCCTGACTGCGTGCTAGGACTGAACACAGACTGGGTTGAGCAATGCAGTGTCTGCCAGAAGGGGCATATGATCCAAAGGCCTGATCTGTCTTTCATTGACTTCAGTAGGAGGATTGAGCTCTTATTTAGACAGACTGTACTGTTCAATCAGTGGCTGAAGATCAAACCTTCATGCCATCCGTTTTAGTTAGGTTTTTGTTAAGTGTTAACGATACAAAATGGCTGACTATTTGTCACTGAGAGGCCATGCAGAAGTGGCTATTGGACACTTGGGGAACATGTGCAGGAAGGGAGTTCCGAGTATAGATGTCTTTGTGAAAAGAGTTGTATGTCATACAATCTCAGGAACATATTAGGGTCTGTTTACACCCAGTTTTTCTGCACTGATTTAACTAGATCAGTAGAAAAACTAATTTAATCAAATTGGTTCAGCCCCGTAGTGTGGCTACAGTTTTATGTTGATATACAATTTCATTGAAACAAACTATAGCAATATAAGACCCTTTATGCCAGTATAACTGCATCCGTAGTAGGGGATTACATTAATTTAACTAGATCACTCTTTCTACCAATTTATTTAAACCATTACAAAAACTGCATATAAACAGACCCTTATTCTCTGTATCATATAGCCAGTGTAACTCTTAAAATCTGAAAATAAAACACTTCTAAAGTGCTTTGAAACAGTTACAAACCATCTGGCTTTCAGTACTGATGTTATGGACGTCGGTGGTATGAAAATATAGCCAACCTTAAAAGATACCCTTGATCCAAGGCCTGCTTGGTTGTAAATTCAGATACAAAACTGAAGTACCACATTTATGTAGGTATAACTTTTGGCTAAATACTTTCAGTGAGTACCAAGGCAAAATGTTAATGTTTGAAGTTTTATTTGAACTGCTCTTTTCCTAATGTCCTGCTTATGGAAAGTCTGGCCTGCATGTTCTGTTGTACATAAACTAATAGAATATGTTTTTAATAACCATAATCGAGTGCTTCTGAGATCAAGATTCTTGTAAATTGCTCAGTTCAAGAGCTGACAATAAAAGGAAGAATGCCTTTCTCTGTTATGCTTGGTCACATGCATTCCAGTGCTCATATTTGATCTGAGTAGGGTAGCTCAAAGTTTTGACTACAGCTTTGGTAAATGGCCCTTTAATGGATTCCTCCCTCTTGTCCTTCCTGGCAGCACAAGTAAAGAACATCAGACTGGGAACAGATTTAAACAATTCTAGACTGACAAACTTCAGAAAATAAATATGGCCAAATTAGATGATTCAGAAAAAGAGAGCTTGTAATGAAGGTAGTATCTAAGCTATAATTATGCTTCGCTTCTGTTCAGATGTATAGACAGATGAGATCTCACAAGAAATCTGCTGGAATACAGAAATTGCCATCTGTGAAGTAGGAGGGGTGCAGCCAAACCTAGCGTCACTGTGTTCCAATTATAACTGTATTTTGATAGGGAAATTAAGTCCCCGGGTTTTGGTCGCATAATCTCCAGATACTTCTCAGTATCGCTGATGTGGGGGAAGAAAAAACTTAAAATACACCTCTACCCTATATAACGCTGTCCTCGGGAGCCAAAAAATCTTACCGTGTTATAGGTGAAACCGCGTTATATCGAACTTGCTTTGATCTGCTGAAGTGTGCAGCCCCGCCCCCCTGGAGCACTGCTTTACCGCATCCTATTTGAATTCGTGTTATATCGGGTCGCGTTATATTGGGGTAGAGGTGTAGCAAAAATCAGTGTTCATAGTGTACTTTTTCTCTGTCTTGTGGTGTTTTCACTGTTCCCGACCCTTAAAAAAGCTTCCTCTTAACTGTTTCCCTATATTTATAGAAAACAAGTTGTTTTATCTCTCTGAAAATGGAACACGTATCTCTTCAGTGAGAATTTCTGTTTGTGTTATGGTAAATTATCTTTAACCTAATTTAGAGAATGGAGACTACTGTGTCTTTTAGATTAAAGGTTAAGAGTCTTGTATTCTCCTGCAATACAATTAAAAGGAAGAAGGGCTGTCCTTTATTTAGAACCAGAACAATCCTAACAATTATACAGTACTTCCTACTGTACCACTCCTACCTTGCATCATAACTTCCTTTCTCATAGTTATGGCTAAGTGCCACTAAAATATAAACTGAGTTGTGTGCGTAGTGGCTGAGAAGGAAGGATCATACTTTGTGTATCGGGTGCGGCTGTAGGTAAATATTAAACTTATCTGTACACTTCTGTTGCGTCTTACCTTATTAAAGTGAACTGCTGAATATGAAAGGAGCCAGGATCATGTGTGTTTCTTCTAGGAAGGCTATTATGTAACCTCTTGTTTACCTTAATCTCTAAATATAGAGTCTGAACAGGCTGGCTATTGAAGACCAGATAGATGTTCTGAAGAACTTGATATGAAAGGAATCACTTTGTTACTGATACAAACTTGGTGTAATAACTTTAGATGCTGCCTCTCTCCTGTTAAATTGAGAGCTAGAACTACGTACCAGTGTGAAATTCTGATGATCAGAATATAAAAAACCTGCCATTGTGCCAGCTGCCTTTTGTTGTTTAGAAAGTTGCAGTCAAGTCAGCAGAAATGTGAGACATTTTAATAGCTGATTTCTTCATGGCTGGCTTGTGAAGATGAAGCATCAGTGTTTGTGTTTTCCAGGGCTAGGTAAGATCCAGGACTTGTTTTATAAATGGTTTTTTCTTCTTTGTAAAAACTCACTCCGGGCTAAAACTTTGGATGCAAGGTCTCTGCCTGGAAGTAGTTACATCTATATATTTCTCTCATACAAATTGCTTTTTCAGTTTAATAGCTAGTGTTCTTATTCACCCTAAAACATTATATGTTACTGTTTTTTTGTACTCTAACTGAAAATAACTCTACCATTTATTTTAATTCCAGCTATGAATCTGGCTCTTGTAATTCTTCCACCTCCCACACACTGTTTTAAAAGCAGCTACTGCACCTCTGAAATGATGGCTTTCTAGTATACAGCTAAAATGTTCTTATACATTCTCACTGTGCATGGAATCATTGGGGGAAGAGGAGATCCCTGCCTTGAAGAGCTTGCTGTCTAATTTAGATACAATACAAACAGTGCTGAAAATGTGATTCTATTACACATCACTATTTGAAGAATTTCATTTATCCATCTCATTTTGATGGGACGTTAAACTGTGTACCGTGAAATGTCTCTCCAACACCATTTCCTAGTGCTGCTATAAATATCTAGGGAATTAAAACTAGCTTTTTGTGCTTTAAGAATATTAAAGTTAAGGGTGTGTCTTAAACTCACAAAGCAGAGAAACCTCAGAGTTGAATGGTGAAATGACGTCACTCACTTAGACTCATTCACAATATTAAAATTGTTCATGCTTTTTTTATAGAGGGGTAGTGTTCTCATGGGTTTACTGGGTTCTTATATCTCTGCCAATTAGTTGTGTGCCTCAGTTTTTCCCATCTGTAAAATGACCAGATTACTTGCTTGCCTGTTTGTGTTGAGGCTTATTGTTTGTAAAGTGCTTAGATGACAGGTGCTATGTAAGTGGAGAGTGTTATTGCCTTTTATACCATTTGTGCTGTATTATACCTGGGCAGAACAGGGTTAGGTTAAAGGGTTAACCCTGAATTTCATTATTTTTGTAGCAAGATGAGGTGGGTGAGATAATATCTTTTCTTGGATCAACTTGTGTTGGTAAAAGAGACAAGCTCAAAAGCGACCAGGTGTTGAGCATGGTTGTTCCTGTCCCCACCAGGGACCAAAACACATTTCCCTCTCTCTTGAATGGATATCTGCAGGCGGAGACTGTCTTTAGGTGTCCAAATACACAAGAAATTGAACTGCAAGACCCATCCCAGAAGTAACATATTTCTATGTCAAAAGCTGGTCTCTTTCACCAACACAAGTGGGGCCAACAAAAGATATTGCTGTACCCACCTTTTCTCTTTCATATTCTGGGACCATCATATCTACAACAACGCTGCAAACATTATTTATGTAAGGAATTTAAAGCCCTTAATGAACTCTATATTTGAACATAGTGTCTTGTGTGAGATATAGTATGTGTACAGTTTTGTCTCAAAGGGTTGCTGCTAATTAAAGGCTGAACTTCAAAGTTTCTGCATAAGAGCTTTGACTAGAACCTGTGGGAAAGTACAGACTGTCCTTTTTACTTAGGTTAGTTTCAGGAATTACCTAATCCGTGCTGTCAGAGAAGCTGCATAATAATTGAGTTTTCCAGTCAACACATGCACTTAAGGATTTAAAATATTTGGTATAACTGAAGATTTAATTTAAAATATTGATGCGAAATTATGTAATGGAACAACTTTACACATTTGAAGATTTTTGCCACCATCTTTTTTTAGAGTGTAAAGGAAGGAAAACCCAGGCCCTTAAAAAGGGACCCTGCTAAAGTTAAGAACTTCAGAACGGCCATAGTGGGTCAGACCAATGGTCCATCTCTAGCCAAGTTAAAAAGACAAGTGTATTTCTTTTTCCCTTAGTTTCTCCAGTACACTTTAATCATCATTATAGTAATATCCTCTGACACAGGAAAACACAGCTGGTTCTCAGCATACCATCATATCTGCTCAGGTGAATGGCCAATAAACTGTGTACTGCAAATATCTCCTCAGCTACTTGAACTTTGGCTTAATAGCACTTAGGAAAACTGATTCTGCTTTTTAAAGTGACAGAGCTGTAGTTAAAACCCTTTGTGGGCATGTAGATCTGCATTTAAGCAGAGCTCAGCAACTTTTTTTAAGAAATAGATATAGTTATCCACAAATGTTGAGATCTGGGAAGTAGTATATGTGCTGTATTAAACTATATATAAAAGAACTTGTCTGAAATGATACTGTCACTGAATTTAAAAAAAAAAGGGGGGGGGGGATTCAGAGGTGAATCCCAGGAAGTTTATGTGGGTGTAACTTGCATGTTGATGAGACAGAAGAGGGTGAAATTTTAAAGTAGGGTGTGGCCTGCTTTAATGTACACCTTCTTGCATCCTCTTTCTAATTGCTTGTCCTGACACACCACCTCCCTTTCCGGCCTCTTGAGTGGGTGTTATGGTTCAAATTTAGTGGGTTATATACAGAGATGATGTGTAAATTACATGGATTGGAATCAAATGCTGCAACTCATGATGAGGGGACTAGAAGGTGTAATTTACACCAATTTGGATTCCTTTAGATTTGCCTCTGAATCTGGTACATTCTTTTGTAGAGATGTGAAAAGTTCTTCTTTATAAATATGTACTTTGCTTTGCCATCTCAACACTTGTGGGTTGTGCGTTTCATTTGGATTTCTAAAGATACGTGTACCTGCTCGAAAAATTGTCTCTGGCTGAAGTGAACGTGCACATGTTCCCTCCAATGTCCTTGGTGCATCAGATTAAAGTCTCTCCTTTGCTGGAGGTTCCGTAATTGCGAAGTTTATTTTCTAGGCTGGACAATACTGTCAGCTGAAATGTATGGTAAACCGTGCAGGAACCTGCATTGCTAGATCTACCACTCCTCTCCGGTGTCTGGTGAATATGCCACGAGCTACACTGCTGGGACCCAACACTTTTACATTTAAAACTCCTTCATCAATCACAAAAAAAACAAAGCAAAATTTTCAGTCATGATTGTCCAAGAAGTAGAACAAAATAAATGGCAAATAACACTCTGTACACTCAAGTCCACGTACGTCCTGTCTATGCTAGAAAATAAGATGATTTTTTGACACCTGACCAGTCATGATTCTACACATCTTAGACACTGGTGTAGACAAGTCAAAGTGTCCATGATCAGTCCTTTTTAATACCTGCCACCACGTGATGAGCATGGTTGATCCTGTCCCCACTAGTGACCAGAACACATTCTCCCATATTTAAATGGATATCTGTGGAAGGAGACTGTCTTTAGTGTCCAAAGAAACTAGAAATTGAACTGCAAGACACATCCAGAAGTAACATATCTTTATCCCAAGGGAGGATATTAGCAAAACAGAGAATTTCAGAGTCTGATGTTCAGTGAGGCCCAGCACCTGGAGCTCCCGTTGACTTCAGTTGGAATTTTGGAAGATCAGCACTTCTGAAAATCAGTCCCCAAAAAGTTAAACAAGATTAAACCTGGCACAGAGCTGCTTGCAATTGTCAGAGCTTTCAGCCTCATTGGCTATTGTCTGTAATAGCATTTGAGGATCTGACTGTTCTCCTCCTCTTCTTCAGACTGAATGGTTTGGTTTACCTGTTACAAGTTGCTTTTCTTTTGTCATAGTAACTCATGCCCATTTAGAGAGGTGGTGTCCAATCTCTTGAGTTTTGGGGCCAAACATATTTCAAGAAGGTCAAGGACTATAGTCCATACTTTGGAACTGGCTCTCTGGCCTCTTATGGACCATTTATGCCAATTAAGTTGTGCAAAGCACCCAAACATCCTTTGCTGTGGATTCCCCAGTGGGTATGATGCCAGTTTATTCTACTCCCATGCCTTCCTCCCCACAGCCTCTGCCTAGGGGCCACACTGGGATATGGAGCAGCATGTCAAGAGTTGGGTTGGGAGAGTGGCTGGTGCATGCTGCATGTTAGCTATCCCCTGCTGGTATGTGATCTCTTGGGGAGCCTTGCCAGCTTGTGCAAGTTAGTAGCCTGGTGGCTGCTCTATAACCCATGCCAAAGCAGTGAATCAGGGAGCTATAAAAGGTTTCTGATTCTTAGCTTCGCCCTTCCCCTGTTCTGTGCTGTTGTAGGTTGCAGGGATAGGGAGGGCAGCCATCTTTGCTAGATACTCTCTTTAGGCTCAGGCAGAGCCAGGCAAGCTCTTACCCTGCTCTTCCTGGAGTTTATAGAGCCTACCAGGCAATGGAGCAGCCAATGCTGCTTTCTCTTCCCTCCTCTGTGGTGTAGTAGGTGGCCTGTGTGGGAGGCTGTGTGCTGAATAGCAGCAGCAAGGAAGGAGTGGCTCACATCAGAGCAGCAGGTAGTTGGGTAGGCCATGCCCCCTACCACATCCTCGGGGCTGATCCAAACACTTAAGTTAATTACTTGATGTCGCTCTGGGAATACACTTTCAATTTGTCATTGAATACGAATATTCTGGACATAGTCATCACTAAGGGAAGTTGGACACCCTGGTAAAGTAAAAAGCAACAGAGGGTCCTGTGGCACCTTCAAGACTAACAGAAGTATTGGAGCATAAGCTTTCATGGGTGAATGCCCACTTCACCCCATCAGACGCATTCACCCCATCAGACGCATTCACCCATGAAAGCTTATGCTCCAATACTTCTGTTAGTCTTGAAGGTGCCACAGGACCCTCTGTGGCTTTTTACAGATTCAGACTAACACAGCTACCCCTCTGATACTTGACACCTGGTAAAGTAGTTTGGTTTATCTGCGATTTTCAGGGTATAGATGGCAACTTGTGATCCTTTCTGAACAGTTGCCTCTTTGTGTATGTAAACCTCAAGATTAGCAGTGGGAGTTAGTTATGCTAATTTGAGGAGTGAATAATCTTGTATTAGGTTGGCTGTCTGAGGTTCCATATAATACCCATGATTATGCTCGTTTTAATTAAAAACATTCCCAGCTGAAAGTGAATCATTGAAAACAAATGTCCCCAGATGCAGCACGTTTTGCAGATACACAGGACCTGGGAGATAGTTCTGTGTGCAGTCATTTAAAGTGTGACGTGGCGGGGGCAGTCATGGGCTAATGCTACAAAAGGTGGTGTATTGTTTTACAGGAATGTACTCCAGGTTTTCACTGCAGCTGCAAAGCTGGCTGAGCTTAAGGAAAACAAAACTGTTTCCCCTGGTTTCTGGTTCTGTGTCTGATTACATGGTAGCTCTGCTTGGTGGAATGTCACTTCCCACCTCCAAACTCTCCTTAAAATAGTGTGTATAAATGTGTGTTTAGAGTTTTTTGTCATGGAGCATTGTTGTAAATTTAAAGTTGAACTTCAAAACTTCAATTTGAAAGCTTTAAATAGAACCTATGGGAGAGAATAGATTCGCCCCCTAACTACCATTGACACGCCATTGGCACTTTCCCATAAACTGCACAAACAGTTATGATGGCCTTTTCCACATTAGATAAATATGGAATGCTAACCACTGTGTGATCCCCTTAGCATGCCTGTAACACACCTCTGATCTACACGGAAACGTGCCCCCAATAGTGCTCAGCATTTCAACCAAGAGTCCTCGGCTGTGTAGCTGCATACACTGCTGGCACGTAGCATGAACTTACTAGCTGCTTCCGGCCAAGGGCGGGAGAGTGAAGGAGAAGGGGCTTCAGGGCTCACAACTTCCTTCTCTCTTTCTCTGTGTGGGAAATGAATGACTTCCTGAATTTCATCTTAAAACTGATGAGTGGGATCTCTCTCCCCCATTTTCCTTCCTTTTCCCCCCCTCCTCATTCCTTCAGTACCACACGTTCATTATCGCCACCTGGGCGTGTCACACACTCTTCCTACTCCCTGTTATCTTTCTTGTCCCTTCACTCCCTTTCTGTTCCTCATCCTACATACCTTTTTCCCTTGGTTTCACTGTGATGCAATGACTAAGAAATGGTGCCAGGGCATTTATGGGAGTTCCCTTAAGAATTATGGGAGTTGCGAGCTCTTTTTCCTCAGTTCTTTTTAGCTCTCTTACTGCTTGCAGAAGGCCTTTTGAAATTTCTCAGATGCCACTGCTTCAGGCAGCTGTACCAGGAACTGTAGACCTACTGGGCTGTCGATACTTGGGTATGGTCCCATCAGTTTAGTTACCAGTAGTTTAGTACTCCAGCGCAGATACAGCCTAGGAGCTGGCAATTCAACATACCCACTCCAGGTGACTGTATAGCAAGAAATATTATATACTGTAATGTTTGAAGTCAATTAAAATATTAGAATATCTTTTAATTGGACAGTTTTTCAGGTAAATAAGATGGCTGCCGTTACTTGTTTGGGGGGGAAGAGGGAAAGGAACCCAGGGATTTGAAAGAATCATTGACCAAGTAAACAAGATCTTTCTCAGACAAATGCACACCTTAAACTATGTTCATCATCCTTTCCTCAAAAGATTTTAAGCCCTCAATATGATGGGCCAAATTTGTCTCTAGTGAGTACAGTGACGCCAGGTGAGTTTGGCCTACTGTATCTACAGAAAACTGCTGAATAAGTACATGATGTAATGGCTCCCTTTTTACAGTTAGAGGGAAACCAACATTTCCATTGTACCTTGCTTAAATCATAGTTCAGGCCCAGCATATTTTGAATCTTTAAACTATTGTTCATAAAGAATCTTTGCCTGTCCACTTTTCCCCCATATGACTTGAACATAGCTTTGGGGAAGCGGGGGAGAGAATAAACATGGCTGGCTTCCAAGATCCAGTCTTTTTGTTGACTTGGAACATATTTTGCTAGGAGACCTACAATTAAAATGTTCAATTGGTTTAGCAGAGTAATTGCTGTTGTGAAGACATTTGACAGATTTATGATTTTGGAAGTTATGTCTTTCAGCTAGTGTTGAAATCAAAATTCAGAGTAGCTGCGGGGACAAAATAAACCTATTTAATTTTTGAGTCGGCTTCTTAAATTTATAATTTAATTCTAAAATAGTAGTGTACAACAAACTGATTGCCTTGTTTTCAGAGATGCTGATCATCCACAGCTCCCACTGAAGTCATCTTCACTGAAAATTAGGCTATAGTTTCTTAATTTTTTAAAAAAAGATCTGAGCTTTCCTATTGCAGAGAGTAGAGAAATAAACAGCTACCTGCTCCTCTTTGCTGTTAACTTTTTTCGTATTGAATAATCCTAATCAAAGATCAGTGAGTTGCTAAGAGAGGAAGCCAGATGAGTTTTGAAGCACATTTCACTTCTGACTGCATTTGCAGGGAACCTTGTATGCATACAGGGAATGTTTTTAAGGGCATAATAAATTGAGTTGTGCTATCTGTAGGAGATCCTCGAGTGACAAGTGCTATATAAATCCAAATTATTAGCTTCCACTGTCATTTCTTATCCAGTAGATCTTTCTCCAGACTTTAATTACCTTTTGTTCTCCTTCATGGGAAGTTGTTCCTGGTTAAGAACACTTCTGAACTGTAGAGGACTGTTTCTGCTTCTACATCAAATCATTGAGCAGTGTGTGTAGAGTGACGCAGAGAGCGTTTTGACGCTTCACATCTCCTCTTTCAACTCTTGGCCTGAAAGAACAAGCATCTCCAGATTTTTTTCAGAACTCTAATATCTCAGAAAGGGATGGGGATGCAATATATAGAACAGATTGACTGAGACACATAGCCTGTTTTACATAAACATAAAGTGACTTCCCTAGCATCTCATTTTGCTCAGTACTTTTCTGTGAATTTTTGTGGTCTTGATTAGGACTGTGTATGTGCAGTGGTCACTAGTGAATGGTGCCAAGTGCTTTAGGCTCAGAGTGTTGAGCTTAATAATAAGGACATGGGTGTGGCATGCAACCTACCTTGTGTATTCTACTAACTGTGTGCCATTATCTTCCAGATGTTTCTTACTGTGTACCTCAGTAACAATGAACAACACTTCACTGAGGTGCCAATTACACCTGAAACCACCTGCAGAGATGTCGTGGAGCTGTGTAAAGAGCCTGGGGAGAGTGACTGCCACCTGGCTGAAGTGTGGTTTGGCTCAGGTATGAGAGATGCAGCTTTTGTGATCATTCTATTTGTTTGCTTTTATTACCATAGCACCTAGAGGCCATGGCCCCATTGTGGTAGGCACTGTACAAACATACAATAAAGAGATAGTCCCTGCCCTGAAGAGTTTACCATTTGCCTTCCTTTCCGTTAAGCTCTTCACTGGAAATACATGCTATATATGCAAGACTCTGTGGTGACTGGAGAAATGTGACATCCTGCGGGTCTAGAGACTGAAGGCTGAGCAACTGACAGGGGAAGGGATTTTAAACAAACGGTTTAATGTGTTGTGGGGGTTTATGTAATTCCAGTGCCTCATGAACATTTTGGAGACAGGATAACTGCTAAATGAAAAGGTGGGAGTTGAATTTTTAAGTCATGAGAATTAACAATACTTATGCTCTGAGAGCCCAAAGAGGTTCTCCAGCAAAATCAGGGAAGATCAGACTTGGCATTCCTCATATTTCTAACCTTTAAAACAAGCAGCACATTCTTTTATTATTACGTTTAAAAAACCAAACAAACAAACAAAAAAAACACCCAAAAAAGCTTCCAGGCCGTCATACAACTTAAATAACGCCCCCCCCCCCCAAAAAAAACAACAACCCTGACACAAATCCAATTTTAAGTGACCTTCTAGGAAAGCATTTTTTATTGTATAATTCACTGATTGTACAACATCATCTTAATCATCACAAAATCCAGAAAGAAAGACAAATGAAATCAAGTTCTTGGTTTACTTTGTTGCTTCATTATTTTGAATTCATAGTTACTATGAATCTTTGCTCTTAAATTTATTTTTCAAGTGGTGTTGTACAGCTCACTGGAAGAGAACTGTGTATACATGCTTTTAGCTAAGAAAGAGAGAACCTTGGAGTTTGCATGTCAGTTAGGATCTTGATATAGGCCAGGGGTAGGCAACCTAAGGCATGCGTGCCAAAGGCGGCATGTGAGCTGATTTTCAGTGGCACTCACACTGCCCGGGTCCTGGCCACTAGTCTGGGGGGCTCTGCATTTTAATTTAATTTTTAAATGAAGCTTCTTAAACATTTTAAAAACCTTATTTACTTTACATACAACAATAGTTTAGTTATATATTATAGACCTATAGAAAGAGATCTTCTAAAAATGTTAATGTATTACTGACACGCGAAACCTTAAATTAAAGTGAATAAATGAAGACTTGGCACACCACTTCTGAAAGGTTGCCGACCCCTGATATAGGCTCTCATCCTGCAAATACTTACGCACATTAATTGTCCTTTTGAGCTCAGTGGGACTTCTTCCCTGTTTATGCAGACTCAGGGCCATAAAACATAAGGAGTTTTATTTGTAAAACCCAGTCATTAGCTGTAGCGGTTGTATTCTGGAGAGAGATCCTTTAAAGAATAGGTAACGGAGACCAATGCACTTTCCAAGAAGAGATGCAGAATCAAGCAATAAAGCAATTACCTATGTGTGTGGTTTTATGCGTCACCTATCCTTGTGATGTCTAAATGCTGTTTGTACAGCTGTGTTCATGAGCCATATAAAAATAAAACTGGTATCTATGGAGTGTTCTCTTTTGTAAGAAGAGGCAAGTGAAATTTGTTTTTTGGGGGGAAAATTGAACTAATATCCTATGTTCTGGGAACTCTTGTGTTTACTAATGGAATTTTGTATTCATTTTTCAACACAAGCATTTGTTTACCTTTGTACAAAACCAGTATTTACTGGTCACAAATATAAAAGCTATCTGCATGTTTTAAATTGCATTTCCTAACAAATAATTTAAACAAGGTGTAAATTTTTAACCAATCAGTTATGGTGGATTCTCCATCACTGACCATTTTAAAATCAAGATTTATTTTTCTTAAAAGATCTGTTCTAGGAATTATTTTGAGACATTCTATGGCCTGTGTTATCGCCTAAGGTGTCACGGGATGATCACAATGGCCCTTTCTGGCCTTGGAAACTATTAATCTATGAATGAAAATGGTGTAAGGCGAAAAAAAAAAGATGCCTTGATGTAGTATGAAGTAAAAACACATTTAGAAAGGGATATATTTGATCCAAAACAGCTAATGTGCCACCAGTAGTGGTCAATTATTTCAAGTGCATCACATTTTATCCTGTGAGAAAATTGCTGTTCAACTCTTCTCACCTTTAAGATGAGGCTGTGCAAAATGAGTCCACTTTATTTTGCAGAGATTTAGGAGCTAGACAGTTTAGAAAAATTGATTGCAGTGGCAGGCAGCTATATAAATATAGTTATTAAAACTGTAAAGTGACTTAAAAAACAAACAGGGAGACAGGCTCTTCCACTGCTGATGAAGAAACAAAAACTATGAGGTGCATCTTGAAAAATTAGGGCTCTCCAAATTAAATTACTGGGGTACTCTTTGGGTATCACTTCCTCCTCCTCTCTTTTGTCTGGTCACATGTTACAACAAACTTTTCTCTGGTTCAGGGAGTTTTGGCTTCTGTTCCTGGAGCCTATTAAATCCTGTGAGTGTTGGCGAGTAGATTTGCTGGAAACAGACATAAGGGGCTCTTTCTGCAGGAGCTATACATACTATCTCCACAGTGCTCCTGTTCTCTTTTGGTTTGAGGAATAGGTGGCCAAGCTTTAATAAATTGTGATCCTCTGTGTGGCATCATATGCCCTGCTACTAGATCACTGGTTTTGACTAGGAAAACTGTTTCTACTTCCTTAATTACCAAGAAAAGTAATTAAAAGGAAGGAGTATGTATGTTATGTGGCTTTTAGGTACAAGGGAGGAAGAAGTGAAAACAGAAGACTTCTGAATGATCTTCTTTGTCCTGTCCTTGGGTAGTTTGTGTTTGATTTCTATTAGAATTTGAAAAAATCTGTTTTGACCTTCCTTGAATTCACCAGTTAAGTGTTGACAGCATCCTTGTGTAAAGGGCAGCTTCTTAATTTTGATTACACAGTTCTGATCAGAGTATTTCCTAGTTCGCTAGGAATGTGCCTCATCAGTCTTTTATATATTCTTTGTTTAAGAAGATGTGAATCTGACAGAGGTACCTTTTTTGCATTGGGGTTTAACAGATGAAGAGCTTTTCTAGCTGTCTAGACAAGTAACCGTTGGGAGACTGCTTTTTCTGTAACAGTGACCTAGTTGCTTATACTGTAAATCTAATCTCTTCCGACAGTGACTCCAGAAATTTTCCCTCCTAGACAGCTTCAACATAGCTGAGGAATTTTCATTTAAAGAAACCCTTTTTATATTGTGAAAGAAGCCATTCAGATGCTATTGTATCTGTGTTTACTTTAAGCATGAATGCCCCCTTATAAAACTTAACACCACAAATTCCTTTTGTCTAAAATTAACATTTTACCTCTGAGACTTAGTTTTTCTTTTTTTAAGCCTATTCAAGATGAAATGCTTCCTGACTTAAATCATTGCCCTCTCAGCCTTATCTCTGCCTTGAATTTAAAAACAGCAGATTCTCAATCCAATAGCAACAAAAAATTGCCTCCATCGTCATAGACATTTACTTGTATGTTTATATCACATCATTCACCCTCTATTTGCTCTTGTCTTCTAGAGTGTAAGCTGTTCAGGTCAAGGACTGTCTTTTCCTATGGTTCGTACAGCACCCAGGGCAATGGGGCCTTGATCCTGATTGGGGCCCTTTAGGTGCTGCCATAATATATAAATTGTAAATAATAATGGAAGTTCCACATATGTGGAATTTACTGTTGTATCTTAGACATTGTCTATGCTCAGGGGAAAAAAACTGTTTACAAACAAGGTATTAATATATTGTTGTAAAAAGCCTAGTATAGACAGAGCAAGTTGTAGCCTTACCTTGACCAGCTCTGTCAAGATGAATCCTAAGCTAAAGTTCACCTCAGCTGGGTACATTGAGGTAAAACTACAGCTTGTGTCTACGCTAGGATTTTACATTGATAACTCATTGTAAACACAAGCAGATTCTCTCCCCCCCACCCCCCCAGTGTGGATGAGGCCTCAGACAACGCTGCTGTTCTTATTTATTCTTTAAATAATACTTAACCATTTACGTGGTTTTTGGCTAGGAAAATAAAAAAATAAAAAAATCATTGCTCATGTGCAAAGATGGAAGGACCCTAAGTCAATCTAAGCACTTTCCACCTCTAAATCCCCAGTCATGAAAAAGTGGTAAAATTGCAAGAGAAAAATATGTTAGGGAGGGAGAGAACAGGTAGATGGAAGTAGCATACACAAAGGTATTCCAGTGGGCCAAAGATTGGTCACTCTAAAACTCCTGTTGGAGTCAAAGGGCCAAAGAATGATGGACTTGAAACTTATTTATTTATTTTATTTATTTATTTGTAAAGGCCTGATTTCTGGTTGCGAAAGAGGGGAGCAGGAATGGGAAAATTAATTTATGCATATAACTTTATTTTAGCTTAAAAAAAACTGTAGATTAAAAACTTAGAAGAATTCGCAACCTCTTGGATACTTGCCACGTGAACTTAGACTTCCTATTGCCGCCTTCTCCTCCTCCTTTGTTTTCTCTCTGAGGCACGAATCCGAGATGTTAAGTGTTTGGCCTTTTCAGAATCATCAAAAATTAAGCCTGGCGTCATCCAAAATGCATACGATCTAGCAGGAAATAAAATTGGCAACAAATTCTGCTTTCAGAGGTATTGTGCCAGATTAGTGGCTGATGTAAATCAGCATAACTACACTGAAATCAATGGAGCTTGGCTGACGTACGCTGTCTGAAGATTAGGCCCAACAACTTTTACCAGTGAGCATGAGTAGCTTGGGGCACATCAGGAAAAGATGGATGAACTGGTCACCACAGGAGAGCCTTTTCTTTGTCCATATTGCTTTTGTTGTAGGATCCTTTCCACCCAGACAGGGCATAGAAGAGACATTATTAGTGTCCAATAATATATATGTATTGTGAGTTTTGTGTCATGTGTGCCTTTAAAATTCAAAGGTTATAGGAAGATTTTAATATATTAAAGGGGTTCAAAAACTTTCTCTTATTGTTATAAACTCTTAAGGGTTGAATGGCGTTTTAATTATGGAGACAGATAGTGTCAAACATACAAGCTTGCATATTTTGACCCGAGTTATTGATATCCTAAAAAATAGTACTTGAATACTTAACCCAAAAGTCTTTACCTGAGCTTGAGTGCCTAAAGTTGCAGTCAAGCAGTGAGTCACCATCTGTTGGTATAATTAAGGGAAGAAGAATCCTTTCTTTGGCCACCCTTTCTTTTTTTGGCCACTGACCCTAATTCACAGTGGTATTGGTAGCGAAAGCTTCTCCATAAGATTGGCCTCCTGCCAGTCCTTTGGTTGCCATTTTAAAGGCATGGAGAAATAGGCTTATCTGAGGTACCACGGAATTGGAGGAAAAGCAACTTTAAAATTGGTTCCTTGAAATGTTAAAAAGCTCAAATGATTTCAAAATATAGCACTAGCCTGCTATAGACCAAAGCCATAGACTATCTGCTGGCAACCACTTGAGTTGCAGCATTGCCTGGGAGGCCAGTTTGCACACTCCTCTTTCATAGCACCAGATTTTTGTGGGTTACTTCCTTGTTTTTAGAGGTGTGTATGCATTTTCAGGAATGCACTCTGTATAACTCCTATGTTTACATGTTACTGTGTCAGTTAATAAAATTTTGGGGATTTTTCTCCCACTCACTCCACAGCGTTTATGGTGAGTGTTTGTGAGGCATGAAAAGCATTAGAGGGATGTGAAAGAGGTCTTACTGTATTGGTGTTATGCTTTTTCAGAGCGCCCTGTAGCTGATAATGAGCGGATGTTGGATATTCTGCAGCACTTTGGTGTCCAGAGAAACGAGGTTCGTTTCTTCCTTCGCCATGAACGTCCCCCTAGCCGGGAAACAGGTATGTAGTGATCTGAATTGCTCAAATCTGACTTAAAAGAACAAACTAATTAAAAAAAAAAAAAGGAGTACTTGTGGCACCGTAGAGTATTCCTGTTCTTTTTGTGGATACAGACTAACACGGCTGCTACTCTGAAACTAATTTCAGGCATTCTTAAGGCTAGGTTAACTGTTGCATGTATTATGATGGCTACAGTCTCTCTGACAAAGAGTCGGGGATCCTCGGGGGCACTGTTTGGTCTGACCGTCATTTTGCCTGTAAGAGAATGCTACTGCCAAAAAACTTAGGCTCACTACGTACACTAAATATGACTTCTATTAAGTTTCAAGCAGAATTGGGATGGTTTAATTTGTTCTCCCCCCTCTAACCCCCCCAATTCTTGTATTATCTACAGAAATCCATATTTGCCAAACTACTTTCTATCTCTGTGGGTTTTATACAGCTATCTATCACCATGGTATATGAGCTCATTCTGTGTTAAATAGGTTGGCAGTAGCGAAGTCTCTACAGGACTTCAATATTCCCCCAAGAAGTATCTGCTGTTTTTTCTGCTATATTATAGTTACTGTGACAATTGCCCATTTCCGCCTCCATTTGTTTATAATCTGTCTTCTGTGGGTTTTACCTGGAGAATATTTTACTGCTGTGTTGCAGAATCAGTAAATATTATTTGGCAAATTTAAAAGATGTAATATTTTACCCTTTCCAGCTGTTTATAAACCTGTATGTGTCTTGGTGTTCAAATGCAATGCACTTGTCTTTCACATTCTTGGAATGTGATAATTAATAAAATTGCTTTGTGATTCTAATTGATAAAGCATATAAAAGCATATATCTCTCCTGGAGCACCTTTAAGATTTTTACTTTTAAATGAATGTGAAGTGATGGTTTGGGGGTGTTTTTTTTGCCATTTGGTCTTCATATTTCTTTCGCTAAAAGTGTTTTATGTACATTAAAGTCAGTATGATATAAACTAGGTAAGCAAATCTTGAAGCTCAAGAAATTTCATATTGATGATTGAATAAGGAGAATGAAAAGCTTATTCTAGACCACATTTATCTAATAAGACTCTTCCTCTACAATTTAGGTGGCTGGGCATAGTTGTTGTTAATCCAAACTAATCAGGATTCAGAACAGAGGAGGGGTGTGTCTGTCTGACTTTAGTTTGCCTTAACTTGGCCAGATGCTGTATCCACATAGAAGCAAGAACACCGCCACATTTAATAAGTCTTCCAGTACCATGCTCTCACAGTGGGCATAATGTTAGTTCGCAAAATGCTGCGTAAAGATGACTTCTTCCTGCAGCATACATGGGGCATAGGGTGAGGTATGATATTGGCACTTGGCCTCTCAGTATCTTTAGTATGTAAACATTTCTGTAGAATTGAACAAGATTATAGTTTTTAGGTAAAGATGCTTCCTGATAATTCTTGTGGTAGTAAATGTACTGGATTGAATTAAACCTGGAGACACATCCAGTGTAAAATAAGTATTTTCCCCTAAAAGTGTAAGTATCCAGCCAAAGATTCAAATGGTAAGTATTAATGTTTTAGGCAATTCCCAGTGACACTAATTTAAAAGCATCATCCAAATAACATTCCAAAATGCTTTGGTTCACTGCATTTTGGTCCAGATCATACCCTATACAGACATAACCTGTGCCTGGGCCAGGCTACTTCAGGTTTCATCTCCTGGAGTTTGTCATATTCATTCAGGTTAGCAGAATAGTATATGGTATGTGAGCCCTTGACTTTAAGTATATAGGGACAATTGCCTAAGATGTTTGCTGACGGAGGGAGAAAATATTGAACCTACTTATTTGGGTCTTCTAAGGGCTTGAGTTCTTGTAGTATACAACCATTTAAAACCATCTTGCCTTTCAAAAATAATGTTGACATTAAGTCACCATAATAAAAAAAACCACCTTTGTGATTAGAGATGAAAATAACCCACATCACTAAAACTTTTGTTAGTCGTATCAAAATACTCCCCCATCACATTTTTTTGTTTTTTGTTTTTTTTGTTTTTTCACAAAGTCATGGGGTGAAATCCTTGTCACAGTGAAGTGATGGGGGGAGGAGGGGGGGCGGCAGGTGTTGGCCATTGACTTAAATGGGGGCAGGATTTCACCACATTTATCACCCTGGTTAGTGTGCTACAGAGTGAGACTTCTACTTGAATTCTTGTTTAAAAAAATAAATGCCTCTCTGTTCAGAAGAGTGACTTGGGTTATTGAATAATCTTAAATAACTTTTTTTTTTAATAGCATGTAGATGATTTCTCATTCACAATAATGTAACCTTGTGCCTCCTCCCCGCCCCCCCCCCTCCGAATTTGCCAAGACAAACCACCAGGTCTACATATCATCCCTGCACCAGAGTAGAGAATAAACTCCCTCTGTTATTGTTTTGGCTGAGCTGGGCTCCATTTTCAAATTCTTATCTGTCTGCCCATGTGAAGTACAGATGTCCAGTAATGAGAATGAAGTGTCCTCTTTTACTGTTGAAACAGTCAACCCCTTTGCTTATGAGATAAGGAGAGTGAGTTCATGCCGTAGATTTTCCTGGCCTAGTGCTCGATTTAATTTTCATTTAGCATTTGACTGCTTTAATTTCCATGAAGAGAGAAGTAAGGCATGTGTTGTAGGGCTCTCCATATCCCCAATGGTGGGAATAACCTTGTAACAGCCTGTTTAGTAAAACATCCATGGTCTGCAGTTACGTTTATTTTAGTATTGCTAAAGGTAGGGCGAAAACCAGAATGTCACACAGAATCTAAACAGAAAGACAATGCATTCCCTCTCCTTTGCAAAGAACGTTGTGTGTCAAGGGAGCAGCACAACTATTTCAAGTGTTACATTCTCCTTGAATGTTGTGTGTGTTAATCTAGGGAGTGGACAGAGGCCACAGGATCCGAGCTTAAAGAGAAATGGTGTAAAAGTGCCTGGTGATCGACGACTAGAGAATGGGGTAAGCATTCAGTTTAATGTCTTTCTAATGCAGTTAAGCAGAGCCTTTCGTTCTGAGTCATTGGTGCAAATCCAAACCTGGCAGACAAAGGTAGAAAGTTTGACGGATCTTTGGTGGCTGCTCTGGAAATATGCGTTCAGCCCACTCCACAAAAACACTATCGCAATTGACACCCTTGTTGGCAGTCTCTACAGAGATGCTAAGAACTGGAAAGGAATAGACTGAACTACCCAGTTCCTGCCTATCATCCCCACTGGGTTGAAATGCAGTGGCAAAGGCAGTCTGAGGAAGCTTGTGCTAGTGTGCACCTGTTCTGTGGCCAAGCAGAGCACTTCAGTCTCAGTGCTGTCAATCAGATTTCCTGTCATCAGCATTAGATCTGCAGAATGATAGTTTCATTTACCCTTTCTGTTAGCTTATTGCTTATTTTCCCCAAATATTGCCAAAGATATTGTTCATCTTGGTTCTATACTTCTAGTTGAGCTCAGTTGATCAGTTTCTTAAGAGTTGAAACCACTGCCATCTTAACTGCAAGTTTCCAAATCCAGGTTTAGTGTTTGCCAGTTACATAATGTGATGACTGGGCCAACTTCGAATTGTGACTTAAACTCTGATTCCAGAAAACAAATTGATCTTAGACTGCTTTGTAGGATGACTTCTCTACGCTCAGGGATCCATCCTGCAAGGTGCTGTACATCCATCAAAGCACGTAATTCATGCTGATCTTAATCCAGAGGGGTTCTTATAAAATATTTTTTATACATACACATTGTGCTATTTTGATTTCAATGGGCTACTCACCCAGTGCTTTGCTGGGTTGGGGCTCAGTACCTTACAAGCTCCTACAGTGCCTTTATACCAGTGGTTCTCAACTTATTTACCATTGCGGGCCACATATGCAGCTCTTTATGTGTTATGTGGGCCTCATCCACACAATATATATACTACTTGTATGGCCCTGAGGATGTCACATGGGCCACAGTTGTGTGCTGATTGGGCTGCAAGCGGGCCACTGGTTGAGAACTGCTGCTTTATATGCTCTACTGAAAGATGACCAAACAGGCCATGTATTTCATAATAGATCCACAGTGGCATTTATTTTTAATAAAAATAAAATTTAAAAACCTTTATATAATTTTTTAAAAGGTATCCTCTGGGACTAATTGTAAATACAGGACGCTGGTAGATAAATTTGACTCAATATATTCTTTTTAAAGGCCTTTATTCTTTTGTAATAACTGAACAGAATACACATTTTCAAAGTCTTCGAATTTAACATACTTTGGATTTTCATCTGCAGATCAGTGTTCCCAGAATGGATATGACTCTGGCTGAACTGCAGGAAATGGCATCACGCCAACAGCAACAAATTGAGGCTCAACAACAAATGTTGGCTAACAAGGTAAACTTGAAATATGTTTGTTTACAGTCCAGGAACAAAAGATCAGAAGAGTCCCTTCCCCCTCCCCCCCCTTTGAGTACTCTCAGTACTTTGGCTCCCTTTTGTACATTTGGACGTTAATCTCAATAAGTGTTCAGTTCCTAGCAGTATTTTCTGATAAGAGGTTTATCTGCAACATTTTAAATAGCCAACAGTTTTAATGCTGATTAAATCAATCGCACAGCTTGTTCAGATGATAGAGCATAACACCAATGTTGTCATTCATTGTAGTGGCTCAGCCAACCCCATTTTCCTCTGTATATTCACCAGCTATTCACTGGATTTCATCAGTGAACAATGCTTTTGTCTCTTGGTGTAATACTCTCCTGTAACAATCTTGCTTTTTCATTATAGAGTTCAACATGTCTGGCTTCCTAGGGCAGCCATCTGGAAAAGATGGGCTGTAGCTGGTAAAAAGGAATTAGAAAAGTCTTTACAGAATAAGTCCTCAGTTCCTGTTCAACAAAACTAGTGATGGAACAAGGGGAACTAGTGAATCAACAAAAATAATTCTGAACACTCCTCTGCAAAATCAGGATGCAGACTTTGTATTTGATTCAGGGATCATGAATACATACTGCTCTTGGGAATGTCACCATCAGTTGATGAGCAGTTGTCTGTGAACCCATTATCTGCTGGCCTATCCTGACGTGTTTCCTGATATCAGGTTTGGCCAGTTTCCTGTTCTTTGGAGTGTGCTGTACTGGAGAAGCAGGGCTGTATTGGTGCTCCTGGGCTGATTCAGTCTCATCCCACCATTCTTTCTCTGCTAGTAACCGTGCCTCACTCTGCTGCCAGATCCCACCACTGGCCTGTCTTTGTCTGCCACAGCTGTGATCAGAGTAGGACCAGCATGGAACAGAGAGCAGCTTTGTGCCTACAGGGCTAGATTGGGAGGTTAGGTGGGTGGAGAGTGGGATGCTTCTGGGAGAGGGAATAAAGAGTGGACTATGACAATAGGCAGGGAGGGTGGGAGGGCAGAGTTTCCTTGGCTTACATCCCTCATTTCATTATCTGAATCAGCAGACTGGTCTGTAGAATTCTACAGGTTAATGCATGAAAAGTTTAAATATGGGGTATTGAAACTCTTGGTTCTCCATACCAATTGTAAGGTTATTGGAATTTCAGTAAGTCTTACTCAGTTGGGTGCTGGAAGCTAGTTTCATAACTTGACTATAGCAAATGCAAAGTGGTATAATAGCTTTTAATACCAAATCCTTCCCCTTTTTCAAAAATATCCACTGAGACTTAGTCTGAATTTGTTTGCATTTGGCAGTACAAGGTGGTGTGGAATATCACATGTAAGCGCATGTCAGGGATATAGTGACTGGAAGCATTCTCATATTAACATATTTCATGGTCAGCTCCTAGCTGAATCTAACTCTAACAAGTGACTGGGGTTTTTCTCTTGAAGTTAACACTGCCAACAAACACCTACTTTGCCTGGGTAAATTAGTCCAGGGCAAAGCTTTGTGTCCCTAATCCCTAAAGATTAGAGATGAGTGTCATGTGCTATCAAGAATGAATCACTGGTAGGCCAAACTCACCTGGTTATATAACACTTAACAACTAAGAATAACCAGCCAAAAAATAATGGGGAATAGCCAATAGTGTTAGAAATAGCAATAAATCTAAATCAGCACAACATCTGTAAGAACAAAAATAGAAAATACTTATTCCAAAGGAAATCACACAGGAAAAACTGGATGTACACAGTTTCTCAATTTGCACTGTGGTTGTCTTCCAGCATCTGCACAAATAATCTGGATGACCATCCATCAGGCAGGTTTGCTCTGTGGCCTGCATCTTGTAAATAAGTTGTCTATTGGATGTCCTACAGAAGAATTTGTTTCAACTGGGATGCCTCTCTTTCCTGGAGGATTATTAGGAAGTCCAAGTTGTTCGCACACCCAGTCTTTTCACCATTCCTGCTGAGCTACTCCTTTCATTTATGCTCAAGGCCACCTTCCAGCTGAATCCTGTCAGATCATCTCTGAAGAAAATAAACCAATTTTTGCTTTCTAGAGCAGTGATTTTCAACTTGGGGTCTGCAGACTGTCTGAGATTTCTAAAGGGGTCCATACTGCCATTTGAAACTTTTTAAGGGGTCCGCAGATGAAAAAAGGTTGAAAACCACTGTTCTAGAGTGAGGCTGTGATGTTACTAGCTTGTATTCCCAAGCACATGGGGGGCGAGGGGGGAAACACCAAACTGATGCAGCCTAGGATACTGCAGGTGCTACTTGGGTTAACTATGAAAGTGACCCATGTCGCCCTTTTTTCTTCGTGATCATTAAAGGCCAATATTTTCAAACACGACTAGTGATTTTGGGTGCCTCAAATTCTGCCCAATTTGAGATGCCTTAAAGGGGCCTTATTTATTTATTTATTTTTTAAAAGTGCTGAGGACCCACCCCAAAACACTGGTCATCTTTGAAAATCTGGGCCATGATATTTTGATGGGGTGCTTGAATAACCCTTGGTAACTATTCTCCATTAACCGCAGGAACAAACTACCAAGGGAAGCAGTGGCGTATCCATGTGTTGAAGTCTTTATATCAAGACTGGATGCCTTTCTGGAAGGATTTAGTCAAACACAAGCTATTGGGCTCAATATAGGGGTAACTGGGTGAAATCTCTTAGCCTGTCATATACAGGAGATCAGACTAGATGATATAATGATCCCTCTGCCTTTAACCCAATTGTTCATACATTTTAAGATATGGAGATGCTTTTCTAGTGCAGCATCAATTTTGTTGTAGTAGCTGTGATCATTACTTTTCTGATCTGAGAGGTCTGATATCTGATTATGGGATAGAACCTTAATATGCAATACATGACATGCTACTTTATCGCTTAAGACTACTACATCTGAGATTATATCCATCAATACATTACCTTGATCAAGCATATAACCTATTCAAAATTATAATTGTTAAATTGCTTCCTGTCTCTACCTGCAGGAGCAGCGTTTGAAATTCCTGAAACAGCAGGATCAGCGACAGCAACAGCAAGCTGCTGAAAAGGAAAAACTTAAGCGACTAAAGGAAATTGCTGAGAATCAGGAAGCCAAGTTGAAGAAAGTGAGGGCGCTCAAAGGCCATGTGGAGCAGAAAAGACTCAGCAATGGAAAACTCGGTGAGCAGCTCTAGAGAGGTCATATTGGGGGAAGGTTGTCTGAAATAACTCATAAAACATTCTTGGACTGTGAAACTTTCATTTTAAAATTTGTAAAGCTTTTCAGTTAAAATGTTCCTGTGCAGAGTCAATCAACTGAATGTTTTAAAAATCTGAAAAAGATTTTTAAAATATCTGTTAGATGATCCCTCCCTGCAAATGGTGGGTTGATGCTTAAAGTAAATTTTCTATCTTTTTGTCCAATTCAATTTTAAATGTCCAAACAATGTTTCCACCACATCCCTGGGAAACAATAGTCTTCAGCCTAGTATATTTTCTTTAACTTCCTTATTATACCCCCTTTGAATCACATTAAATATTTTTTCCATCCATTTTTCCATATCCTTTAAATATTTAGGCTGTTACATCCTCCTTCTTTAGTCATCACTGAAAAAAGCTCTGCATGGCATACTATCCATGCTGTCTTTAGAACAGGAGCTGGCTTCTGAGTCACAAAAGTGGTATTGTAAAAAAAATAAACTAGAGTCTATCTTGCCACCAAATAATTTTTTAGGGTGTCACATCTTGGCCAGTTGATCATAGTGTCACATGCTTATTTCAAATTTCATATCAGTTCAAATATTTTCTTTCCCCTTCTATATATAGTATTGTGCAGTGAGACTTTTTTACAGCAAAGTTTAAAGAAAAATAGTCTTATTCATGTCAAAAACACACCTGGTGCTTTACAGATATAAATTAAAGCAAGGCCCCAGGCCTGAGCAGCTTATAGTATAACTCAAAGAGAACGCAATGAGCAGACATCAGATAATGAATGGAAGGCAGTAATGGGTCCACAAAATAAGCAAAGTTGGGAAAGTGCTGGGAGAATATATGTTATAGGTGACCGTATATTTATGCCCGCATCTGTAATTTACACTCCATGCATCTGAAGAAGTGAGGCTTTTTACCTACGAAAGCTTATGCCCAAATAAATCTGTTAGTCTTTAAGGTGCCAGTGGACTCCTTGTTTTTGTGGATACAGACTAACATGGCTATCCCTCTGATACTTGGCAGTCATTTTAGTTGTCATGTCTCATTAGCTACTTATAAGACATACAATATTATTTAAAGTTTAACATAATGGGTTCAGACAGTAGAAATTCCTGATTTGGAGTGTCTCGATAGGATGCTATTTGTGATAAGCTTGTAAGTCCATTCAGAGATCCCAAGAGATTTGATGACCTATTGAATAACTTGTGTATATATACTCAGTCATTCATGCTATTTAACGTTAAGACTCTGCATAGCGTAAAAGCACCTACCTGAGTATTATGAGGTTAATTTCCATGAGCAGTTCCTGCATGATGCTGGATTTAGCTTCCTCCTGGTAACTCTGCCTGATAAGTTTGTACTTCAAATGATGAAAGCAATATTTATTTTGGTTGTTTCTCACCAACGCATTTGATGCACAGAATTAATGTTAAATTTGGGATTTACCAGAACTAACTTTCCTTGCTGTATATTTTGTAAAGACCCAGAAAACAAATTAACTTTAGTGTAAGAAGCATCTACAAAGGATTTTTGTGTCCAATTCATTTGTAACTGCCTGTTGTAGACCCGGCTCCAGCACTGTTCAGAAGAACTGCAGGGCGTTCTCTGTTCCCTTAACTGCTGCCTTGGATGCAACCCACACTTGGTTCTTTCTCAGCTGCAGCTATTGTGCTTTCTTCCTTTCTAGTGGAGGAAATTGAACAGATGAACAGTTTGTTCCAGCAAAAGCAGCGAGAGCTGGTACTGGCTGTGTCAAAAGTAGAGGAACTTACCAGACAACTGGAGATGCTGAAGAATGGCCGGATCGATGGTTACCATGACAACCAGTCTGCTGTAGCTGAGCTTGACCGACTGTACAAGGAGCTGCAGGTAATGGCAAATCTGCTTTGCAAATGAGAACTTCCAATAATGGCTAAAAGTTGGTAGGTCCATGTCTTGTCTTAGAAATACAGCACGTTTCCATTCCTCCAACAGCCATAGAGCTGCATGAGATGTATTGTGAGGGCAGCATATCTATCATATTCAAGATAACAGGTGGAATATACTGTATTGAACAGGTTGTATATATTGTTAAAGCAAAATTGACTAATCAACAGATTGTTATGAAAAGAAGGAAAAAGTAACCCCAATTTGTGTGTGTGACTTTACCTTTTAGAATTCTGTTTATTTCCTCAAGTGCCGCCTGGTCTTCATCCTGAACGCTGATCTGTTTTTTGTTCCTGGTTTGTTTTCCCCCTTTTGAATGTATTCAGTTGAGGAACAAACTGAACCAGGAGCAGAATGCCAAGCTGCAGCAACAGAGGGAGTGTTTAAACAAGCGCAACTCAGAGGTGGCAGTTATGGATAAGCGTGTTAATGAGCTGAGAGATCGACTGTGGAAGAAGAAGGCAGCACTGCAACAGAAGGAGAATGTACCGGTAAGGACTGGATAGCTGTTGATAATCCTGTTTAGTTTGCTGCCCAAACAATATTAAGTCAAGACCCTGCTTGTGGGGAAGGTTGTTCTTCTCTATCCCTTGGTGGTGATAGTCTTGTATTATTAAAGTGCTTTTCATGCTGCATCGGTGTTAACCTACTTAGTGTTCATAGGCAGGAGCTCTCTTTGTGCTGCTGTTAGATTTTTCAGATAGCCTTGTTTTTTACAGAGCTGGTATATTTACTTGGATTGTAAAGAAACTTTACTTTTAATAAGAGAATGCTACTGTTTTTTATGCCTTTTTTCCTGACTCCTGTAGTGGTCTGTGGTGTGTATTGCCATATTCAATTATTTGTACTTGCATTCTTTATTTAGATTTCTTCAGATGGGAATCTACCCCAGCAAGTGGTATCTGCCCCAAGTCGAGTGGCAGCGGTAGGTCCTTATATCCAGTCCTCCACCATGCCACGAGTTGCCTCCAGGCCTGAACTTCTAGTGAAACCTGCATTTCCAGAGGGAACCCCAACTTTGCAGGCACCCGATGGTCCTTTGAAAACACAAACTCTACCGAATATGAGAGCTACGGGTGTTTCTCAAGCTAAAGCTCCTGCTGGTAATTTATCTAATTCTCAGTTTCTATTAAATTCCTTCCACAAAAGCTTTTTTAAAACTACTTCTACTCTCTCTAATGTCTTTACATTAGTACCCCAAACAGTATTACAAGATTAAAGATTAAAATGACTCTGCTGGTTAGCGATTTACCGTCATTACAGAGAAGGAGACCAATTCAGCATCTCTGTATCCTGGCAGATTGGTTGGAATCCTGCAGATGTTAAACTCAGTCACGAAGCAATCTAAGATCCTTTTATCACGCATTTGGGGAATAAAACCTGTAACACTGGCTGATGCTTTACTATAAATGTTCAGTCATTGGTGGGGTCGAGGGGAAACGGGCTGACCTTTGATGGCAAATTGCTATGTAGGGAGCCAGAGTTTGATTTCTGGTCTTGTTTCTCCTGCTGGTGTAAAAGGAGTGCTAGTGGGCTTGGCATGTTCTTTCTGTGCAATTCTTGCCATGAGATGATGTTTGACTGGTTAGAGGTAAAGCAATGTGGAAAATTTGAGAGATGTAAAAACATCCTTCATGCTTGCACAGGGACACAAGACCTCAGAGAGAAATGCATAAGAGAAACCCAACATATCACAAAAGGGGGGAAAAGGTTGAATTGTGCAGTACTCATTGCTCCTCTTCTTCCTTCCTTCCTTCCTTCCCCATCACGATTATTTAAGAAATAGTCATTGCCCAGAAATGATGCAAATGTCCTTCACTACTCGGTAAATATTTTGGAAGTAGAGACTAAAATTGTTGGAGTGGAACTCAAGCCTTGGTGTAATAGGGACACTCACCTCTTGAGTGCCTCCTGCTGCTATGTGTAGAACTGCAGTCCTTTTTCCCCCCTCTCCTGTGACCCGTGAAGGTTGGCAACCTCACTTTGAGGGGTCTACAGTGCCTCGGCCCTCCGGCGAGCTCACAATCCAAAATGGACTTGTTACCCCTGAAAGGTTTCAACAATGCTGTTATCTACCCTCACCAGGGTCTTCAGCCCTAGCTCTGGGCCCTTTAAATGCAGCTCTTTACTTGGCTTTCCAAACAAGCCTTGTCCCCTTCTGAGGGTTTACACCACTTCACCAGTGGGGGAACCTGGGCCTGCCCACTACTCTGGCCTCCAACCCCGGAACCCTAAAACAGCAGCCACATACTGCTCACTTCAATTTGTTGCTGCTACTTCCCTGGGCCTCTTCCCACCTGGCCCCTTTATCTTCACCTCCTATCTTCGGGTTAAAGTTCTCAGGACCTCTCATTCCCAGCTTAAGCAAATGCAGACAGAACCAAATTCTGGTAGTCCCTCAAGTTCCTGTGGCCGGAGAGGAGCACCCTGCCGTGTCTCTCTGGTCCCAGCAGGGAACTGACCCACTAAGGCAAAGCCCCGCAACTCCCATTTATCTGAGCCTACTGGGCTCTGATTGATTGGCTGCTTCTATGCAGTCTCTCTAGGCAACCCTGGAGGACCCACCTTGGTTGCTCCATTCCTGGGGTTACGTGTAGTAGGACCGTGGGGCCTCCAGCAGGAGGCCACGAAGGATCTGGTACACGGCATCACATTTGGCTGTAATGAAACCTAAATTTTAATCACCAGGGTTCTCTGTCCTGTATCCCCCTTTGATTCCCTTCTCTTGAACCTATGACCTTGCTCCAGCCCCTGTTTTCTCATTTGTTGTCCCTGGGAATCAGCTGATCCCTAGTTCCATGGCTCCTTGATTGAAGAGGAGTGGGCTTTTAGTTTTAGATATCAAATAGGCTGCTAGCGTTGCTTTCTGTAGTGAAACCTTGCTATGTGTAGTTCTCTGCTGCTTCTGCATGAGATTGACTCAAACTCTAGTTATATCTTATCTCTAGCATGGTCATAGTCACTGGTTACCAAGAGGTACAACTTCTGATCCTTTAGTTCAGGACAAAATTTGTCTTAAAAGTTTGTCCATTTCTACTGCATTAGAAGGGTGTTATTTTGCAAATATGTAGTGAAACTCTTTACTTCTACAGTATTGAAACTAAGAACAAGATCCATGCAACAGCTTGTTTGTTTGTTTTGGAAGCAGATTTTATATCTGCTCCAGTGAATTTAAAGATCATCCCTCTCTAATTGTGTCTGTGTGCACATTGAATATATGGATGATTTTTCTGCTTTTTTGGATGTCACTAGCTGGATTTACTACTGCTTTGATGCATCATATTTTTCTTTAGTTTGCATTAAATGTCTCTTCTCTCCCCCTCCACCTCCCACACACACACCATTTCTCGTTTTACAGACTATATTTTATTAGCCAAGGAAAGTTTGCATACCAACCAGGAGCATGCCAGTGAAAACAGCAGTCTAGGAGATTTTGCCTAAAAAAGTTACAATCCCAAAATGCAGGCAAATGCTGACATTTAGTGAGCTTCACTGCTCTGGGAAATATAAAAGTTGTTAATTTTTTATGTTGTAATTAGAGGCAAAATGTGTCCAAGCCGTGCAAAGGATTCTTAAAAAAGCTGAGAAATCTAGAGTGATATTTATCTTAAATTATATGATGGCGGAATCTTCATTTAATGAAGAGGCTAATGAACAGAGGTCAATAAATGAAAATGGTTTTAGTTAAAACTGTTTTTCTTCCGTCTCCACACTAGGCCCTACAATCCCAGGTTCAAAACCTCCACCGGCTGTCCCTGAATGGTGTAATTCAAATGCAGACAACTTCATTAGCCAAGGACCAGTCTCTTCTTCAGCAAAAGGAAATGTGACTAATGAAGGGCAAGGTGAGTTCTTATTCATCTTGTACAAAAGTTATGTTTTATTCATATTTGCTAATCTATACACTGGTGAGAAACCAGTTAATGACAAACATGTACAAGTTGATGTCTATAATTCATTTTAGTAATAGAATTGAAGACCGTTGTTTTTGCAGGTTACTGTAGCAAACCTACTAACAATCTACTGGTTGTTGGTGTTTGTTTTTAACACCCCTAATTTTGTATGGTGTTCTTACAGGAGAGAATATTGCCCGCAGATCTGGTCTGGTTTGGTTTGCATCTTATAATGTACAACTTTTCTTGGGGTCTTTAGAGTATGGCATGGGGGAGTAGGATTATATATAAGCTTCCCTATACACGTCCATACAGTGACAGAAGAGTGAAATGAACCTCTTATTGTTGCAAATGGATTCCAGATATTTGCCTTAATTCTGCCTTTCCTCTCCTTCAGGTGGTGATGGAGAGACTCCACTACGAGAGAAAGAGAAGAAAGTGCGTCCTTTCTCAATGTTTGATTCTGTGGATCAGTCCACTGGAGGGCCAGCACTGGGCTTGCTGAGAAAAAACCAGAGCAGTGAAGACCTCCTGCGAGATGGTCAGGTATGCAGAACATGCATAGTCCTTGTTTAGTTTTGCACTTATCTCATTTTCCTGCATTCCAGGAAATCCTTCTATTAATGATTGCTGCACAGCTTCACAAACACTGCCTTAATAAAATTGAAAGGGCTCTGGTTCTTTTAAGGGAATTGTAGGCTTCTAAGGTGAGTACGTAGCTCTCAAAATCCCCTCAGTCTACCTACTCTGAATATTTATCATGTGCAAATAGTTGTGCTATTCACATTTGCTTGCATGTGATCAGTATTTCCTTGCTAAGATGCTATACAGAACCTGTGCTTTAAAACAAACTGTTTAGGTTTGAGTATCTGTTTATAATCTATTAACACAATTTGGTAGCATCTCTCAGATCTTAAATAAATCACAACAGAATTCAGTAATCTGTGACTAAAAATTCAGGTGCTACATGTGAAAATAGAGAGGATACAGAAGTTAGAATAAACTTATGTATGTAAATACCCTAGCTAGCCTTACAGAACTACTGTGATTCTTCCATAATTTATCACTTTAACAGACCCTTTCAGCTGCCAGATATTTAAGACTTTCTGTGGCCAATCCAGGGATTGTGTACAACAGCTGTGATTATAATTCAAATCTTGGTATTTCATGCATTCTTATGAATAACAATAGAGACCATAAATACCACTGCAGAAATAATCACATCTGTAGCTATTGTGCTGTCTACCCAGTGTCTTTCCCACCAGATCTGCTAGAACACCCTTTTTAACACAGTGCTAGATTAGACTTTCATTAATTCAGCTATGTTTTTGTCTTGCAGATTGCCAATAAAAATGTGACGAAAGTACCACCGCCAGTTCCCACTAAACCAAAACAGATAAACTTACCTTATTTTGGTCAAGCCAGTCAGCTACCTTCTTCTGAAACTAAGCTTGATGGAAATCCACAGAAGCTGCCTTTGGCTATTGTAACTATGGGGAACAAACAGAAGTCAGCAGCCCAGCAGCCACCCCATACTTCCCAGCAGATCCAACAACGAATCTCTGTGCCTCCCAGTGGTCCCTCCACTATCCAGGACCAAGTTCTTTCCTCATCCAAACAAGAGAGCCCACCTGCAGCAGCTGTGAGACCTTTCACCCCTCAGCCATCCAAAGAAAGTCCACTTCCATCATTTCGAAAGCCACAGACCGTGGCTGCGAGTTCAATATACAGCATGTACACACAGCAGCAGACTCCTGGGAAGAATTTTCAGCAGGCAGTGCAGAGTGCTCTGACGAGGGCACAGACCAGAGGCCCACACTTCCCAAGCAGTAAGGATGTGGATGTCTTTCACTTTCATTTGTAAAGTTACATGGGAACTGTAATGTGTATATCACTTTCTTGGGGAACCAAGAGGGATATGGAAGCTATAAATCGTTAGCTACTAAAGGTCAGTGTTTGTAGCAGAGTGAACAGTAGTGAAGTGCACAGTATCAACTTTTATTTCCCCTCCCCCCCCCCCAAGATGCTGGTGTAAAATATGGTTACCTGTATCTGTCCTGTTACCCTAGTCTCTAAAACAATACCTTTCTTCCAACACCGGGGAGGTGTTTATTTTAATATCTGTAGGATAAGGCTGGCTTCTAGCAGGTTCAAAAAGATACGATTATTCTACCTTCTCATTGTACTAGATAGTTCTTTTTGTTGGTCAAATACTTAGTTTTCTCTTTCTGAATTGCTCATCAGTGTATGGCAAGCCCGTGATTGCTGGAACCGGCGCACAAAATCAGTCACAGCAGACGGAGAACGTCTACTCAAATAGCCACGGCAGTCCGGAGCCCGAAATGGAGACAATAGCTTCTGCCCATGAGAATCATGAAACTGAAAGAATTCCTCGCCCGCTCAGCCCTACCAAACTGTTGCCTTTCTTATCCAACCCTTACCGAAATCAGAGTGATGCCGATTTGGAGGCCCTAAGGAAGAAGCTGTCTAATGCACCAAGGCCACTGAAGAAGCGTAGTTCTATTACTGAGCCAGAAGGTCCGAATGGGCCTAATATTCAGAAGCTTTTGTATCAGAGAACCACTCTGGCTGCCATGGAGACCATCTCAACCCCATCATATCCATCTAAACAAACCTCCACGTCTGCCAGTCCTGAAAGCCCAACAGAAATCCAGAACCCTTATCTAAGCACAGAATCCGAGAAAGAAGTGGTTCCTTCCACATCTGAACCAGCCATCACCGAGGAAGCAGAAAACACAAGCACAGATCAGAATGAAGTGCCTCTACCTTCAGCAGGGCTAGATAGCGTGCCTGAGGTAACATCAGACAGTGATGCACTCATGCAGTCTGAAATGGAAGAACCAAGTCTAGAGTCATCAGAACCACTGGAAGTTTACATGGAGGAATATCCTCCATACCCACCACCACCTTACCCATCAGGAGAACCAGAGGGACTGGGAGAGGACTCCTTCAGTATGCGACCCCCTGAAGTCACTGGACAGTTTTCCTTACCTCCTGTAAGTACCAGCACCTCTAGTTAGCCTAAGATTTGAGTACTTCATAGATCATTTTAGGTTTCACCAATCGAACCTGTGCATTGCACTATGTAGTAGGTTGTAGAGATTTCCTACCAGCATGTGGGAGAATAGTCACCTTAGCAGGCTGTAGGTCCCCCTCTGTCAGTGTCCAGTCTAGCTGTATTGATATCCTGTTTTCTCCAAAAGTATTTACTCTGGTTAAAAATTTCAAATAGTACTCCACACAGAACAAACCTAGAGTTTCTCTTAGGGTTTGTGAAAACAGCGCTTTTGGCATAAATCTCCATTTTACTCAAAGCTAATTCCATTTTAGAGGTAATAAAATTGTGGTTTTGAAATGGTAAATGCTTTTTGAAATCTGTATTCATGTTATTATTGATACTTGGTGGAGCCTAATATGCTTAGTCATGGACCAGGTTGTAGACTGGAAGTGTACTAGCTAAACAATTTGTTGGTGCTAAAGGCTAGAGTTAACTTTCATTCTAAAATTGGCACCAGCTACTTGCATCCATTTGACCGAAATTTAGTTGTTTTTATGATTCTCTACAATTCCAACTAATTAGCATCCATTAGTGGAGGTTACATGAAGATGGTGCCACTTACGAGCTACTAAAATAAACAGTAAGAAAAGTGAGATGACAAAACATGCCGCACAACCACTGGTTTAGAACAGAAATGTTAAATGTTTTCAGTTCCTCACACACTATAAACACACACAATAGGCTGGTGTGCAAAAGTGGGATTCTACCAAGTCAACTGGAAAGCAGAGGAGCGAATAGCTGTCAATCAAGTTCACTTTCAGTCTTCTGATGTTGCATGGAATGCCAGTGACCTTCCCCTCCCCTCCCACTTCCACCATTTCCCCCCCCCCCCTCCAAAAAACAAACAAACAAACTTGCAGGTGTGAAGAATTTGAACAATCAGGACTTCCCAAATCCCAAGAACTCAATTCAGTCGATCACCTTTGAGGCCATTTTGAACGTGTTCTGGAAGCTTTTCTCTGCAATACTGATTCTAGACTGATGTGAAGAAACGAGTCAAGAAGTTGAGCCCACACTAGGATATTTGGGTTTCTTGATAGGCTGTTTGTTGGAAAACCCTGGCTTTTTGTAGTTTATTTTTCTGGAAATCTCAAAGTCGTGTCAATTCACTTGCAGATCATAGATTGGTTCTCTTCATCTGCTAAATGTTTTGTTTCTTCCTGTGTTTTTAAATGAACAGAAGCCAACATGACTCACTTCTGTTGACCTCTTTTGCCCTGACATCTGTCAGTAGGAATTTGCATAGCCCTATGAATAGTGTTTATTGCTGCTGCACAGGCAGCTGGGGATATCGCCGTTTTTAACATATAGTCATTCTCAACAATAGAGTGTTGGGCTTAAAATAAGTATTTGTAAAGTCAAAATTGTTTCCAACACAGCTGTAAAAATGTTAACTTAGATCTAAATATGGTTCTGCAGGATCCCTCTAAAATTTTCCTTAATGTAGCCAGGTGACTTGCTTCTATAAACCCTATTCCTACTAATGAGTTTTTAATAATTTGTTGAAATCCAGAAGGACTATAATTTATACCAGTGTTTTAAAAATGTCTTCCTTCTAGTTAGTGTGATCGCTTTTGACAGATGAATGATAAAATGCGTGAATACAAAAATGCACTCATTCAATAATATTTTGCCTTGTTAGTATTTTTAGTTGACTTTTGGTTTGATGATTTTGCTATGTTAGGACCATGGGAATTGCTATATTAGACTGGACCATCAGTCTAGTATCTAATCTCCAGCAGTGGCCCTTATCTGAGCCTTCAGAGGGAGGCAAAAATCTCCCATTATGTATCTAGCTATCTGTGCAGTGTTGTGCAGGAAGAGTGGTGGTTTGGGGACATCTTGAGTCTAGATTTCATATACGACCTCAATCATAAGTTCTACCATTGTTCTCAATGTATCAAGAATTCCTATAACCTGTATTTTTTTTTTTCCCCCCCAGGGGAAGAGGACGAACTTACGTAAAACTGGCTCAGAGAGGATTGCCCATGGAATGAGAGTGAAATTCAACCCCCTTGCATTGCTTTTAGATTCATCTTTGGAGGGAGAATTTGACCTTGTGCAGAGAATCATTTATGAGGTAAAAATATTATAAGGGAGGGGATTAAAATTGAAGTTTACATTAGAAACTTTTTGCCACTAAATGTTGAGAAGATGGTATCAGGTCTGTAAGAGATGGTCCCACTGAGGGGCCAGTTCAGATGGCAACATATCCACAGTGTTGGTTCTGGATATTCAGTGTTAAGTCTTTTTAGGGAATAATTTTGCCATGTTGTCCTTAGTATGTCTTGATCTCTTCTGACAATATGTAATCTATAATATATCAAGTGACTTGATAACACACAAGTACAAATCACTTACCTTGCTTACGTTTCAATGTGAAATATTCAAGAATCCTGACTCCCAATTCCAAAAAGTTGCCGTGCCATCCCTCTCTAAAATTAGCTCTGATCAATTCTGTAATGCTGCTTTTTACTAAATTGTCTGGACACTGCAAATATTCCCTGTCAACCATTTTCAATGTTTGACTGCTACAGTGAATTTGAGTTAAGTGTACGTGTGAGACTTGGTGGGGGTTTGTATTCATTTAGTTCAGGGTTTCTCAAACTGGGTGTCGTGACCCCTCGGGGTCACAAGGTTATTACTTGGGTGGGTCGTGAGCTGTCAGCCTCCACCCCAAACCCTGCTTTGCCTCCAGTATTTATAATAGTGTTTAAATATTTAAAAAGTGTTTTTAATTTATAACAGGTGTTGCACTCATAGGCTTGCTGTGTGAAAGGGGTCACCAATACAAAAGTTTGAGAACCACTGATTTAGTTGCTGCTTATTGCCCATATCCATCACAGAAACTTCGCTCTTAAGTAATCTTTCAAAACAAGATGACAGTCTGTCCATTTTTATAAATGGTTCCATCTGGACAGTAGTGCTGTAGAGAGAACCATTTGAATGTGAATGGCTTCTTTTTCTGTGCCCTGTAGGTTGAAGATCCCAGCCTGCCCAATGATGAAGGAATTACAGCACTTCACAATGCCGTGTGTGCTGGTCACACCGAGATTGTAAAGTTTCTGGTACAGTTTGGTGTGAATGTTAACGCTGCAGATAGTGATGGATGGTAAGGACAGTCTTCAGTTTCCTTTAAGTGGTATTAGTGTGAAAACTCATTGCCAAAGAACAGCTCCTTATGGGCTTCCCTGAATTAATCTGATGGGAGGCATCTGAGTTTGACTCTCCAACTCTGCACCCTACTTTTTGCACTGCAGACGGGAGCTGGAAGCATTCCCTCCATGAAGCTCTTGAGTTCTGGACAGGTGGGATTTCAACTGTTGCAGCACAAGTCTTAATGAAAGAGAATGGAGCTTGAGAATTACTCACTCCTGTCTCAATAAAGTGCGCTGGGATATTACAGAACTAATGAGTGATGCTTTTCCTGCTGGAGAACCTGGTTGGGCAGAAGCAATTCCTGGTGAGGTGTCAAGTAAGGATATAGCCAGGGTGAAAATATGGCCTGTTGATGAAGGCCTGCAGCATAAGCTTCTGAACCCCTGCTAGATGAGTTTTCCTCACCCAGTTCGGCCACCACCTTGAGAGGGACAGAGGAGGAAGACGGGTGTAACCCACAATGGGGAAGTTCGAAGGACAGAAAATCCTGAGGTTGAAGAGGAGGTGGCTCAAAAAGACCCTGACTATAATGCTTCTGGGTTACAGTTAGTAGCTATAATAATGCTATACTTGGTGTAGAAAATTTGTTCCAGTTTCTTTTTTGTTTGAAAATTAATATTTGAACCCCGCTGGGGTGGACACAACTGTCGAGGAGAATCCGTGTGAGCTTGCAATGTTAACGTGCAGTCTTGACTTTAGTAAAGCTTTTCATACTGTCTCACATGATCTTCCAGCCTGAACCGCTACATCTCCACAGCTATTTTTTCGTACCCTAGTGTGAGCCCTGCTAGCACAAGTCTGTCTGCCAGGGTGGGTGGCTCACTTCCAGATGCAGTGTAGACATACCCAATAAGTACTGCTGCCAGTAACACACCTGAAAAGATGTCTTGAACCTAACAATCACTCTTCCTCTCCCCAATTTGTAGGACCCCTTTACACTGCGCGGCATCTTGCAATAACGTCCAGGTGTGCAAATTCCTAGTGGAATCAGGTGCTGCTGTGTTTGCTATGACCTACAGTGACATGCAGACAGCTGCAGACAAATGTGAAGAAATGGAAGAAGGCTACACCCAGTGCTCTCAGTTTCTGTACGGTATGTGTTCAGAGTTCAGTTCTGAAGAATACAAGCTGCTCCATGGGGCCTTTCAATATGTTTTTTTTGGATTCAATTACTGAAGCGTGGCTAGCCAGAAATGAGCAAAGCCTGTTGAGCAGAGGAGACTTTGATTTAATTGGAGAAGCTGAGTGAGTTAACCCAATGGGAAAGCCCTCCAAAGACCACTGGGAAAAGTCTGCCTGAATTAACCAATATGTGTTAACTGAAGTGGGTACAGAATTCTCCTACTTGGGTTGTTAATGTTTGCGGAAAGGCTCCTGTGTGGTGCCTTTCACCTGCTATACTTATTAGAAATGAATATCGGAAAGTAAGAAAGTTTTTGCCAAGTTTCTGATCAGTCAGAGGTTTTGTGCTCTAAACTTGATTCCGTACTGTTTCCTGTATTCTGTTACCCAATAATTACAATGTAGGATTTTTTGAAGTCCTCTTCAGATAGTAAGGCTAGAGGGAGTAGCTGTTCAAAAGTACAGCCATCTTTGTCTTTTCTGCACTCTGCACAATATGGGAAGTGTATTGATCATTGAGGATCCCAAGCTTTTTTTAACACATTAGTATTGAAAGTTCAAATGTATTTTCTCTTGACTATCTAACTGATCAGTAGATAGGAGATGACTGTCTTTTTTTAGAAGTGGTGTGTGTGTGTGTGTGTGTGTGTGTGTGTGTGTGTGTGTGTGTGACTGGAGGACAGTAGTAAAAACAGAGCTTTTTAGTTATCCCTAGAACAAGTGGAACATAGGCAGTAGTTTGTACAAACTTCTGTAAGCTGCTTCATCAGTTATCTCAAAGTTCCAGATCTATTCAGCTGTCCTCATTGGATTGTGATTGCTAACCAAGGAGTCACTTGGTTTCAAATATAAAGGTGTTCTTTTGAAAGTAGGAAACCCAACTAAGTAGGATTTAAACTGAGATCCTTTCAAATAGGCGTCATATTGGCTGTTCTATAGTGGTAAAATTTTAGGTCACTGTCTGTTTTTACAGATTGAAACTAGCATCTTTAAGCAAGCAGTAGGACACTGCTTATGTATTTGATGTCTGGTTATTTTTGGACTTCAAAACCTATTAATATGATGTTTCTGGTAATCTACAACAATGACAGTATGTTCATAGACTGGGAAAATCTGATTCCTGGTGCCAAGGAGTGAGTTCAGAATATTCCTTCCATTTGCCTTTTCATATGCTGCTATTTTAAAGAATGGATGTTGAATTGAAATCTGACCCTCTGGATGCCACAGTAGACAGAGCACAGGAGCCGCATATAAACTGGATGGATGTACTTAGTGTACTGGACAGCAGTGAAGCAGTCAATATATAGTCCTGAATAATATTCACGTAATCCCTTTTAGCTGCAAAGAAATGACAATACTTGTAAAGCTGCTTCAGCACATCTAGCCACATTTAATTCAATCCGGGCTGAAGGACTAGAGGCTTAAAGCAGAACTATGATATTACTTATGCTTGTAATCTTATCCCCATTGAGATTTGCTGGCTTTACCATCTTCATTTTAAGAGTAATTTCTACACACGGATAAACTGGGGGGGGGGGGAAAAGCAATTAAACAAACCCATGTGCATTACCTGTATGTTTCTCGCCTCTAGTGCTCCTGTGTTTTGACTTACAATTCTTTTCCCACACAACCCAGCTTCTCTTTCTGCCAAATCCTTTGGGATCCTAATCCTGTGTTCAATATCCCTGCATGTTGCTACAGTACATAACTAAGGTCCACATGCAACGTGGTCACTTCACTGCAAGGTCAAGTAGATGGTGAAAACGAGGGCCTTAGTCCGAACACAAACCTTTCTTTAGCAGACAGAGTTAAGGAATCCTGTGAAAGGTGAAATGGGTTTGGTAGAGTTATATTTGAAAGTTCTGACAAGGAATGATGAGTCAGTAATACATGCACATGATACTGAGATGTATTAATGTTCTTGCCTCAAGCATGCTCCTATAGCTGTGTAAGAAGGGCAGCCGTGCCCAGAGTGCCCTCCACTGGCAGACAACAGCATGACAGGTGCACCTGCCTCAGTTTCCCTCAGCTCTTCAGACATAGTCCAAAGCATCTTCCCAAGCATAAATATAGCCTTTGGGCAGGGAGAAGGGTCATTTATTACAAAAGTCCCATGCACATAAATCCAAACAAGTCCCATCCCCCTATAATGCAGAATTCCACTAGCATAGTCCAAACAGTACATGCAATATACAGCCCCAGTGTCCCTCACCATGTCCTAGCTCTCTCCAGTGCAGTCCTCTCCTGTCCTTGTACCAGGATAGCTGCCCCTGCCCTTCACACTGGAGTGCATCCCTGCTCTTCCCATCAGGAACCCCCTCAGCTCTCTGCTGGGAGCCTCCTTGCCAGAGCAGCATCCCTCACTCCTCCATGACCCTCTCTCAGTTCCTCTGGGACCAGCTGTCTGGCCCTGGAGATGTTAACAGGTAAACTCCTCCACTGCTCCCCTGCCATCAGCCCTTCGTTCCAGCTCTGCAGCTTAGAGCCAGCAAGCAACTCCCTCTGCTCCTCCTCCTGCCTTCAGCCCTTTGGCCCTGGCTCTCTGGTTTGGGGAAGTCAGCCAGCAAAACCCTCTTGGGTGCTCTCCCTGCCTCCGGCTTCCTTCTGGGACCTTCCATGATCCCCTGGTCCCTGGCAGCTCTCACCTGCCCGTCCTGACTAAACTAGTCTGCTCTGACTCACTGGTACTCTTTCCTAGCTTCCCTTATGGACTTCCTTTCACTGGGTCCCTCCTGCATCCCTTAGAGCCCCCCAGTGCTGCCCCGTCCTCTTAACTGGGAAATGGGAGCGGAGCACCTGCTCTGGCACAGGGGAGCTGGGCCTACGTAATTTACTGGGGTTAACCTCTTGCTGACAGGCTCCTTTTGTCCAACTTGAGAGGCTTGTGCCATGGTTTCACTTCCTGTCCTGCTGTGGTGCACCACCATGTCTCAGCCCCCCCTGCTGTGCCCCAGAGGTACTTGTTCACCACACACAAATGTTGTTCCAAATTAAAATCTCCCTCTGGCGTCTGGTTTATTAAGTTTTTAAAAAGGAATTCAACCCTTCACCCTTGTATTCAGGCTCCCCGCATCTTTTTATCGGGGCTTCTGTGTAATCTTGCTCCTGAGGTCCTGCCCCAGCTCCCTCTATGCCAGGAGCTCTGCTGGCCCTTCTCTGACATCCTGGCTCTACCCCAGTCAAACTGTCCCGCAGATTGCTGCAGAGAGACCCGTGCCAGCTCTTTCCTAGTCCCTGCTCTCTGAAATGTGCCTAGAGTTTATGTACCTGATTCCCATGTCACATGTCCCTTCCCAGGTCATGTGATCTCTCTCATCAGCTGCTTCACCATTCCTACCCAGGGGAACTTTGCTACCAGAAGGCCATCTTTTCAAGGACCAACAGTCTCAACAGGCACACTGGTTGCTCCTGTTCAAACATTGCAGGAAGCAAAGGCTCTTTACATAAGCACTAATAAGAGGATGGCTGTGTATTCTCCATGCACTATACTTCCTGTCTCTGGACACTAGAAGAGTGTTGACTGAAACTACATAACCTGGATTATTGTTGTTGGTTTGGTTTCTTAATGTTAAAATTAATCTCCTCCTCCACCCTTTGTTTTTTGACTGACTGGAATCTGATTTTCTTGAACTGGTCTTGTTAAAAAGACAGTAGCATTTACATTAAGCATGTATGGAAGCAGGGAATGAAGTGATACTTTCAGGATTCCACAGCTTTCACCTGAGCTGTTTTGTCAAACTAGAAGATGTTGGCTCATCTATCAGCATATTAAGTGCTTACTTGAATACCATTTTCACTTTGCTGTTGCTGAATAAAAACCACTTTCTTGCTAATAGAGTTGTTAATCATGCTTTTAAAAACAGCAGCTTGCATTTCTTGCACATACTCGATAAGAAGCCAGGGAACTACAATAACATTTACCTTTAGTAATAAACCTTTAGTAATGAACTAGTCTTCTTATTATGTTGACTTTACAATACGCCCATTTCTTGGACTTTTCTATTCTATCTAGCAAATGCTTCTTGAGCATAACGTAAGTAGGAGATTACATGTGTTTGAAAATTGTCTGAAGTTTTCTAATGCCTCTTAATCCTTTAATAGTTTTTTCAGGAATGCATTATTTGTTTGCTGATAACTAGGTAGCTAACTTGATAGAAGTCATGACTTTCTTGTGCACATCCCTTGTTTGGCTGTCAGATATGGTACAACAGTTATTCCCAAGTGACCATGACATTGAGATCCAATTTAGGTTGAGCTGTTTTGTTTTGTCTGTCTTGTTCCAGGAGTGCAGGAGAAAATGGGGATAATGAACAAAGGGGTGATCTACGCACTCTGGGATTATGAAGCACAGAATGATGATGAGTTGTCCATGAAAGAAGGAGACTGCATGACAATACTACGCCGGGAAGATGAAGATGAAATTGAGTGGTGGTGGGCACGGCTAAATGACAAGGAAGGATATATACCACGCAACCTGCTGGGGGTGAGTTGCTCTTGATACTTAGTCCTATGACCTTTGAAGTACAAACTACATGTATGGAAAAGCAGTCACATAACCAACATGTCAGTGTTGATTCTACATGCACATGCAATCTTGTCTTACCATCTCAAAAAAGATAATTACTAATTGGCAACTGAATGTGTGACTTCTACAGCTCCATTTTGACCAAAGGCTTTTCTGTTGCTATGGGGAAAGCAGGAGTTAGTGTTTTCTTTTCCAGATAGTGATACTTTCTGGAAAAAGGCATCTCAAATACAGCCATTTTATTACGCATAGTCAGCTGCAAATCTGACACTTAGTTTAAGGGTGTGGTCTACTTCTGCTCCCATGAAGACGACTATGGTGAGCCACCAGCCCTCCTGCCTATACTCTGGATGCGCATATTGCATCTTCCCCTCTAATTATCCCTGGAGCGATCTCATAGGACGAGGCATGCCACAAAATTCTACAGTTAAAATAGTTCCAGTTTGGAAGAGAAAGATCATGCTGTCAAAAAAGCAAGACCTGTGAAGATTCTTATTGTCCTCCTTGTATTATTCAGTTAGTGTCAGCTGTCATGAAATCTCTTGTTCTAGAAGTAGAAGAAAACAAATGACAATTCTCTATGCACTGAAACTTCAGTAAATTATCTTATAATGTCTGGATTACGACAATTTAAGCCTTGCAGCATGCAATTTGAGAAGTATTGTTCTAGAAATAAATTGGTAGGTTGATGAGATTGAGATGTCGGTCCTGGGATGTGATTTGCACATTTGCCTCCTGTGGGTTAGAGGTGCCTCCATTCTTATCCGTCTGTCTTCTAAGTTAACTCGTTTCCCCAAATGTATTGTATATTTTGATGCTGGAAAAATGCTTCTTATAATTCTCTGCTGGTGCAGCAATTGTTGTATAAATTGAAGCATATCACAGAAATCCATGCTAAAGTGAGTGGTGCTGGTGATTTCATCCCACTCTGTTCTATTCTTTACAACACTTGTTAATGGGGAAATGGGGCAGATCTCTTTGAAACACATTTTCCTCTCTCTCTCCCTTCTCCCCCAAACACCCAGATTCCCAGAAAACTGTAGCAAATGGACACTTCTGTCTCTTTATTTAAAACTTCTCCCCATTAAGCTTTTCATACATGTCCAGTATCCCTGCTGCAGGAGATAATCCTTCAGTGTTGGCAGAACCTCTTAACTGCTCTGAATTTCAGCTCATTGATGCTTCAAACAGGCTGTACCTCCTTCCTCATACAGATAATCCATGCACACAAGCTGGCTACGATTTCCAGAGAGAGTTTCACAAATGGATGGAAATGAAGACTGGATTCCTATGTCTTTCAGAACAGGCCTACTCATAACTTTTTAAAGTCTTCCTGACATACCCCTTCTGCTTGGTGTAGTGTTTTTGTTTTTGACTATCTCTTCATGCTTCCAGTCCTTTCTCAAACAGCATTAACGCCTTGGAATCTGAAGGCCGTGTTTGTGGCATACAGCCATAAAGGAAAACTCTGGTTATTACTGAATTTCCTGTTAGGCTATCTCTTCACTGCCCCTCTTCCCTCCCCCACCCCCCAAAAGTGGTGTGTGTTTTTGGTGGTGGTGGTGGTTTGTTGTTTTTTTTACATTGAGAGCTATTTTGATGGAAATCTTAATGGATAAAAGGCTTTTTACCTCAGTGTAGCTAATCCAACCTGGGGTTTGCTTTGACTAACTACATTGACGTTAAACACACACTGCCATGTCTCCACTAGGATCTTACAGAGAGATAGCTATCTCGATGTAAAAATGGACTCTTAACTTTGAAGACATAGCCTCCGAAAGGTAATGGTTCTGGAGTACAGGGTAATGAACGCTGCTGATCCAACTTCCCTTTGCTCTTTTACCAATAGGAATGGCCCTTCGTATTATACAGTCACCTGGCAAAACACACTTTTGCCAAACAGTGTTTCAACAAAACAGTTTGGGATTTAATTTCTTGGTTGTGGTGTTGCTTTCTTACCATCCCGTTCAGTGTTTAAAATGGGCTAAAGGAAAGGGGGATTTTATTTCAGCTACTGGTGAATGGGAGGGGAAGGAAAGAGACTAGTTTTTTCTTCATCCGTTCTAAATTTATTTTACTCTTCTGGTGTGTTTTTGAGGGGTTGAAGGGAGTGGGTGTGGGATAGGGAAGGATCTCCGCTAGCCTCTACAAAAGCCAAAGAGCAAGCTAAAGAGGGTTGGTCTGGTGCCCATATACGTTCTTCCTAATTTGTCTTCAGGAGATGACTGGAGGAAGGCATGGCACCCATCCTTTCCTCAGGATCTGTGTCCTCAGCAGGAGAACTGGGGTGAAACTGAAAAGGATTGTCTCACTTTCACTCTACCACCCCTAGCCAATGCTTCTTGTGAAGCCATGTGCATTAGCAACAGTTCAGGAACAGTCCTGGGTCTGGAAAAGGAAAGAGAGAGAAGGCAGCAGAGACAGGCAAGGTCTGTGTATGTAGAGGGTTGTCCCATTGGTCTAGGGCAGTGATACTCAGACCAAGGCTCAGGAGTCGCAAGTGGCTCTTTACAGCACGATATTACTGTGTGATTTAATTCCTATCAGGATGCTTTTACGATGTTATTAACCAATTGTAGAATACTTGGTCAGTCATTTTGCTGTGAGAATTTATATATAAAATAGTAAAGGAAACAATGAATTCTCAGTACTGTGGCTCCTTTGGATAATGTTGATTGCTAATTTGGCTCCAGGAACCAATGAGGTCTGAGTATCACTGGTCTAGGGGCATCAGGATTAAGAGACAACCCTGATCAGTTTCTAGAGGGACACATTGTTCATGCCAAGCTGTGGGGACAGAGGGGGAGCACTCCATGAAGAAGCAGCTCTGCAAAAGACTCCACTGCTTCTGGAGGCATTTGGAGAAAAGATCAGGAACCAAAATTAAATGTCTCTTCTCCTCCAGTGGAAGCACTGTGCCTGTGGCGATACTGCAGGGATTGTTTTCCCCTCCAAGGCTGAGCAAGAGCACAGGTGTGAGAACACGAGAAACTTCTGTTCTCCTGTGATCATTTAAAACCCGTAAAGCAATAAACCTTTGCAAGCTTCTTAGCTATTTTGAGCCTCACCACAGTGGAATTCCTGTCACCTGCTCTGGAAGGACTAGAAGACACAGAATTAAACATGCTAGCCATTAAAGTTTTGGAGCTGCCTATTCAGTCTTCAATCGATTAAGTATTCATAGCTAAATGATCCTTCGTTAGACTGAGAAGGAAGTGCTTGGACACTGCATACATCCATGGCATTGCCTGAAACTCAGGCCCAGGTGTTTAGCCCAGAGAAAGAGATTCAGTAGTTTGACACATTCTTTCTCCTTTGTATGATATCACAGCTGCTTTCCCCTTTGAGGTTAAGTGCATTTGGTGAGTCTAGGATCAATGATCATCTGCTTCACTACTTTCTGTCTGGAAGATTATTCTTGCCAGCCATGTTAGTGAAACTTACCAGGCTATGTGAGAACTCTGCTGAATCCTATGTGAATGGCAAGATAGTGGCTACAAGTCTTCAAACCATAATTATAATACAGATGCAGACTAGGTCTATGCAAAACAAACTCTTTGGGCAATGTCAAATTTTTAATGGACTCAATCTGTTGGTAGCTTTAATATCTGATTTCACATCTCAGCTGATGGTGAAAAATGACCAAATGGATTTGTGAGTTCTGGTGGCTAACTGTCTGCAGTTCTTCTCTTCAGAAGCAATTTACTGACTGATAGGAACTTCCTGTATTCAAACACTGATCCACTGTTTGATACATATGGATATGTGATTGGTTTGGATTAAACCTGTTTCGGGGCCTGGCATTTAAAGGGGTGTTGACCAATATCCAGTGATCAAAGCAGGGAAAATTTCATACTGACTCTGTCCTCACAGAACCAGACAATTGGTAGAGGTATCTATAACATATTTTTCTTTTTTCCTTTTTCAGATTATCTATATATCTGTTGCCCGTCAAAAGCTGTTTGATATGCACTGAGATGAATGAAATCAATAGACTTTAGACCCTGACCTCTTCTTTTGTTTATAAAATAGAATAGAAATACCTTCTAAAGCTCACTGTAATAGAGATCACTTGTTGCACGACAGTCTATCTGAATAGGGCTGAATGTTCCTAAGGGCTTAGATAATTTAGAATTGCTTGCTTTTCAATGTATTGCTTTTGACATTCATATTACTCTGCTACTGCGTTGTCACAATTGATACATCCCGGTGATATTTTTATGCTTGCCTGGAGAAAGTTTTAAAAAAATCTTTGCAATTGCTACTTTTTTTTTTTTTTTTAAGTTGCCTCTGTAGGAATTTTATGTAAGTACTCCTTTGTCACCGAAGATGATGTATATAATTAGACACTGGTGGCTCTTGGTATTCATGATAGAAATACTTGTCTACATTTACTTTCTTTAAATTTAAGAATTTCTGCTCCATTATACTCTAACATTTTAAAAATCTTTTTTTTCCTCCTTCCCCCCTCTCCCCACAGCTGTACCCAAGGATTAAACCAAGGCAAAGAAGCTTGGCATGAAATTGCACAGAATCCCGAGTTATGAAGTTCTAATCATGGGTGATTTATCACTTCTATAAAAGAAATCATTTTGTGTTAGTTCCAATTTCATGAGACTCATTTTAATAACAATGTAACTTGAAAGCAATGAAGAATGTGCTTGAAAACAAATGAAGGATCAATGGATTCACAAATGGAGGAGGGCATTCCATAAGCTGAAATGCTGCTTACAAGCAAATGGCATTGTGCTACATCTGGCCTAAGCAAGCCTGACGTTCAACTAGTGCCCACTCTGCTTTTCCAAATGGCACATACGTACACAGAAACAGAATTCACTTTTTTTTTTTTTTTTTTTTAAATTTCCTGCATGATATGCAATGAGCTTTGCAATTCCTCAGTGCGGGAGTTCATGTTCCACACAACTGGCTTTCTCCAAATCTGTCTTTGGCTTTGTTCCTAGTGGAGGAAATTAGTCATCCAAGCTACCTACATAGTATCCGAAAGCACATTTCTGTAAGCAGAGTATTTGTTAAAATAGCTGAGTTAAAGTTATGAAGATAAAATAGGGTGTCTAACAGTGAAGAACTTTTGACCAGTCCATTGAGCAATAACTATAAAATGCTGTAGCATCTAAGGAATTCCATGTATTCGAAATACTTTGTGCTATATCAGAGGTAATGTAGTTTTTAGAATCTGTTTTTACAAAAAAAAAAAAAAAAATCCTGTATTTATTGTCTTTTTTTTTTGTAACTGAAAATTAAGCATAGAAACTTTCTGTAGCCTTTAAAACTTACAAACTTTGTTATAATCCATATGTGTTTATTTTTTGTTAATTGTGATATGATTAAAATGGTGTCTCCTCTGAAGATTTAATTCTTTGGCACTTAATGTCAAACTCTATCCCAGACATCATCTGCATTAGCACGTTACTGAGAAATCTAAACCTGCTATGCAGATACATAAACACAATACACTATAACATCCTAGAATATGCCAGTATTCAACTATTACAATATCAGTGTGGAAAACATTCTTTGACTTACAACTTTCATCTAACCTGCTATGCAAGCCATATCCATGATTAGTTTTAGGAGTAACATGAAGGTTATAAGTGACTACTAGATCTGCTTAAGTTAATGGAATTACTCTATACAGATATATTTTTAAATGGAAAGATTTATAGCAGAAGAATTACTTTTAACTAGCCTTTTCCACCAGGATAATCTTATAGGAGATATTACTGTACCTAGTCATAGCTTTGTTAAAGACATGTCAATAAAACTTGAGACTCAGTAACCTTCCCTTGTAGGAAAGGAGTTTATGCATGGACAATCACTACAAACTGAAAAAAATCTCTGACCACACTGTGATCTTTCTACTCCAGCTCAGGGTTTGGGAATTGTTCTGTAGATGGCTTTGTGAATGTGATATCTTTCATTGGATCTGGTGAAAAGGTTTGTCAGACTAACATGAGCACGTGGAACTGGATAGCTCAGGGGATTGGCAGTGGGCAAAAGTGCTTGTCACCTCTGGGACCAATGTAGGTTGGCAATGATGTATAGTAACCATTCACCTAGTTTGAGCAATGAGCTTAATTGCTCGAACCAGTGAGCAGATGCGGGCTGCATGCTGAACAAAAGATGTAAGCAACAAAGGAAGCCCTTCTGGAATCCTTGGTAGGCAAGAATATCGAACCTGCTGATCATCTGGGCATGGATTGCTGCTGTCAGACCCTTGCTGGATAAATAGGAGTGCCATTGCCCAACTGAAAAGACATACCAACACATGGGGGGCTTTCAATAGGAAAGCCACACTCAGCAGTGGAGCAAAGACTCTATACACACACAAGCAAAGACTCTACCGCCACCCAATTCCTCAGCAAGTTTAGATGATAGTAAATGCGACTTGGTCATGAAACTGAAGTCTGTTAATGTTCAGAATCTCATGCTTACGCTTTTAATAGGGAGCCAGGGCCGGCTCCAGGCACCAGCTTGTCAAGCAGGTGCTTGGGGCGGCCACTTTGGAGAAAGGCGGCACGTCCAGCTATTCGGCGGCAATTCGGCGGACGGTCCCTCACTCCGGCTTGGAGCGAAGGACCTTCCGCCGAATTGCCGCCGCAGATCGCGATCGGG